>NW_015175973.1:1257164-1336576 GCF_001447785.1 Gekko japonicus
CGGGCACGCTGGGGGCGAGGCCATGACCATACAAGGGAAAACCATAGAGTTTTCCGTTGTATGACTGTGGCCCCGCCCCCAGCGTGCCCGGCGTCATAACGTCACTTCCCTGTGACGTGCACACTGGGGCGGGGTTCCCCCTGGGGCCCGATTCCCCAGCATTGGGGAACGGGCCTCTGGGGCGGGGGGGGGGTTTTCCGCCCCCGGGGGGATTTGGCAGCCCTAACTGTATCTGAAGAAGTGTGCTTGCACATGAAAGCTCATACCTTGAATTAAACGTTGGCTGCGGTCACACATGCTAAATAATCCACTCTCAATCCACGTTCAGTGCACTTTCCAACTGGATTTTTACTGTGTGGACTGACAAAATCCAGTTGGAAAGTGGATTCAAAGTGGACTGAAAGTGAATTATGTAGTGTGTGTAACCACAGCCTTCATTGGTCTTAAAGGTGCCACTGGACTCAAACTTTGTCCTGCTGCTTCAGACCAACACAGTGACCCACCTGAATCTATCAGAAAGGGATGTCTGATTTGACTGGATTGCACTGTGAAAGAGTTAGATCCACACCCGAAGTCCAATTTGAATGTGGGCCTTATGCATACTCGATTGCTTCTATAAGCAAGCTTGAAAGATCTGATTAGGGATCTTTCAGGGTCATTTTTTGCCCCCCCCCCTACTTAGTACACAGGTACTGAGATTCAGGACTGGCAGAAGCACCCAGCCAAGTGTATACTGCAAAGCTGGTTTTGCTGGCATGTAATATATGGGATTACCTAAATTGTTTATGCATGTAACTTGCCTTTGAACAGCCTTTCAAACTATTTCCATATGGGCACGTCTCTGCAGAGATGGCTTTGTTTTCTTCTCCCCATATCCTATCAGACACCCAAAAGTAAAGGACTTGAAATATGCGCTAGTGGGGCTGACAGGATATTTCAACAGCTGCGGTCCACCACGAGATCATCGAGAAATGCCCTTACTGTTTATTTGAAAGACATGAGGTTCAAATAAATGCATCTATGTGCTGTCATTTTTTTTTACAATGTCCCTTGTTGTTAACCATCTGGATTCCAGTAGAGGGAATGCATCTTTGGAACTGTTGTGGAAGTCATAAATTTTGAAATAAGGACCATAAGTTAAAGAAAACAAACATAATTGCTTGTCATTGATAGAACAGTTTTAAACAAATGGAAATTAAAATGACTTTCTTTGCTTTCCCTCCACCACCACCCAATGCATTATTTTTTTAAAAAGAAAATCTTCTATGAGCTTCCTTTTCTCCTTAAAAGGATTAATTATACTAAAGGAGACATTATACTACAGCAGACTTCAAGAAGTTTGGAACAAAACCAGGCAATCACTGAAAGGATCAAACAGACCCTTCAGTTTGTTTTGAGTTGTATCCAAACAATAATATAAAATTTATAAGAACCCTGTTCATCTGAGCTGTTGGCTGTGCATAAATCAATATCCTTCCATCCTTGCAAGACTTTTATGCTTGCTGTTCTTTCTTTTGGATACTGTTGTGGAAAACAGCAAAACGAGTCCTCAAATTTTCACTAGAGTTTTAGACTAGCGTGGTGGGGAAAGGCAGTGCAGAGTTTTAGATTTGGAACTTCAGGATCAATTGTAGGGGCGGAGCCATGTCAGGGCCCTGGCTTTGGTGGCCTGGTGGCTTCATCAAATCTCAGAAGCTAGGAAGGGTTAGGACTTGGATGGGACAGGAACGCCTTTGCATATTAGGCAAAACACCCCTAGTGTAGCCAATCCTCCAAGAGCTTACAGTAGCCCCTGTATGAAGAGCTCTGTAAGCTCTTGGAGGATTGGCTACATTAGGGGGTGTGTCGCCTAATATGCAAAGGAGTTCCTGCTACAAAAAGAGCCCTGGGTGGGAGACTACCAAAGAAGTCCAGGGTTGCCACAAAGAGGCAGGCAATGGCAAGCCACCTCTGAACATATCTTGCCCTGAAAACCCTGTGGGGTCACCACAGGCCAGCTGTGACTTGACGGCATTTTACACACAACTATGTCAGTAGTCTGTTGCTGCACATTCAAATCAAATCCAAAAGATAAGGAAAAGAAAACCTTAGTGCCTTGGAGCTCTGCGAAGAGCATCTGAGCAGGACGCTGCCCTGACCGGAAGATTCTTGTGACACCCGCCAACTAAGGGCATAACTACACAATAAAAAAGGCCAAGCGCCGAAGAATAGATTCTTTTGAACTATGGTGCTGGAGAAGACTCTTGAGAGCCCCTTGGACTGCAAGAAGATCAAATCAGTCAATCCTAAAAGAAATCAACCCTGACTGTTCCCTGGAAGGCCAGATACTGAAGCTGAAGCTCAAATACTTTGGCCACCAAATGAGAAAGGAGCACTCACTGGAGAAGACCCTGATGCTGGGAAAGATTGAAGGTCAAAGAAGATGGGGACGGCAAAGGATGAGATGGTTAGACAGTGTCATAGATACAACGAACATGAAATTGAGCCAGCTTCAGAGGACGGCGGAAGACAGGAAGGCCTGGCGTGATCTGGTCCATGGGGTCACGAAGAGTCGGACTCGACTGTGTGACTGAACAACCACAACACAATATGCTGGGCATGCTGGGTGATGACTGCATGACTGGATTTGTGTTAACAAATATAACAAAGACTGTGAGATGTGAATGCTAAGAAAGTTAAGCAGCTTATATTCCCATGTATTGTATATTCTATTCACATTTATTATACATTCTTATAATAGCTTCACAAATATCAACAGGTGTATCCATATATAATAGTACAAAAATAGATCACAACAAATTTAAGGATATTCAAGAAAGGTCCAATGAATTTATATGAAGAATGCAAAATGTCCAGTAGATTCAAAGTCCATTCTACTAAGGCTCTGGATAAATACTTTGTTTCAGATATCTTCTTCAGAGATAGACTATTTTCAATCACATACAGGTAAAGCTATGTTCTTTTAAGTCTCCAGTACCAGTTTGACGGAGTAAGCTCCCGTCTCTAGTTCCAGCTCCTGCCAACCTAGCAGTTCGAAAGCAAGAAATTGCAAGTAGATAAATAGGTACCACTTTGGTGGGAAGGTAACAGCATTCCGTGCACCTTGGTGTTTAGTCATGCCGGCCACATGACCACGGAAACGTCTTCGGACAGCGCTGGCTCTTTGGCTTTGAAACGGAGATGAGCACCGCAACCCTAGAGTCGGATTCGACTGGCTTTCGAGCAAAGGAACCTTTACCTTTACTTACCAGTTTTACACACCATCAAGGTTCAAAGTGGCAGAATAAAAAGCTTCAAAATTGGGCTACCAATCATGCTTCGAAAGAGAATCTAATCTGAATCATTTAGGAGTTGGTATGACCTCCTAGCTTTTTCTAGGACGGGCACTTTTTAAAGTGAATTTCCCCAATATATGTCTGACTATGAGTCTGGTTGTGCCCCCGAGACCCAACACATATCAGGCATATTGTGTAGTTGGGCCCTAAAATGGCACTTCATGTATCCAATGATCTCATCATAGGTTTTCATGGATTAATCCTTAAGGTGGTCCCCAATGTCTTCAAGAAGACAAAAATAATGAGTGCTGGGGAATTACACAACTACAAGGTTGACGATGAAGAAATGGAAATTGTTCCAGATTTTCTATTCCTTGGCTCTATCCTCAACCAAAAGGGAGACTGCAATCAAGAAATCAGAAGGAGATTGAGACAGGGAAGGCCAGCCAATGAAGGAGCTGGAAAAGATCCATAAATGTAGAGCTTTTACATTGGCCCGACTAAATATTTTCCCCTCAAAAATGTTAACTGGTCAGTATAACAAAGTCCTTTTCCATGAAAGGCAATGTATCTGTCCTCTAAAATCGATTGATTCAATCCATCATATCATCTTGGATTGTCAGTTGCATGCAGGTGTCAACCAGGCTTGGTTGTCATGGAGACGTAGGGGGGGGGAGAGGTCAAGAATGTCTACTTTCATTTCTGGGTCCAATGCTGTTATCTGTCTAGCTGAACCATGTAACCTTGAAGATCTATGTGTGTCTGGTATCCTTTTCCCCTGAGTACCCTACACAGTTACTTTGGCGGGCTTGCTAGCTTAGGTGCGATTGGCCGAGAGCCATCAATGAACTGTTTGATTGTAGTATAACTGCTTGCTTCGTGGGCTTAGCCTCAGTTCCAACAAAGAATATCATAAGTCTGGATCCTGTCAATGTCTCAATAAACTTTACTTCTTCTGAATGACTGTTATTGGGAACTGATTTCTCCAGGGGCTCTGACAGCAGGCCCACATTTATTTATTTATTTATGCTTTCAATTTAATACCCCGCTCTAATCCCATAGTTGGGGTCTCTGAGCGGCTTACAAGTTGCTTGGTGCTAATCACCGTTTCTGTCCCTAACTACGGGCACACAATGTATAGGGGAGAGGGATCTCCTACCAGCACCCCCTCTGTGGTGGTCATGATGTTCTCTCTGTCGGCGGTTCGGCTTGGTCAGGCGAGACTCGGGACCCAGCGGAAGCATCTTTATCTCCGGCGCTCGGTGGTGGTGCGCTCCTCCAGACGCGCAACTTCGCCTGCTTCCGGCCCAGCTCTGTCCTTTCTGGCTCCGCTGGGCTGGTGCTTGGCACCTGCGCACGCCCCCTCGACCTTCACAGCAGCCGTCGGTGTGTTCCTCCTTCGCCACCAGGGATCGTTCTGCTGCACAGCTCCCGATTGCGCCCGCCTGCTGCCGCCATGCCGCCGCCGTCCACGCCAGGATCTCCGCCGCCGCCGTCATCGTCGTCGCCTTTTGCCGCCGCTGCCGCCGTCCTGGACCAACCACACAGGGTGCCCCCCATCCTTCTAAGGGTGGGTACCCATTTACCTACTTGCAATTAAGTTGCTTTCGAGACCGCTGGGTAGGCGGGAGCTGGGGTGAAGGTCGAGAGCTCACCTCGACCACGGTGGTACTCGAACAGCCATAGTGGCTGTTCGGTGATGTTACAATGCAGGCACTTAACTGCCTGCGCCACCGCCCCCTTAAGAAACTCCTTTCCTCTCCACTATACCCTAAACATTGTATTAACAATGACAGAATAATCCAATGTCTATTAAATGACACAAATCTGGACATCACACCTCTGGTTGCTAGATTCTTGGCTGAAGCGATTAAAGATAGCTACAAGCTTTCTGTATGATCAGTCTTATTTTGCTATCTCTGTAATGCCTTCTTGCTCATATTGTATCATACCATGGCCCCGGTCACACGGGAGGTTTTGGGCCGGAAGAGGGATGGATTGGGGGCACAGCAAATGGGCGCGAGCACACCACAACATCTGGGAATTGGCGCGCACCCGTCCCCGATCCATCCCTTCCGGCCTAAAACCCGTTGCAAAAAAACCCCAAGTAAAAGGTAGCACCAACCTGGAACGGCGCAGCAAGTGCGGCCGTGAGATCGCTGGCGCGCCTGTCTGCAGGAGCAATCGAGGCTCCCGGCCGAACTGCGCACGCACACACATGCACAGTTCGGCTGCCTTGCTCTCCCTGCAGTGGCTTCCCCCCTGGCATCTGATCGTGCCGGGGTGCAACTGCGCGGCGGCTCAGGGGATCTATCTGATCCTGCCGCCTCGTGTCTCTTTTGGTGCGGCTTTAAAAAGCTGCACTTCGGCCATTCTCCCCCCCCCCCGTGTGGCAGGGACCCATGTATTTTATTGATATGCCATTAAAGGTATTTGATTTGATTTGAAATGTAAGGATGTGTCAGTGGTGACCGAGTTCAAGTTAATTCATGCCGTAGTATTCCCCATTACTATGCGTGGGTGTGAAAGCTGGGCTATGAAGGAAGCTGATCAGAAGAAAGTAGATTCCTTTGCAATGTGGTGTTGGAGAGAAAATTTACAACTACTGTGGACTGCCAAAAAGACAAATCGGTGGGTTCTAGATAAAATCAAGCCTGAGCACTCCCTATAAGCTAAAAGGACTAAACTGAGGCTATCGTACTTTGGTCACATGGTGGGAAGAGGAGACTCACTGGCAAAGACAATAATTCTAGGGAAAGTTGAAGGCAGCAGGAAAAGAGGAAGACCCAACTTGAGATGGAATGATATAAAGGAAGCCAAGGCCCTCAGTCTGCACAATCGGAGCAAGGCTGTCAATGATAGGCTGTTTTGGAGGGCAATCATTTATAGGGTTGCCGTAAGTCAGAAGCTACTTGATGGCACAATGTCGCTGGACCTGTGCACAAACACTCTTGGAATCTGGAGACTGTAAAGTGGGAGCCAGCACAGAAAGACCATCACGGGGCCAGGCCCAATCACACAAACCAAGCATCCTCCTACAATGGAGGCAGTTTTTCCTGAATGGGTGTGCTCTGCAGGCACAAACCTCCTGACTTCTTCTGAGGCACCTAAAAAGGTAAAGGTTCCCTTGCTCGAAAGCCAGTCGAGTCCGACTCTAGGATTGCGGTGCTCGTCTCCGTTTCAAAGCCGAAGAGCCAGCGTTGTCTGAAGACGTTTCCGTGGTCATGTGGCCGGCATGACTAAACACCAAGGCGCACGGAATCTCTAGGAATTTTCTGACCCAGAGTCGGCAACACTAGTTATATCCTTCTGAGTCCAATGAAATCAGTGCTTAGGACTGCAGTGCCAGTGAGTTTCATGGCGATCAAAGATCTTAACCTGGGTCACCCCGCTGTAGACATACTAATCACTACACCACACTGTTTTTTGTCCTGTACTAATAACTGTCTTTGAAACCTGAGTTGTGTGGAGCCTATTTTTCTTGTTTTAAAAACTCTTCTCAGAATGGGCTTTAGTGCATCAGAGGGCTTTCCCACATTCTCATTTTCCTTGCTTGTGTGTTCCTGTTGATTCCAGGTTTCCCCCCCTGTCCCACACATGTTTTGCTCCTCCTAGTGGTCGATTTGATATTACACCACTTTACGTCCAGCATTAAAAACCTGCAGTTTAAATCTGAAAAGGTGGAAGGGAAGTCCCTTCCCGAGAGATCTCTCTCCCCACCCCCCCATTCTGCTTCAGGCAGGTGCCAACATTCACGGTAACTCAGGCAGAGAGCTGGAGCTGGTTATTAGAGGCAGGATGCCAGAGTTTAATAAACAGAGCCTGTAATTACAAGAGAGTTGCCTAAAATACTAATTGCAAAGTATTGGAAAGACACTAAGGTGCCAAATATAACTCAGTGGTGGTACAAAGTATGGGATCTATTCATGCTGGACAATTTCTCAATTTATCGTTCCAATAACCAAAATGAGAGTGACTTTTCCAATCCTCTAAATATCTGGTATCGTATCTTCGATAAAATGGACATTGACACCTTTGATTGGGAAACTGTATCTAAAGCCAAATACAAGTTACTGGTATTTGGTTAGTCTAGATTTCCTAACTGAAACCTTTTTTTTCTTTCATTTTTTATATAGACTTTTTATGCTATTATTCACAGTGGAATTGTTGACAAAGAGGCGCCATTTTGTATTGTAGTTTTTTATAGTAAAATAAATTTAAAAATTTTTTTACAAGAGAGTTGTCTGAGCAGGCCAAGGTCAGTTTTCCAGAAAGCAAGATAGAGCAACAGCAGGTTGGCATCTAGACTAAACACACTGAAGCCACGCTGAAGGACTCCTCTCCCATACTTTTATACACTTCAAGCCCTACTTCACGCCTCAGACAGCTGCTTCATGGTTCCTCCAGTGATGTTTCTCCTTCCTCGGCAACTGATTGCTGATGCTGAGCTCTGAGGTGAGTTGACCTGTGTAGGAACTGTAAACCCCCTATACACCTGTGCTGATGTTGCTCTTGCAGACCTGGGGGTCCTGGAGGAGATAGGGCAGCTGGTTGACCCAGAACTGTCAGCTCCGGGCAGGGGGATGAAGCACACACTTCATTGCCTCCTAGCTGTGGTTCCTCGTCTGATTGCTCAGCTGCAGCCGGCTGGTGGCCGAGAGGCACAGAATACAGCTGGTCTTTATCAGAGGAGGCAGAACTGTCTCCAGGGCCTGGCTGTTCTGGGAGACCCCATTTCTCCTGGCCTCTGTTTTTTGAGCTGTCTGCAGAAGACAGCTCAAAACAGCTGTGTGACGGGGACTGCCTCCCTGCCGCACAGCTGTTAGGTGCTGTTTTGTGGTCCCTTTAAAGTTTAAAGGGACTGCCTAAGACAGTCCAAAACAGCTGAGTCACGGGGAGCAAGCTACTTCCCCACTGCTCAGCTGTTTTTCGGGCTTTCAGTAAACCCCGTTGAAATGGATTGATGTAAAAGACTTGCCTAATGCTGTTCCTTTGTAATGTAAAAAGTTTATTCCTGCATTTACTGCAATGGCTCACTGTTAAGAAGTAATTTTGCCTTTCAGAAAGTCTTGTGGAAATGGAAAGAAGCTAGCAATCCATCAGGATGATGAAGTTCGTGCATGAAATTGGACTGAATCTTCATTTGTAAGGTTTGTGTATGAATTCGGTTTGAGCCTGCTTCTACAGAATGACAACATACCACATTTCAGGAAGGAATCTGTAAATGATATGACCCAATACATGAAGTTGGATTGACCTACCTGTTGAATTTTGGGAACTAACCTGCTGAACTTTGATTAATCTTGGGAACTTACCTGTTGAACTTTGGGACCCAATTCATATTGAATGTGTTCTTTTGGATTAGTGGTTACATGTATGAGGTTGCATTGAAATATTTGTTAAACTTGGGGGGGGGGGGGGGGTTTACCTGTTCAGTTTTGAGAACTAGTTCATATTGTATTATGTCACTTTAAGAACTACATCTAGTACATGATGGTCAAGAAATAGTATTAGTATATTTAGTAGAGGGAAAAAAGTTAATTAAATATATGTTTGCTTTTTATCATTTGCAATAATTTCCACAGATTTATTTGCCTCTTGGTATCTATTACATTTTTGTGGTTCTGTCCCTTTTTTTTCTTAGAATCATAGAGTTGGAAGGGAACTCCAGGGTCATCTAGTCCAACCCTCTGCATAATGCAGGAAATTCACAAATACCTCCCCAAATACAGTGACTGCTGTTCCACGCCCAGAAGATGACTAAAAACCTCCAGGATCTCCAAATAAATTGGCCTGGAGAAAAATTGCTTCCTGACCCCAAAGTGGCGATCAGCATTTCCTTGGGCATATGAAAAAGGGCCATAAGAACTAAGCACGAATGCAACCCTTCCTGCCCTCCCTCTCATGATCTGCCTAAGTTCACACAATCAGCATTGCTGTCAGATGGCCATCTAGCCTCTGCTTGAAAACCTCCAAAGAAGGAGAGCCCACCCCCTCCCCAGGAAGTCTGTTTCACTGAGGAACTGCTCTGTCAGGAAGTTCTTCCTAATGTTTAGTCGAAAACTCTTCTGATTTAATTTCAACCCATTAGTTCTGATCCAACCTTTTGGGGCAACAGAAAATAACTCTTGTAAAACCCTAATTTGTGAACAGGTCAAAATCAGGAGTTATATCAGTTTCTCTTTTGCCAAATAGACCATCTTTCTCTCTTAGGCTGTTCTTTTGACCCCTAGTATGATGACTCTCCAAATCCACTTGGTAACCTTTAGGAGCTGCCAAAGGCACATAATAAAAATGACAACCAAGGGTGGAATTTTTATACTGCATACTTGCTAAGAACAAACTGAATTTAAAAAGTGCTAATAGTACTTTTCTGGAGTCAAACAATACCCCCTCTCCCACAAATAAGGAAAAAGTAAACCTCCCTTCGGCAGATATTTGCCCCTTTCCCATTTGAGGATGAAGGGTTTCCTTTTACTCACATGAAGATTATTAAGCTCAGGCCTTTTCCTCTACGCACCTTAAGGCAAGCAAAAGGAAACATAGGTCCCGGTCACACACAGAATTAGCTGTGTGATAGGGACAAATGCCGGGTGGATTTTAAGGGTGCGATCACACAAAAACATCTGGCAAGTGTCTGGTGCCTGTCGGCAGCCCGTATCACCCCACTGAAGATGTGGAGTAAAAAGATACCGGGGAAAGTGCACTATTTTCCAGAAAACGTGTGGCGCGGGCAGGCGTCTGATCACGGAAGCGCTGGTACCCTGTTGCATCCGGCACCCGTCTGCATCCCACCGGATGTTTTTTTAATGCCTCTGTGGTATGCGTGCAAACGCAGAACTGCACATGCTCAAAAACACGTTACTGCTGACCCCGCCTCACCCTTCTTTGCTACGCTTCACCATCGACGTGTGATCGGCGGCTGACGGCTTGAGCACGGAGCCTCGGGGGAATGTGTGATCGTGATACCGTGCTTCATTTGGCTCCGGAGCAAAAAGCCTCGCTTCCCCCCCGGATTATCTCGCTCGTGTGACCGGGGCCGTAAACCTAAAACAACACAATGTATTGGGGAGAACCTTAACAAAAGGACAGCCATCTCTGGTGACTCAAGTAATCCAAATCACAGCCTTTTTTTACCATACTATAGGATGGTGCTGGAGAAGACTCTGGAGAAGACTCTGGAGAAGACCATGTATATGGTGCTGGAAAAGACTCTTTTTTTTTCTTCGTGCCTTTGAATTTTTTTAAAAGTTTTATTTATAAGTTTGTACAATAAAATAAAAATAAACATATTCAAAATTACAAAACTTTTTGAGTCTATTTTTTTGCTCTTTCTCTATCCACTCATATAGTCCTAACCATCTTTTTTCATAACTGCTTTCGTCTTTCCCCCCTAGTATTACATTTAACTTATCAACTTCTGCCACTTCCAATAGTTTATATATTATTTCTTCCTTCTGAGGTATTTTATCCGATTTCCAATATTTGGCCCAAAGGATTCTTGCCGCCGTCAACATGTACATCATCACATAAACTTCATTTTTGTCAAATTCCATTGGGACCATATTGAGCAGGTAGATTTCAGGGCTAAGTGGTAACTCCACCCGCAGCACCTCTCTTATGATTATCTGTATTTTCTTCCAATACTTTTGTACTTTAGCACAGCGCCACTACATATGGATAAAGGAGCCAACATTATTTCCACATTTCCAACAATTACTTGAACAATTGGGAAACAATGTGCGATTTTTTCAGGGGACCAATGCCACCTATGCATTATCTTAAATACATTTTCTTTATAAGTAATCGCCCTCATAGAGTTAGTTCTTTTCCATACTTTAAACCATTCATCCATTTCCAAACTCTTGAGAGTCCCTTGGACTGCAAGAAGATCAAATCAGTCAATCCTAAAAGAAATCAACCCTGACTGTTCCCTGGAAGGCCAGATACTGAAGCTCAAATAGTTTGGCCACGAAATGAGAAGGGAGCACTCACTGGAGAAGACCCTGATGCTGGGAAAGATGAAGGTCAAAGAAGATGGGGACAGCAAAGGATGAGATGGTTAGACAGTGCCATAGATGCAACGAACATGAAATTGAGCCAACTTCAGAGGACGGCGGGAGACAGGAAGGCCTGGCGTGATCTGGTCCATGGGGTCGCAAAGAGTCGGACTCGACTGGGCAACTGAACAACAACAACAGGAAGCCTCAGATTGTTTTGCCTTCTCACTCAATAGCTGGCCAAAAGATTTTCTCCAGTCAGTAAGCAAAATGAAGGGAAAAAGGAAATATATGGCTGAATTTGTGATCCCAGAACCAACCTGGCCAAGGCCCAGAACCACTATATCATGAAAGTCTATATGATAGCATATCATTTTCAGTAACATTCGTTGTTTTCTCCAAATAAATTAATAACCTATATGTTCTTGCTAAATAACAGTCCATTAAACTGACAGTAGAAGGAAGAAGTGAAATTGCTTTATACACGAGCCTACATTTTGTATGGCAGGAGAAACAGTATTGGGTGACATGGTCCTCTCCCCTGTGCCATAGAAAAGCTTTTGTGGGTAATTTATTGGACACTCTTGGTAACCTATACAGGTAATTACAATCATTTTATGGTTATTGATTTCTTTTGCTCTGAATTTAACAAACCTTTAAATCTTCATGTGGGTTTTGCCAGCCTTGCTTTTTTTGCAATGATGTAATCTAACAGGAAGTGAGAACTCTGTGGTCAGATTGCCACCGAGTATGATATTTTAAGGTTATAAATAAAAGTAAATCCAGAGGAGATTGTGCAGTTACCCTGTCCACTTTTCAGAGCTCTCAACTCTGTACATTAAACAAGACACACAGGATTGCATTTGCTAGACCCCTGCACTTATGGCATGTTCAGTGTTGTGTTCATTAAATATTTTATATCAAATATCCATTATATTATAAATTTCTACTTCATTTTTCTATTGATTTAAACCAAAGCTCTGGAAAGATATCTCCCCCTAGTTTTCCCTACTCGCTTCCCAGAACCAGAGCTGCCAAACACTTGCTATTCTTAACAAGGGTGTTGAGAGTTATGTAGTTATCTGAAGAACCTTATGTGAATCAGAACTGGCCAGACTTCTCTGGATTTACAATTGTCCTCTGGTAGATGTGTGGAAAGATTTCAGATCTGTCTGTATTTCTAAAGAACATTCACTGTTATTGCCAATACCAGACAGAAATCTGGATGAGTCCTGTCAGTGCCAGGGGTCTTGTTGTAAAAAAAGAGCTGCCGGAGCTCATTAGCATAACTCATTAGCATAACTTATTTGCATATGCCACGCCCCCTGACATCACCGGAAGTGACAGAAGGCCACACCCCCTGACATCACCGGAAGTGTGTCAAAAGGCCCAGCTACTTACCCTCCTGCTTCATCCTCATTCCCAAACGGAATGAGGATCGAAGCAGAGGGCGGGGTAAAGAAGGGGGCGGGGCTTCACCACGTGACCGCCCCGCCCCCTAGAGGTTCTCTTCCGGAGCTCCGTACCTGAGAGCTCCCCCCCGACTAGAGCCCTGCCTGTCACATAAAACACTCTTGAGAACTATGAATGGGCACCACCACAAGATGGCTGCCACAAGGGCTTGGGTCAGTCATGAAATATTGGGAAGTTTAAAGCCAAGCATCCTCCAATGAGGAAGACAACTGTCTCAAAATGGGTGCTCCCCAGGGACATGCTGTCTCCTGGGGTTTTCTGAAGCACCTCCTGCTCCAGTGAAGAGGACAGAAGATAGGTAGGCTCTGATAGCCTCTTTGCTTTGGGGAACAGATGATTTATTGGAGAAGCAACTGGGTACCAGGAAATGCATTGGCAGGCACCATAGCAACCAATGATTCTGTTGGATATCACTGGACTAGGCTACTTACCTGGATTGAATGATCCAGATTTTTGTTTATTTTTATATTTTTGACAATGATTTTGCTTTTCTGGTTTGTGCTGTGTCTATATACAGCTTGTTTTTAAGCACATTTTTTATCATAATTACTGATTATGTGATGCTTTTGAGTCCCTTTATGTATACACTATGGATGGGCATGAACTGGGAAAATGTGGTTCATGTCAGTTCGTAGTTCGTGGCCAAACCATAAACCGAACCATGAACCAAACCAGAATGTTTGTTTGCAAACCGTACCACCTTGTGGTTTGTGACCCTGCAAATCCCATTGAAAGGGACTGCAGTTAAAAGAGACTGCACAAAACATCCTGAAATGGCTGAGAGGCAGAGAGTGCCTCCCCACTGCTCAGCTGTTTTTTGTGACTTTCACAGGAAACAGAAAGCAGGGTTTTAAAGGACTTGGAATCCCTTTAAACCCCTGCTTTCTGCTCCATCCATAAACCACCATGAACTGCCAAGAAATGATTTAAAAGTTTGTGGAAGTTCATGATGGTAGACTATGATGTGCCCATCTGCTTCCGTCCCTCAGAGACAAGATTTTTCTTCCATTATTCTTACCCTTTTGTGACTAAGCCACCCTAGTTGTCTGTTATCTTCTTTCCTGAAGAATTCTGGCTGTCCCATCCTGTCACAGTATAATGTATTGGCTGTTTGCTCAGCCCAGGAATGTGAGGGAAAGCATGGGAGCTCCCTCTAACCTGTATGACTTAAATGGCACTTGAGAAGTTTTTATATTCCAAATTAACAAAATATTTTATTCAACATAGAGGGGAAAGGTAAAGTGAAATCAGGGGTAAAATTTCTGAGGTAACTCAGTATAGATAACTCTGAAGTAAAATCAGTACATGCACAGACTTTAGTTCCTATGTTTCAGGCTAATGAGAGTTTCTTAAACTATTCAGAGGCCCTGGTCACATGGGCCGGATATCGTGGGGGGGGGAAGGCGTGGCTAATTGCCCTGGAGGAAACTAACACGTGGCTGCCTGAGCACACGTCCCGGTTGAGGTCCTGTGGTTCGGGGAAAATGCCGATCAGACAGAAGCCGCGCCGCGTGATCGCACTGGCAATTGCTCTTTGCGTGCATGCACTGTTGGGCGCTGTTGCGCAACCTGTGGAGACGAACAGCGGTGGGCGCCGGATGCCACGTAAGTCCACCAGGAATGCAATGAGACGCCCGCCCTTGGCCCGCGGTTTCAGGAAACTAGTACCTCATAGGTACTAGTTTTTAACTCCGCACCTTTGGTGGGGAGCCACGAGTTCGCCACGGGAGCACTGCGCTTCCCAGATGTTGAGGTGAGATCGCACCCAGAAAATCCGTGGGACTCCCGTGCCTCTCCCGCGGCAACTTTGCCGTGTGACCGGGGCCAGAGTTACTTAAGAGCTTTATGTTGAGAGGCTTTTCCAGTGTTTTCCCAAACACTCTAGTACACTTTCTTTGAGTATTCTCTGACTATTTGGTTTCCAGAAGGCTGGGACACTCTTTAAAAACTCTTTCCAGTACCCAAACCCCTTCTCTTGAAACACCAGTACTCATCTTGAATTTTTAACTCAAGGTCTCTAAAGACAGTTTCTAACCATATCAGACCAGGGATCTCTGTAGTCTTCAGAGCTATCACCCTGTTTAGACTGGGTAGGGAAATTCCTTCTCTCTCTAGAAGATCTATCCCCTTTCCTTGGCCCCAGTGGGAGTCTCCATCCTTGCCAACTTTCCCCAGTTCTCCTGTCTGTGTTAAACCACTCTCAGTCAGGGCTGAACTTTGAATGAATTCTTCACCATTCAACTCTAAATTTTCTCTCTGCTCAGCTGATGCTACCAATCATATTGCTTGGAGCAGCCTGTCACTCAAGGCTCTCTGTTTCTGTGAAGAATTAAAACTTCACAGTCCTTCAGCTGTTTGTTCAGCACTTCTAAGCTTTTAAAAAGACTCATCATGAATTTCTGTTCACGAACCACAAACAGGGCAAAATTCAGTTTTGCTTTATGGTTTGGTTTTTGCTTCATGGTTTGGTTTGTGCCCATCCCTAGTATACACAGTAAAAACCAGGATCTGTTCCTTCACTGAAGGTGTTTCTCCTGGTGGAACGGAAGGTTTTTTGTCATGGAGGACACTCATAATATAGACTTGTAGTATAAATATATAATGCTAATTTATAGATACATGAATAATGCTAAAAAGGAATATATTTAGGGAAAATAATGGTGTGAGGATTCAGAAAATAGTGTGAAACTAAGTCACACTGATTTGATTTGCCAAAGGGGGAAGCAAAATTGAATCAGGGATTTTGTGGTTGAAACTACATGGATAAGACATTTAAAACATTCCTGTTTATCACAACAAATTATATCCCCCCCCCATCATAACTGGGCTCCTGTGTCTTTAACAACAACCAGATAGTCAGAAGGTGAAGCCTTTCCCATCAGTTCATCTGCAATTTGGGAAAAGCTTCACTGGTCACATTTCTTTCTATTGAACACTTTTCAAAAGCACAGCCACCAGGCCAGAAAATGCTGACAACCCTCTTGAAACCTTGCTGATGCCCTCTGAGATGAGAATGTCTTCTGCAATGTTATGTCTTGAATGCCATCCCTACCAAAATAAGTGGAGCTAATTTTTGAGTAAAGGTGCAATGTATTACAATGCAAATACGGTGGGCAAGGCATACATCTTGTTTCAGCTCTATGTTCGGTCATGGGTCAAGGGTGAGAACCAGTTCAATTACTATAATTTTTGTGTGTGCAGCAGAGACAACCAAACAGCAGCAAGAAAAAGTGGCCCCCAAATCAGAAGAAGGCGAGTTATTCCTAGTTGGGATTGACTGATACTACTCAAGATCTGTAGAAAGAGTTAAACTAACATTTCAAAGAATACATGCATGAGGCTGGGTACTACAGCTTAAGATAAGCCTTGTCTAAAATGAATTGACATTTAGAATTAACAAGGAGAACTCAGAAAACCACCATGTCTGATATTCTGATAATGTTTGAATAGTATACTGGGGCCCTGGTTACATGGGCAGGAAAATGCAGGGGGGAAGCATGGCTGTTTGCCTCGGAGCAAAATAACACGCGGCTGCGCGATCAGACGTCCTGTCGAGGTCCCGTGGTTAGGGGGGAGGTGCAGATCACAGGACAATCCTGCGGCGAGGCAAAGAAGTGGCCTCCCTAGCAAAAGGCTCCACGGGTTTAACTCCTTCCAGGGCTGCAGAGGAATGCAAACTGTGTCCTCCGTCCGGTCCCCTCCAGGAGGAGCTTCAGCCGGGCCGCCCTCCCGCCACGCCCCCCCTGCACCTCCCCCTCTGCCGCCCGGAGCAGAGAGTTCCTCTCGAGCAGGCCGAGCCAGGAGTGGGGGGGTATGGAAAAGAGGAGGCGGCTGTATTGTTTGTTTTTAAACGAAGTGTACACATGTGCCGTTGGGTGCTTGTGCGCATCCCGTGGAGACTTGGAAAAAAAACCTTTTTAGTGACGGGACATGGGCGGGCGCCGGATGCCACAACCTACCACTGGAAACACGATCAGGCACCCGCCCTTGCCCCAAGGTTTCCAGAAACTAGTACCTCGGAGGTACTATTTTTTTATTGCGCATCTTCGGCGGGAAGCCTCGGGTTCGCCACGGGAGCTCTACGCTTCCCAGATGTGGCGCTGTGATCGCGCCCGGAAAATCCGCCTATCTTCCGTCTCTGTAGCGTGGCTAATGCTCCGTGTGACCGCAGCCTGGCTTTATTTTTGCCTAAAATTGGATACATATAGATATGACTAGGAAGTGAGGTCTGCTGAAATGGATGGGATTTACTTCTGTCTTCCTAGTGTCTTCTTATCCTGCCCTTTCTTCAAGGGGCTTAGATTGTGTAACCTATGAGGCCACTCCCCTGCAGGGACTCCTATTATCTGTGTTCACTCAAGATCCTCTGGCTTTAAAATGTTAGATGCCTGGATGAAAGACCTAGTCAGATATCAAAATAAGGCCCCTGAAGCTGGCAGGAATTTTCCCAGATACTCTCAGATGGGAGTAGCTCAACTGCATGAATGCTCTAAGGAGTACATTTTATTTATTTATTTATTTATTTATTTGGCTTATATCCCACCCTATCTCACAAGTGGGCTCAGGGCAGTCACAGCCCATAAAAGATAGTAATTATTTAACAATATAATCTAAAACCAGAATTAAAACCATACAAAGGCCTTTTGACCAGGTTGCCAGCCAGTGGCTAGCAGCTGGTGGGGGTTCCCCAAGGCTGTGATCACACACACTAAATAATCCACTTCCAATCCACTTTCAATGCAGTTTCCAACTGGATTTTACTGTGTGAACTGACAAGATCCAGTTGGAAAGTGCACTGGAAGTGGACTGAAAGTGGATTTAGTGTGTGTGATTGCAGCCAAAGCCTCCAGAGCTCCCTCCCACTCACAACCATAAGTAAGGACTCAAGTTTGCTTGATAAAAACCTGTGGTTCCAGAGCCTCCTTGACAATACAACCATCTCCAGTAATTCAATCACAAGCCCTGCAGTCTAAGGGGAGAAAAACAACATGGGATGAGTTGACTCCATCAAGGAAACCACAGCTCTCAATTTGTGACCGGAGCAAGGCTGTTAATGATAAGGCGTTTTGGAGGGAATGAATTCACAGGGTCACCATAAGTCAGAAGCGACTTGAAGGCACACAAGAAACAAAGGCACATTCTTTAATTTTTTTTACGTTCACTTTCTCGGAGAGGCATCCAAGTTTCAGAAATCTATTAACGAGCATCGTTAACTGCTTTCATTTAAACTAATCTTACGAGACATCCGTGGACAACTTTGGTGATAAAATGTGTTCTCGTTTTCGTCCTTTGTGTTTTCTTTTATCAAGCGTATGGTTTGAGAATGCCGAGTCAAAATGGCACATGATGGAAAGTACTGGCATCTGTGCCTTCTTTGTGGTCAGAAAGGCCTCTAAATCCGGGCCGTTTGCGTGCAAAGCTTTGTGGATTTGGGGAAAGATGAAACCGGAAGATTTGTTTTTGTAACATGGGAAGGGTTCATGGGAGTTCATGGCAGAAAGTCTGGAGTGACCACTAATACATAGGAAGCGAACCCGTTTCCTCCCCAAAAAAACAACCCTCACCAGTGCTAATCCTCACAGAAATCTCTGACAGTAGCCAAACGAAATTAACTTCCCAGCACATATTCCCACACTTTAGATCCAGCTCGCGCTATGGTCCCGGTCAGTAAACCTGTTCCAGAGTTCACGAGAGAAAAGAAGGACCACTGTTACCTCCTTCCCCAGAGCTTTCCATATATGTGCCATGTTTGGTTGCATGTAGAATATTCCCGAGAAGCCTGTCAAAACTCTGCTCTTCCTCCCATTGTGTGTGTGTGCGCGCGCGTGTGCATGTGCGCGTGTGCATGGTTCTTCATGCTAGACACACACATTTGGTGGGGATTTCCAGACGGAGTTAAATTCAGTCTACAGCTCAGGAACAAGTTCTTCCAAAAAGATATGCCTAAAATAACAGCATAGAACAATTGGATGTTGCAAAAGTTCCAGGGAAGCTCTAAAACAATATGGGGAGGGTGTCAGCTAGCTGCCATGCTTTCTTTGTTTTCTTTCATCCCTGAATTTTGCGCAGCCGCACATGCTTGCTTGGCTTAGCTACCGTGGGTAACATAAGGGAGGCGCTCTTTCCCCCCTGTGTGAACTGGCTCAGCCAGACAGCGCTATCAGTATAACCTTGAAGGGAAGGGAGGGCTTGAATTCAACTACGGGTTTGAATATTTCTGCTCTCAAGGGATTGGGGTGAGTCTCCCGTTCAAGATGTAATATCCCACCAGGAGAATTCCTGTGCACGTGCAGCATCAGAGTATATGTATGGAGCCCCTTGCACTCTTCGTTATTCCTGACAATGTGCCTGTACCACTTGGCAACAGACTAGCATTCCAATAAAACATAGCCTTTTCGGGAGACTGTGTTTGGACCTGCTTGTTGTTGACCCTGACAGAGGGGTTGTGGCTCAATGGCAGAGCATCTGATTGGCATGTAAAAAGCCCCAGGTTCAGTGCTTGCAGTCCCATAGCCATGGTGGGGCTTTGGGGGGCTCTGCCCCCTTCCTTAAAGGCACAGCCCCACAAGAATTTCTCCTGTAAATGCTTTTTTCAATCATTTAAAAACATTTTTAAAAGGCGTGCACTCCTTTAAGCAGAGTGGGGTGCTGTAGCTGACTAATTCTCACACTGAGCAAGAGGGTTGGAGTAGGTGACCTCTGGGACCCCTTCAAACTGTGTCAAGAAACTGGTCTCCTTGAAGAGGGTTTTTCTGCCTATGTGTTAGCTTTCTTGACTAGAGAAGTCATCACCCCCACCTGCTGGCTTGTTATCAGAATTGTTGCTTGCAGCAGCTGAGAACTATCATCTAAAGAGGTTTGACAGCTTGCAATTTAGAGATCTATCCTGGTAACAGCTTTCTATTGGTTAAATGGCTTTTCTTTCTGCACTGAGAACTTCAGCCCCACCAGAAAAAGATATGCCCCGAAAGCCTCCAAATCCTGGCTTACGGGCCTGAGTGCTTGGCATCTCCAGTTAAAAGGATCAGGCAGTAGGTGATGTGAAAGACCTCATGCTGAGACCCTGGAGAGACACTGCCAATAGGGTTGCCAGCTCTGGGTTGGGAAATTCCTGGTGATTTTGGGGGTGTACCCTGGGGAGGTTTGTGGAGGGGAGGGATCTCATCAGGGTACAATGCCATAGAGCCCACCCTCCAAAGCAGCCATTTTCTCCAGGGGAACTGATCTCAATTGTCTGGAGATCTCCAGGTGCCACATGGAGGTTTGCAACCTAAGCAATACTGGCCTTGATGGACCAATAGTCTGTTTCAGTATAAGGCAGTTTCATGAGTTTATGTGAGTGTTCAGTTTCCACACTCTTGCTTTGCTCCACAGTAGCTGGTCCATCAGTCTAGATCAGGGGTGTCAAACATGTGGCCCGGAGGCCGGATCAGGCCCCTGGAGGGCTTCTATCAGGCTGGCAGTAGAACTTGCTGTCTTCTGCTTCTTCTTCCTGCATCATCGTAGGTTTGCAGGTTACAGATATGCAGCTGAACAGCATACTCAAGATTGCAACAGCACAGACATTTTGATGCAATAATTCAGAGCAAGAGGTGTCAGTTATCAGACACTGTTAAATAAACAAAACATTGCAAGAGTGCTAATTTTTTTTAGAAAGTTTTTATTTTAAGTAAAAAAAACCCTTTGTGTTTGTGTCCTTTATAAAGTTTTTATCTCTGCTACCTGGCATTACATTTTATGACACACATCTGCTGCTTCTGCTGCGTCATCATAGATTTGCAGCTTACAGATACACACCTGAACAGCATACTCAAGATTGCAACAGCACAGACATTTTGATGCAATAATTCAGAGCAAGAGGTGTCAGTTATCAGACACTGTTAAATAAACAAAATATTGCAAGAGTGCTAGTGTTTTAAGCATGTTTTTATTTTAAATTAAAAAAACCTTTGTGTTTGTGTCCTTTATAAAGTTTATATATGGGAGCAGTGGCGCAGGCGGTAAGAGATGCCTGCTTGTACATCTGGCCGAACAGCTTCGGCTGTTCGAATCCCACCGTGGCCGGGGTGAGCACCCTGCCCTATGCCCCAGCTCCCACCCACCCAGCGGCTCGAAAGCCCGTTAAAGGGTGATTAGACTAATGGGTACCTGCTACTAGAGCAGGGGGGCACCCGTCCCTGTGTTGCGGCGGCGAACGGTGAGCGGCAGCAACGTAGAAAAACGGTGGCTGTGAGGCAAGGAGCGAGCGAGTTAAGGAGGCCAGACTAACTGGCACGGAGGTGGAGCAACGCAGCCGGCCGGAGCCTCACTAGGACAGAGGCCGCAGCGGGGCATGCGCGGAAGTGCGAGTGGTCCTGGCCCGGAAATGGAATCGCTACAGCCGGAAGAAGGAAAGACTAGCACCAGAGAGGACGCCGCCGACTACCTCCTGCAAGAACAAGACAAGACAATGACCGAAGTTCCGCTGCAAGAAAAAGGGTGCCTGGTAGGGTAGTCACCACCCCTATATGTCTGTGGCCCTAGGTTAGATTCTGTAAAAATGTGATTAGCACCTTCTGTAAGCCACCCAGAGACCCCCAGGGGTTAGGGCGGGATAGTAAATCGAACTTAATAAATAATAATAAATAAATAAATTATATGTCTCCACTACCTGGCATTACCTTTTATGACACACATGGCCTGGCCCAGCAAAGTCTCATTTATGCCAGATCCAGCCCTCATAACAAATTATTTCGACACCCCTGGCCTAGATAAAGCTGCCCTATCCTGGGTCAGACCATTACCCTGTCCAGGTGGGCACTGTCTACTCAGTCTGGCAACAGCTCTGTAGGGGTTCAACCGGAAGTCTTTGACTTCCCCTACTACCTGACTCTTTTCACTGAAGACGCTGGGGCTTGAACCTGCATCATTCCGCATGCAGTTTGGTGTAGTGGTTAAATGTGCGGACTCTAATCTGGGAGAACAGTTGGCTTACGGTTACTGTAATATTTGTAGGGTTCCTATGGTTTTAGACTTGGAGTTAGATGGGTTTTATGCATTTTGTATCATTTTATATGACTATACAGGATGCTATTGGATACTTACCGGTTTTTAATTTAATTTTTATTGGTTTTCAAAAAGAAGAGATACTTACCTATTTTTGTACCTATTTTAATGGAGGCAGTCAGATGTTGTTGTAAACTGCTTTGAGCTTCTAATGAAAGAGAAGCAGTATAAAACCTGAAATAAAAAAATAATGTGGCAGTCACACATGTGAGATAATGCGGGGGGAAACGAGGCTATTTGGTGTAGAGGTTTGGTGTCGTGGTGAGGTGTGCGGACTCTAATCTGGGAGAATCAGGTTTGATTCCCCACTCCTCCACTTGCACCTGGCTGGATGACCTTGGGCACGCCATAGTTCTGATAAGAGCTGTTCTTGAAAAAGAGCAGTTTCTGTCAGAGCTCTCTCAGCCCCACCTACCTCACAGGGTGTCTGTTGTGGGGAGGGGAAGAGAAAGGAGTTTGTAAGCCGCGCTGAGACTCCGAGTGAAGGGCGGGGTATAAATCCAGTCTCTTCTCTTCCTCTTCTTCTTCTTCTGCAAAACAGATGCTCTGCCACCGAACCATGGCCCTTCCTCTGGACTGTGCTTTCAAAAGTCGTAATCATGAGCTGAGCCAGAACAAATTCTGTGGCGGAGGGCAATGTGAAGAATGGTCTGCTCAGAGAGGTCAGAGGCAGCCCAAGGCTCCTTCTGATCGTTGCCAGCACACCACACCAACTGAAACTGCAGCCTCTTACTAGAGCTGCTCTGTATTTTCTCCAGGTGTGAATTTAGGTGTGAAAAGAGGGATTGCAGGGGAAAGGTCAAATGTTTTCTAAAATGCTCCCTCCACATGTCTTGGGTTCCCCCCCCCCCCGCAGCTCCTTTTAATGACTATTTCCATTACTTTTTTTTTTTAAGAGCCAGTCAGACATACTTCCATGTCAGACTTTGTCCCTAAAACCAAGTGAAGCCAGGCAAAAGTGAGGGCAATTTATCTGTTTCATTATTGGCTCTATATGGCCCCTGCCACAAGGGGGGAAAAAGTATGGCCAAAGTGTGGCTTTTTAAAGCCGCACCAAAAGAAACATGCGGCAGCGGGATCACATAGATCCCCCTGAGCCGCCGTGCAGTTCCTCACCGGCACGATCAGATGCTGGGGGAGGGGAAGCTACTGAAGGGAGAGCGAGGCTGCCAAACTGCGCATGTGTGCGCTTGCGCAGTTCGGCCAGGAGCCTGGATTGCGCTGGACGATGGGCACAGCGGCGATCCCACGGCCATGCTTGCTGCGATGCTTCAGGTAAGTCCTCCTCTGTAGGATGTTGTTTTTTGCAGTGGCTTTTCCGGGTTTAGGGACGGATCGGGGACGGGTGCGCGCCGCTTCCCAGATGTTGTGGTGAGATCGCGCCCGTTTGCTGTGCCCCCGATCCGTCCCTCTCCCGGGCCACAATCCTCCGTGTGACCGGGGCCTATGTACGGTTTTATATGATTCTATATGTATAATCCTCTTTTTTATAGTAACCCTCTTTTAAGGTATTGTTTTATGCCAATAAAGGCTGACTGACTGACTGTTTAATTAATTAATTTATTAACCACCTTTCTACCGTACAGAACTCAAAGGCAGTGTACAATGTAAATATAACGATAATTGTATAAAAGACATTAAAGACCCCAATTTAAAATCACAATTGCGATTGCTAATAATTTTTTTAAAAAAAAATTAGTCAAAATGCAGTCCTAAATAAACAACCTCATAAAGATCGAAAGTGAGAGGTCCAGACGTAGCTCCCCAGGAGGGACGTGGCAAACCTGTGTCGGCTCCCAAAATCTTGGAGATAGCTCTAATGAGCTGCCTTGACTCCCCTTGTGGAAGAAAGGATGGGATATATATTTTAAAATAAACCCAGTGAAAACACTTTCCTAATGCCCATTTTCCGGTGGTACAGTTAAAAGGGTCCTTACAAGACTGTGTTAGAACACATGAATGGTAGGAGTTTGGTATTTTTAGGGCGAGATCACACGCACAATTAGCCGCGCCATAGGTGCGAATGCCAGGCGGATTTAAAGGGCGCGATCAGACACGAACATCTGAAAAGCGCCCGTCAATGACCTGTTTTGCTCTGCCGCAGAAGCGGAGTAAAAAGACACCAGGGAAAGTCCGGTAGCAAATGGGTTGCTACGGGCCACGGACGGACTTTCCCCTGACTGATCGCTGCAGCGCGCTCTTATGGCGTTGGGATGGTCTGATCAGGCCATCCCGACTCCATGCCATTGTGTCCCCCCCCCTTCTCGGTATGTGCATTATCACACACTCCATAGGGAGCCCTCAGTGCTGAGATGCGATTCATCAGTTCCCCGTTTAAGTGCATTGGGAACAAATGGCAAAAAAACCATCCCACCCCTCAACTCACCCACAGTGAGTCTGATCACACAGTGGCGGGCTGCCCCCACAGCTTCAAAGGACTGTGTGATCACGCAACTGCAGGTCAAATTCCTCTGGGGGAAATAGAAGAAAAAGAAGAAGAAGAAGAGATTGGATTTATACCCCGCCCTTCACTACCCAAAGGTGTCTCAGAGCGCCTTACAAACTCCTTTCCCTCCCCATCCCCACAACAGACACCGTGTGAGGTCGTTGAGGCTGAGAGAGCTCTGACAGAAACTGCTCTTTTTCAAGGACAGCTCTTATCAGAGCTACGCTTGCCCAAGGTCATCTAGCCAGGTGCGAGGAGTGGGGAACCAAACCCAGTTCTCCCAGATTAGAGTCCGCACACTTCACTACGACACCAAACCTCTACACCAAATAGCCTCGTTTCCCCCGCATTATCTCACATGTGTGACTGCCACATTATTTTTTTATTTCAGGTTTTATACGGCTTCTCTTTCATTAAAAGCTCAAAGCAGTTTACAACAACATCTGACTGCCTCCATTAAAATAGGTACAAAAATAGGTAAGTATCTCTTCTTTTTGAAAACCAATAAAAATTAAATAAAAAACCCGGTAAGTATCCAATAGCATCCTGTATAGTCATATAAAATGATACAAAATGCATAAAACCCATCTAACTCCAAGTCTAAAACCATAGGAACCCTACAAATATTACAGTAACCGTAAGCCAACTGTGCCTTACAACAGACAGATATTATGGAGCAAAGCATGCTGGAATGATTCTGGTAGGAAATGGAAATGATGTCTTGTCCAGGGAAACATGGGACAGACCCCAGACAGACCCCAAACATCTTGAGCAGGGAATGTTCAGCCCCACCTCCAGCCTCAAGAAGTTGGCCATTGCTTCCACCCCCACCCCCCCACAAAGCAAGCAAGAGCTTTTGTTTGGATGGGTTTTCGTGTCAGTCGAGATGCCAATGAATGTTCTGAAATGTGGAGGGTGAGCCACATCCATTGTCAGATATCAACATGAATCCTGGCAGCTCCTTAACAGTAGGCAAGGCTGTTTTTCCGGCCTGTAGATAAAAGGAAGGGCTCCAGTTCTCAACCCTGGATGTTCGAAATCATGTCCATGCTATAGTAATATTTAGTAGTTCACCAAATTAAGTGGAAACGTTCTCTTTAATGCATGCATATAAGATCGCCTTTTCCATCTCATACACGGCTCCCCAAAGTTAGAAGGCAAATGCAACTTCCTGTTGCTATCAACTCCATAATTTAGAAATCTCTTACAGCAGTGCCCATGCTGTTTTTCTCCACCAGGATGGATGGTTCACACCCATTTGCCAAAGTCTTATTCCAGTTCCCTTAACTACAGATAATGGGTATCGGTGGAAAAGTCAGCAGAAACACAGTAAGAATTACAGCTAGCTTTTCTTATTATCTTTCTGTGCTTTACTTTTTAGGCTATTTGTCTTCATTTGTGTGTGTGTTCTTCGGGACGTGAATAAATTTCCCTGATTTATTTTGCAATAAGCTTCAGCGGGCCTTTGTTTGCTTGGGATACTTTTAAAATAAATATGACGACTACAAACTACATCTGTTGGGACGTTTCCAAATAGTGCCTCACTAATTGTGAGCCAAACTGCAGGGAAGTTATGGGAAACATATGGGAGAGATCAAGCATGTTGCTGTAATCTTGTGGCACGGTACCTCCACGTCCACAGAGATAGGCGCACATGTTCCTGTAGCCAGTTACAGAATTCCAGGGTATGTCCTGTGCTCTTCTCTGATGTACCCCACAGCTGATTGTGTGAGCATGAGAGGGGCAAGTCCTGATAGTGTAGACTTTGCAGAAGGCCTCACCCCAATCTTGCATCTCCTATCTCTCATTATACCTCTTCCGTGACCTTTGCTAGGCCAAGTCCACTTCCTTCAGTCTCCTTAAGTTCTCTCAGGTCCTTTCCGCACTTGGATCTCATCCCTGGTTTTATCAGAGTTCAACTCGCAACACAATACCTTGTATTTATCCCTGGTTATAACAACATCCGTTTTTCCCAGGACAAGTGTGGGGCGAAACTGGGGTGACCTCAATGTAATGTGGAGACAAAAAATACCCCGAGATAATTACAGGGGTTTACTTGAGTGTTGTGTAGAATGTAAGCCCAGGGACAGGGTTGAACCAGGATTTAGGGTCTAGTGCGAAATCACCCCCAGTCTTTTTAATGGTACTAGAGTGTGCTTCCTGAATATGCCTGTGAAGCCACTTTATTCTTTTCCTTCAAATCCCTCCTCAGAACTCAACTTCTCTGTGAGACTTAATCCTGTAGCAGAGTGTAAAGATGTTCAACAGCATCCTTGTTTGATCTAGGTGGGCATTCGATTCATCTGAGGAATCATGCATGCACATGAAAGCACGTACACTAAATAAAACTTCGTTGGTCTCAAAGGCGTCACTGGACACAAACAGCATCCTTGTTTGCCAGTGAACACACGGAGACCCTTGGTCTGTCAAGGTCAGCCTTTTCTACTCAGCCTGGCAGTGGCTACCCAAGGTCCCAGGATGAGGCATTTCATATTACCAGTGCCTGATACGTTTGACTGGAGATGCCAGGGACTGAACCTGGGACCTTTGGTATGCAAGGGAGAAGGTCTACCACTGAATTCTCTATCTCTCTATCTCTCTCTCTATCTCTGTCTATACTGTTTACAGCTTCTCTCTCTCTCTCTCTCTCTCTCTCTCTCTCTCTGTGTGTGTTGTATTCCCCATGGTCAAATTTAGGTTGTAAACACCTGGAGTGGTGAGATGGGCTGAGAAGTCATCTCTCCTTATATATAATTGAATAGTGGGTGCCAAAGTTCTAATTCTAAAATGCACTCCCTTAGTGTATGGCTGATGGCCCTGCTCCTCAGCATATATCGCCACCAATCAGAAGGCAAAGCCCGGGTCCCGCCCACACCACAACTGCTGCGACAACCTGGTCTTTTGCATATGGAAGCTGACTGGACTTCACTCCATTCCACACCTCAAACTCCCCCCCCCCCGCAAGGCAGTTGGAATGTCAGTTGCATATGGAACCTGCTGTATTCTGGTGGTGTGCAGGTCCCAGGTTCATGTTTTAAAAGCAGACTGACACTGTTTGCCCAAAGCCAGAGCACTCTCCCAGAGCCTCTTTCTAGATCTTGTTGTATTTATTTCCACAACGGGCCTTATTTCTAGTATATTAATATTTCAGATAGTATTGCTGCTTGCTTCTCTTTCATGGTCTCCATTTATATGCAAAAGTTCTGCTGCTCTTCATCTACCTACACCTGGTCCCTTGTATATATATATTTTCATTATGAAATCCAGTAAAGCATGACTACATCCACACATCACTGGATATTGCACTATTGTTAGTTCATTGTCTGGTGAGTATTGACATTAAAATGAGTACATTTTAGGAAGCATTTGGGGAAGATTTTTGGGAGCCAATCAATTTATGTTCTGCTGTAATATTTGAGATCTTTTCAGTCCTCGTCTGAGCCACCACAGGTAATTCCAAGTGAGACAAACATGCCCTCGGCTGCTGGCTTGCGGACATTTAAATTATTAGTTAAATTTTAACTATTAGTTAATTTTAAATATTGGTTAAAATGTCAACACGAAGGCACAACAGAGGCCGTGTGTTGCTGATGGAAGGTGCTGCAGAAGTGAAGATGTGGGCACTTTTGCACTGCTGAGCATGTCAAGGGACTGTGTATACAATGGCAGTGTGCGTTCAAGTGACCGGTGTGTGGGCATGAATGAAGGGTTATGGTGTGTGTGAGAAAGAGCATTGGTGGTTTTAGTGATTTGTGTCCATACCGTGCTTTCAACAGGACTTCCTGGACTCAGTACAAAAGTTTTCTTCAGATCCACCCAGGGGTCATTTTGTAGAAAAAGAGCTGCAGGAGCTCATTAGTATACCTAATAGGCTATTAGCATAATAGCTCATTAGCATATGCCACACCCCCTGGCATCACTGAAAGTGATGTCAGAAGGGGAAGCAAAAGGGGTAGGAAGCATCTTCAAAAACCTCCCTTTCCCTTCCCCAGCCGGCCTGCCAAGGCACGACTCTAGAGAGCACGACTCTAGAGAGAAGGAGCTTGGGGGCACGACTCTAGAGAGCACGACTCTAGAGAGAAGGAGCTTGGGGGCATGACTCTAGAGGGCACGACTCTAGAGAGAAGGAGCTTGGGGGCGGGGAGCTGGGGGCGAGGCTTGCTGCCACTGCCATTTGTGCCTGCTCCTGGGCTGCCAGAGCGGTGCTCCGGCGCGCTCCGGCCCCAAACGACTCCTGGTTCCACCACCCCAGTCTTTCTCTCCAGAAGTTCCGTGGGTGCAGTATGGGACACCATAAGCCTTTGTTTCATACCAAGAATATAATGGAAGATTGCCTGATAGGTCCCCATGAACTGTATTTGGTGTAGCGGTTAAGAACAGTGGACTCTAATCTGAAGAACCGGCTTTGATTCCCCACCCCTTCACATGAAGCCAGCTGGGTGACGCTGGGTCAGTCACAGTTCTCTCAGATCTGTTATCTCAAGACCACTTCTCTCAGAGCTCTCTCAGCCCCACCTACCTTACAGGGTGTCTGTTGTGGGGAGAGGAAGGGAAGGCAATTGTAAGCCACTCTGAAGCGCCTTCAGGTAGTCTCCTCCTCCTCCTCCTCCTCCTCCTTCTGTGGCTCCCCCAAGAATTTCCTTCTGCATCTCCCTGTCAGAGTACCTGCTTATACGTGCATGGTAATATGGACATTGCACTGGAGAGTGGTGTGAGAATGCAGATGAAATACAGAGAAGATATTACAGAGAAAATGCATTAGCGCCTAAGTTAAACCCTGTTAAGCCATTATGAATTTGGAGCTCCAGCACCATGTAACAGAACTGGTACAAAGCACAAAAAACCGCTGGCTAAAATCACTAAAGGTGAACAGAAATTGTATAAAAATAATATTTTAATACCGAGTTCAATAACACAATAACCATGTAACTAGATGAAGCCAAGGTGTTCTTACAAGAAACAACAGTAGTGCAAAGAAATAAAGTCCCAAAAATGTCAGTGTGTCTCACTCCTGTTGTACTGTAATTCCATAGTCCAACTTGACATACATTCATTATAGAGTGGACTCATATAGTTCCTGGAAAATCCGTATAATCTTCAAATCCATAAGCCACAGAGACGCGTGGTCTGGGTGCAAGCTGCTGTGTTTTGAATGATCCTTTGTGATTGAATAAACTGGCTTCTGTATGTGCTACTACTGAGATTGGGTCCCACTGCAACCTATTGGTTTAGAAAAAGAATTTTTGGGACTTTACTTCTTTGCACTACTGTTGTTTCTTGTAAGAACACCTTGACTTTATCTAGTTATATGGTTACTGTGTTATTGAACATGGTATTAAAATATTGTTTTATACAGTTTTGTTCACCTTTAGTGATTTCAGCAAGCGTTTTTTGTGCTTTGTACCATTTAACATACACTGGTTCCCCTCCTTCTCTTGTTTTCCATGTAACAGAACAGCAGGCTACCCACAGTCCTTCCAAAATATGTGGTTGCCATTTTGTGTGAATAGGCAGGGGGCAGCATGTATATTTTCCAGCTGCGGTAAATATGAACACATACCCTCAAAAATCTGGGTTAGATCACCTGTACACAAACTAGAAATGACATGTATTGCTTTAGTCACACAAAATGGCAACTATACATATTAAGAAGCTCTTGCGTACAGTGATGGCTCCTTACCTATGGTTGGATTGCCAAAATCACAGCAACGGAACAGAACTTTAACCAACTTACTTCTAAGGTTGAATTGGGCTGTTTGTTTTACCGGGAAAGGTCCTACTAGGCCACTGCCATGGTGGGCTGTTGGCATCAAGGAACAATCCAAGCGGAGACTCAGCAGTGTTGGCACAGGGGCCATGTAGACTGGATCCAGATTGTGGGGGTAGGATCAGGCCCGTGGCCAAGATTTTTTAGCCGGGGGGTCATTTACATTTCTTAGGAGGCACTGGCTAATCAAATTAAAGGAATTTTAATTTGCCGCATCTGCCACCACTTGGGGGCAGGGTTCCCTCTAAGCTGAGTTAGTGTGAGCCAGCTCACAGTTTTTTTAGCCTCCAGCTCACACATTCTTGTCTTCGCTCAGGAAGGAGGGCTCCAGAGCAAACTATTTTATTCAGCAGCCAAATCGTTCGCTCACAACTTTAACGCCAGGAGCTCACAAAGTAGAATTTTTGCTCACAAGACTCCACAGCTTAGAGGGAACATTGCTTGGGGGCCCCTGGGCTGGATGGGAAGTTGTGGGGTCTTGCCATTAAGTCAGGTGGCCTAGCCCTGAGATGCCCCACTGTAGCTATGGGCCTGGGTAGGATCCATCCTGCCACTCTACTGAACCAAATATGGAGCCATCCTCCTGTCTCCAATGGAAGAGTTATAATAACAATTGATTGGCACAGTAATGAGATAATACGGAGAACAAGAAAAACTGTGAGAAAGTGACGCTTAATATATGGCTTTAAAGAATCATAGAAAAGGGAACAAAAATAATATACATAATCATAGAAAAATATATATTGACGGTGATCTCCAGAATGTCTTGCCGTTTCGAAGGAAGATCTTCTTCTGAACAAAGATGTGGGACAAAAACTGTCTCTCAATAGTTCATCATCAAGTTTATTGTATTAGCCATTGGCCATAACAAAACATAAATACAAACACAATCCTTATACATCACATTAAGTTATCCCTTCACTAACTTGCGCTGAATCCTAGCCTTAATCTTATCTTTTTTGCCGCCAAAGCAAACAGGGACGTTCTGCTGGTAACATATACGTCCATATCAGAGAGCAAAAAAACAACCAACTCATGTTTTGAGAATCCATTGTGCAAAGGTAAAATAGGGTATATAAATCTCTGCCTAAGTGATTCGTGCCATGAGCATCTCAGTAAATAGTGCTCAATATCATCCACTTCGCCCAAACCACATTGACAGATTCTTAAGGCAACAGGTAAACCCATAAAACGACCAACACAGACCATTGAAGGAATGGCATGGAATCTGAGGGCTGTAAATGCCCTTCTTAGGTCAAGATTGGTTAGTTTCTCTAAATAGCCAGTCCTACAGTGATCTCTTTTAAAGATCTTAAACAGAGGGGCCGTTCGGCAACTTGCCGCCGCATGAAGGTTACATTCAATGCATGTATGGCCGAGTGCATGATTTAAACCCCGCCGGCTGTTTTTCTACGATTATGTATATTATTTTTGCTCACTGTTCTATGATTCTTTAAAGACCTATATTAAGTGTCACTTTCTCACAGTTTTTCTTGTTCTCCGTATTATCCAATGGAAGAGTGACAAACAACAGGCATAGGTTTGCTCATCTCCTTCTCCTGCACTGCTTCTGGCCAGATCTCAGCTGAACGGCCCTGTGGCAATGCCTGAGCTCAGGCCCAGCAGGCCTCAACAATGATGATGGCATTGGCTCACCCGCCATCTCCTCACACAATGCTGCTCGAATCAGTTTTGCTTCTTGGCTCTTTCGACGTACCAGTCTGCACCTGTTTTCTTCACTGTAATTGACTTCACACCATATGCATTTGTGGTGTTCGTGAACAAATCCTATATTCTAAACCAGAGGTGTCAAACTCCATTTGTTACGAGGGCGGGACCTGACATAAATGTCTCTTTGTCGGGCTGGGCCATGTGTGCCATAAAATGCGATGCCAGGTACTGGAGGTATAAACTTTATGAAGGACAGCAAATGGTAAGCTCTAAGTTGGTGTGTCCTCACTGCAAGGCCCCATAGCCTGGGAGGGGGGTGCAGAGGAAAACCCACGCGGGCAGACTGGAGACCCAGCAGTGCAGCGCTGGGCAGCTGCTCCAATGCCCCAACAGAGGATCATCTGCACGCCCTCCACGTACAAACACTGATCCCTTAGGCCATGAGGGACAACATCTCCTGAGCTGCAGGCCAAATGGAGAGATCTGAATGTGGCTGCAGTGGCCCCCAACTTACCAGTGAGGCTGTCCCTGAAGTGAAGGGGTTCTCCTTGACTGCTGCAGATGAGGTTATTCTGCCATGTGGAAGCCACAATCGGCGTGGATCCGCCCACCCACCCCCGAGCAGCCTCCTGTTCCCTCCCTTGCACCAGTTGCTTGCGGACCACATAGCAGCCCTGGACGGGCCAGTTCCGGCCCCCGGGCCTTATGTTTGACACCCCTGTTCTAAACTGTAGCCACCACTGAAAGGTAAGGGCTGAAAACAAGAGCCAGCCTCCTGTCAGGTAAACTTGCTCGTGGTGATGGAAAGTGCCATCAAGTCACAGCATTTATGGCAACCCCGTAGGATCGTCAAGCCAAGAGATGTTCAGAGGTGTTTTGCCATTGCTGGCCTCTGCCTAGTGACCCAGATATTCCTTGGTGGTTTCCAATCCAAATACTAGCCAGGGCCAACCCTGCTCAGCTTCCAAGATCTGATGAGATCGGGCTAGCCGGGGCCATGCAGATATATACAGGGTTGCCTTTATGAAGTTTGGATTGACATTGCAGGCTGTTTTCTCAAGGATCCCTCACTTATGGCCAACGCAGCCTAGATCAAGCCGCTTAGATCAAACATAATTGCTGGAAACAAAGACCATTGTGCCATTATTTGAGTTAGTCCACCCCCCTTTCCCGCTTTGGCAAAATGCCCGGGCATATTGAGGCCCGTCCTTTCTTCTTTAGAGATGTGTGGAAGAATTTTGCTCGTCGCTCAAAGATCTTTCTGCAACCAAAGTTCAGATAAAGAGCTGCCCTTTGGTAAAACTATGATTCCGTCAAGAGATAACTGTATCAATTGCTTCAAATGAAAAGGCTGGGCGGCGGCGGGGGGTGGGTGTGGGTAGAGCTGTATTCATGCTTCCTCACTGATCGGCTGGAGTCAACATCTGAGCCTTGTTATGAATTTTAATGGACTGCCTTCGTTGGGTTGGGAGACAATATTCGCGGTGAAAAACGGCATCCTGTACAGAGGGCAAGACATGTTGTCAGTGTTTCATCTGCCGGTTCTGTCTCGTAGGCTTTGCTAAACCGGCTTCCTCCCCCCATGCTGACTCCAGCAGACAGAAATAATTACAAAAGAGTGTGTAAACTGCACTATTTTTAAAAAAGAGTGCACGGGGGGGGGGGAATGGCCGAATTTGCAACACCGGACGGATTTCTAGAGTGTCAACAGCAAAAGAAGGGCAGATAAGCCGTGTTACGATGAGGAGAGCCTGCACGAACAACTGTACTTGAATATGTTTTGCACCAAGAAGGTGGGGAGAAATCCATTTATGACATTGCTTTATTTCAGGAGCCATATATCTGGCTTCTGTTCACGCTGTCGCGTGAATAAATCCGTAAAAAGAGTGCTGTTGCTTTTAACACCAATTTAGCACGCTTTTCATAGGAAAACCTAATCCAAGTTTACCAAGAAGCACTCGTTTTGGTTCAGCTGGGCTCACGTTAGCATGCCACAAAAATAGGAAGTGAGCCATCCTCGCTATTTACGACGAGGCCCCCTCCCCCCGTCGCCCCAGCTAGCAAAATTCACTGCTGCGGCTTCTATTATTTCCAGATGACAGAATGAGGGTGCTGAAAAGTATGGGGAAATATAGTTAAACGAATGGGTTCCCTGCCAGCTAAATCATTCGGAATAATTGAATGTGGCTTCTGCATTATCTCCTTGTTGATTAGAAAAAAAGAAATAAAAGAACTCCGACACATTCAAGTATTCAGATCTCTTCAAAGAAATAGTCTAATGAACTGGTGTCTAGAAAGGTGGGGGGAAATCCATGTGCTTGATGCACAGAGTCTCATGGGCAACTCTGTTTCTCGGATTGTCATGGACAGTGAAGTCAAACTTCAACTGAATAGGTCACTGTTGTCCCAAAAGCATGTCGGCAAGATTCTACCTTAGCAGGTTGTTTTCATCTCCCTCTCTTTAAATAAAAGCTCAGATGGCCTCTGGGTAAATTAAAATTTCAAATCAGAAAGTCTTGACAGTAAAAAAGGGAAACCAGAAAAAGAGGCCACAAAGGAAATTAAGGCAGACTCTTATATATATATGAATGAAGTTCAATAGCAAGGGAGAAACTGGCTTTAATTAGTAGGTGTTCTTATAAAGCATCCATGATTAAAAAAAGATAGCATGATCCCAAATCTTCAGGAAAGAAATCCCCCACATTTTCAATTAGGATTTTATCATTTCAGGGCTGATGGATGTATCTGCCTCCCCCAACTGTGATGGATCAAAGTTCATTTCTCTACCATGCCAATTTGACTTTTTTTTTTGTCTTCTCAAAGTTAAGCCGATTAATTTCTATGTTCTCTTGTTCTTTTTTTTGGGTAGGATGGGGATGATGCAACACACATCCAGTGTACTGTAGTGGTTGGAGTGCTACACTAGGATCTGGGAGCGAAATTCCCACTCTGCCATGGAAGCCTGCTAGGTGACCTTGGGCCCGTCACATGGTTTTGGACTAACCTACCTCACAGGAAGTGGTGGCAGCTACAAGCATGGATGGCTTCAAAAGGGAATTAGATAAGCATATGGAGCAGAGGTCCATCAGTGGCTATTAGCCACAAGGTATAGATAGGGACTCTGGGGCAAGTGATGCTCTGTCTTCTTGGTGCTTGGGGGGGGGGTCAACAGTGGGAGGGCTTCTAATGTCCTGGCCCCACTGCTGGACCTCCTGATGGCACTGGTATTTCTGGCCACTGTGTGACACAGAGTGTTGGACTGGATGGGCCTTTGGCCTGATCCAACATTGGTGTCTCTTATGTTCTTATGAGGATAAAGTGGGGGAGCAGAGAGCAATGTAAGCCTCAGTCAGGACAAAGGAAGGGTATCAGTTAAATGAAATAAGTAAACATCAATTCTGTTTGGTGACATGAAATACATAGACAAAGAGTTCCCTCTGCCCTGAGTGGCATTGAACCTTGATGGTTAAGAACTTTTGGCTCCAATTTTTGGCTCCAATGTGCATCACCTTGCACTTGGCCACATTGAACCCCATTTGCCATGTTGACGCCCACTCGCCCATCTTAGATCCCTTTGGAGTGCCTCACAATCCTCACTGGTTTTCACCACCCTGAACAACTTCGTATCATCCGCAAATTTAGCCACTTCACTGCTTACTCTCAACTCCAAATCATGAATGAACAAGTTAAAAAGCAGTGGACCAAGTACTGATCCCTGCGGTTCCCCACTGCTTACCACCCTCCACTGAGAGAACTGCCCATTTATACCCACTCTCTGTTTTCTATTAATTAGCCAGTTTTTGATCCATGATTTATCCCATGATTTTTGAGCTTACTTAGGAGCCTTTGATGAGGAACTTTATCAAAAGCTGTCTGGAAGTCAAGGTAAACAATATCTATTGGATCCCCCTTGTCCACATGTTTGTTGACCCCCTCAAAGAACATTAACAGGTTGTTGACAAACAAGTGTCTTTGTTATTGGGACTTCTCTGATTCTTGACGTTTTCTTGTGCACAGAGAGACTATACGGGCTCGATGAACCCCCCCAAATCATATTTTGCATATAGTAATGTTAATAGGGCTGCGGTGGCTCAGAGGTTAAGACGCTGAGCTGCAGACCAGAAGGCCTGTAGTTCCGCAGTTTGAGCCCGTGGTGCTGCGTAATGGGGTGAGCTCCCATCCCTGGCCCCAGCTCCTGCCAACCTAGCAGTTTGAAAGCGAGAAACTGCAAGTAGATAAATAGGTACCGCTTTGGAGGGAAGGTAACAGCGTTCCGTGCCCCTCAACGTTTAGTCATGCCGGCCACATGACCATGGAAATGTCTTCGGACAGCGCTGGCTCTTCTGGCTTGGAAATGGAGATGAGCACTGCCCCCTAGAGTCAGATTCGACTGGGCTTCGAGCAAGGGAAACCTGGGTAGCCCAAAGTAGCCCAATCTAATCAGATCTTGGATGCTAAGCAGGGTCAGCCCTGGCTAGTATTTGGATGGGAGACCTCCAAGGAATACCAGGGTTGTGCTGCAGAAGCAGGCAATAGCAGAGCACCTTGGAAAGTCTCTTGCTTTGAAAACTCTACAGGGTCACCTTAAGTCAGCTGTGACTTGACGGCAAAACAAGGAAACAAAGAAAAACATTCATCTGACGGGAGGATGCAGAGGCCAAATTAATGGATTGGATCCAGCCAGCTTTGTTGTTGTTGTTCAGTCACACAGTCGAGTCCGACTCTTCGCGACCCCATGCACTAGATCACGCCAGGCCTTCCTGTCTTCTGCCGTCCTCTGAAGTTTGCTCAATTTCATGTTCGTTGCATTGATGACACTGTCTAGCCAGCTTAATCCCACCCATTTCCCCACTCCTAACTAAAGCCTATGCGGCATGTGCAACAAGCACAGTCCCCAGCATATCCTATTTGTTTGTTTGTTTGTTTATTTATTTATTATTTTCAATTTATATCCCGCCTTGCCGGCAAACTGGCTCAAGGCGGCGTACAACATTAAAATACAATAAAACAGTCAATACTATAAAATACAATAAATACACACAGGGATTTTTTTTGTAGAAAAAGCCCAGCAGGAACTCATTAGGCCACACCCAACAGCAGACGCTCATCAGCATATTAGGCCACACCCTTGACAGCACAGCACATTAGCATATTAGGCCACACCCCATGTTACCAGAAGTGTGGTCATCCAGCCACACCCACCTTTTGTTTGTTATTCTGTTTACCTTGTTTGCTGTCAAAACCCAGGGCCTTTTTTGTAGCAGAAACTTCTTTGCATGTTAGGCCACACACCCCTAATGTAGCCAATTCTAATGAGTTTCTGCTGTGGGGTGTGGCCTATTATGCTAATGAGTTCCTGATGGGCATGGCCAACTCAGGAGCCAGCCGGAACTCCGTTCCTATGCGTTCCTGCCCCAAAATAGCCCTGAATACACATAACAACCTACATAACATCATAAAGATACCAAGAAGAACTGTGCAAATGATGGTGGCATTCAGTATAAGTGGAAAGCAGTGTCCACTGATGTATCATACGGACCGTAGTATGTTCCAGTGGCTCATTCGTCAGTGGCGGCTCCTAATCGAAAGGTTCCGCAGGGCCCTGTTGTCATCCGGGAGCTCAAAGGGGACCCCCTTGTCTCTTTTCAGTCCTGGAAAAGCTGGTCAAATGAATCTGAAGAGAAGAAGAGACTGCATTTATACCCTGCCCTTCACTCAGAGTCTTCGAGTGGCTTACGATCTCCTTTCCCTCCCCCTCCCCACAACAGACACCCTGTGCGGTAGGTGGGGCTGAGAGAGCTCTTTCGAGAACTGCTCCTGAGAGAACAGCTCTGAAAGAACTTGTAACTGACCCAAGGTCACGCCAGCAGCTGCACGTGGAGGAGTGGGGAATCAAACCCAGTTCTCCCAGGTTAGAGTCCGGGCTCCTAACCACTACACCAACTTGTTGGGGGCACAGGAGTCACTTCTCTGCCAGTGCTGAGATCGCCCACCAAAATCTATGTTGGCAAGGAAAGGGAGAGGGGAGAGATACAAGTGGGAAAGCAGTACTGAGTTCCAGCATGGAGACACATAGTTGTACTTTAAAGGATCTTGCTACCGGAAGAATCTCCTGCCACTCAGTAAACATGGTTCCACCAGCCGTGGATCCCCAAGCAGGAGATCTACAGTCATCTGAATTCTGGCAATCTGGCTCATCCAGCTGCCGGCTGTGGCGGCTGTGTGGTTGAGCAGCTGCCTTTGCCTCCCTGCGAGGAGGAGGAGATGGGTATTAGTGGCAAATGCCACATCTGGGTGTTGGGCCCGGGGGCGGGGCCGGAATTCTTCAGCGCCGGCCCCACCTCTAGTCTCCAGTCTTCACCCTGCTCTTGGCCCACCCTCTCGCCCTGTAGGCAGTGCAGGCTTAGGCTGGTCGCCCCTTTTAGGGGTCAGGTAGGAATTTTTCGCCCCTTCCAGATTGGCTTGATGGTAGGGGTGTCCCATCTTGTACTGCGATAGCAGTTTGGGAAATTGGTTTGGGTGGTGCTATTGTTAAATCGGTTGGTCGCTTTACAGGTTGGCGGGGTTGTATTCAGATAGAGAATGTGGTCTGGTGAGTGCCGGCTGACACCCCCTCTTTGGGAGCTGGGGGTCTTGTGCCATTCTCCCTCTAAGCTATGGCGTCCTGTGAGCAAAAATTCTACTTTGTGAGCTACTGGCATTAAAGCTGTGAGCGAGTGTCTTGGCTACTGCGTAAATCAGTGTGCTCTGGAGCCATCCTTCTTAAGCTAAGACAAAAAATGTGTGAGCCGGAAGCTAAAAAAGGTGGGCTAGCTCACACTAACTCAGCTTAGAGGGATCACTGGTCTTGTGTTGTGCGGCCCTGGGTGAGAAAAGCAGACTGCCTATGGGACCACCCTGGATTGATACTCCCCTTGAGTTTTGCAGCTCTCTGGATGGAGTTCCAGGGCGATTACCCATTTGCTTTGCTGGCTGGACGTGAGCAGACTGACTTGCCCCCTTTACATGGAAAAGGAGGGGTCTGGGTGACCCCTGGCCTTGACCATACCACAAGTTATTTTAGCCCTTGCCATTTGAGTTACTGTTAGTAGTTAAATAAAGTGACCCTTTAGTTAACCCAACACCTGTGTCTGTCTCGTTCTTTGGGCTTGGGGGGCAATTGAACTGCTCTATTGGTATAGTGCTATAACATAAAAGTGAGAACATTTTTAAACAGCCAGAATAGGACACCATGCAAAAAAGGATGGGAAGAAGGCGGCCTTTTCAGAAGTGCCACAGACATTTCAAACACCACACTGCAGTGATTCAGAAACTTAAAGAACACCTGAAATTGGAAGAAAGGAATTAAAAAACCCCCCACAGGTCAGCTTTGCTTTGCAAATAGGATGCAAGTGGCTTTGTTTGGAAAGGTAAATAAGATCCATTAGCAGCCAGGAGCAACAATGGCTGTGTCTGATATGACACCAAAACAATCCACTAGAAACAGGCAGCTAAAATTAATTATCAAGACTGTTTGAAATGTTATGTATTGGGATTGAATCATCCCTGATTGAATCACCCCAGAGACTGGCTGAGCTTGACACACAAGAACAATAGCCTACCAGGATTCTGAAAGTAACCAATCCAGTAGTAATGATATGTAAATAGCCTATCACTGGGAGTGGGGCGTGTTTGGGTGTGGCAATTGCATGCTATTTAACAGAGCTCAGGCTCTGGGGTCTTGTCTTGCTCTTGCTGAAATCACAAATAAAGTTTAGCTGATCACTAGACCCGAGCCTGCTCATCCATGGAACCCACTATTTAACAGGTCCATTTCATAAATTTTGCCTCCCACTTCGGAACAGCCGAAGGGCATAAGGAAAGCCCTTTGTCCTTATTAACTTGCAAGAAGCACTGACAAAACCAACTTGTGGAAGAACATTTGGGTACCTTTTCAGGGCTATTTTTGGGCAGGAACGCACAGGAACGGAGTTCCGGCTGGCTCCCAAGTTGGCCACGCCCAGCAGGAACTCATTAGCATAATAGGCCACACCCAACAGCAGAAACTCATTAGGATTGGATACATTAGGGGTGTGTGGCCTTTTTTTTTTTTTTTAACCTCGGCGCGACTTTCTCCTCCTGGCTCACGAAACTCCTCGGCGACCACAGCACAGCAGCACCACGCTGCGCACAGCCCCTTCGCTGGCCAGCTCCGTCCATCAGGCACCGCCGTGCCTGTGTCATTGCTGCGCGCCTCGTTCTCAGCCGCCTGTTGTCGCCCGTCGTTGCTCGGTGTTTCCCCTCTGGCCACCAGGGATCGCTCCGATCTGCTCAGGGTTGCCGCCGCCGTTACTGCCGCCAATGTCGTGCTGCCGCCGCCGGCGGTATCATGCCGCCACTGATGCCATGCTGTCGTCCATCCGACCGAGGTGGGTGCCCCCTACCCGTCTAAGGGTAGGTACCCATTTTGCCTACTTGCCTCAGATGTTAGTTGGCTTTCGGCCCGCTGGGTTGGCGGGAGCTGGGACAAGGCCGGGAGCTCACTCCGGCCACGGTGGTATTCGAACAGCCGCAATGGCTGTTCGTAGATGTTTTTTAAAGCAGGCGTTCTGCTGCCTGCGCCACCGCTCCCTAACATGCAAAGGAGTTCCTGCTACAAAAAAGCCCTGGGTTTTGACAACAAACAAAGTAAACAGAATAGCAAGCAAAAGGTGGGTGTGGCTGGATAACCACAGTTCTGGTAACATGGGGGTGCGGCCTAATGTGCTAATGTGCTAATGAGCTGTGCTGTCAGGGGTGTGGCCTATTATGCTAATGAGTTCCTGCTGGGCTTTTTCTACAAAAGGAGCCCTGCTTATGCTCATTGCACATTGTGGCCATTCTCCGTGGACAAACTGCTGCTGTCCTGGCATCTGCAGTGTGGAGGATCTGCATGTCAGTGAAAGCATTCACCTCCTGTATTGCCCTGTTCACACAGGAGTTTTTGTTATGTTATGTTCATGAATCTGCTTCCCTGTCCTTTCACTGATATAGCACTTCCCCCTCAGGTTGAACAAACCAGTGCCATTATGTCAGCATTGTACATTATCCTACCTGCTTTTTGGCTCAGAAAGTACATGGTGCTGTTATTGATTTCACAGAGCTTCTACAACTTTTGGATATATATTTTCAGTCCGAACTCAATACTTTAGCCTTTGCGTGGCATACCACAGCAGTCTTTATGACTCCAGACCGCCATTTCCTTGGAGATGTATTGAAAGGGATCCGTGCTATACCGACTGCTTCAGTCACTGTGGAATTTTCTCCTTCCCCCAAATGTCAAGGAGATCTAAAACTTTACCTGCCCCCCCCCCCAACTAGGCATCACATAAGAGTATTGTGTAATGGCAGGAACAGAAATGGAGTCAGTTCTCCATGAGCAATGCGGCCTATTTCAAAAGGTAATTTCAAAATAAAGGATGCCCATTTAGAGGTCAGTGACCAGAATTATGGTTTCCTGTCATGCTACAAAATGGCGCACACCGACACATACATCATCCCAAGGACATGGAGAAACCAAAGCACAAAGATCACCATCTGTTCTGCACTAAAGCAAAAAATAAAAAATAAACCCTCAAGAAGTCATATCCTAGAACAGTAGATTTATGACATCATCATCCAGGGGACTCTAATCTGGGAAAATCAGGTTTGATTCCCCACTCCTCCACTTGCACCTGCTGATGTGACCTTGGGTCAGTCACAAGTTCTCTCAGAGCTGTTCTCTCAGGAGCAGTCACTCACAGGGTGTCTGTTGTGGGGAGGGGAAGGGAAAGGAGATTGTAAACCACTCTGAGACTCTGAGTAAAGAGTGGGGTATAAATCAAATCTCCTCCTCCTTCCATAAATGCATTCATGAGTGATCATAATTATGCTACATCTAAATAGATTGGACCCTCCTTTCCCATGAAGAATGTTGACAATGGTCTGATAAACTTTGTGTAATGGTGACACTAAAAAATTCCCAGGTGCTGGTTGCCATTGCACTCAGAAATTTCATTATGAGATCTAGTATTTCCAGAAAGGTTTTCATTGTAGCATCTCTCAGCAGTTCTCAGTGGATATACAAAGGGTTGGATCCCACTAGTTTTTCCACTGGGAAAAAAGGGTGGAAGAGACCCCTTTAACCATGAAAAAGGCTGTTTGAGGTCATGGGACTTGCATGGACAAAAGTCTTGGGGAAAGGGGATTGTAATAAGGAGGGGAACAGGCTGAGATTGAGCTAAATAGACAGCTGGATCCAACCCAAAGCTTATCATTTTGTGTCAGAATGCTCTGAAGTATGACATAAAAAGAAATGCGCAGGAAGAACTTATTTCTTATTTATATGTGAAGTTAATTTTAAACCATTCAGTGGGAATTAATCTATTTCTTAACCAGTTGTTTAATACAATGGCTTCAACATTTAATGAAGTGGACCTTTTAAAAAGAATAATGGAGTTCTGACAAATTAGAAATAAGTTGAGCTAAGGTTAGAGGTTGTTTTTCTGTTATGGTGATGGCAACCAGGGTTGCCCCTACATTTATTTATACAGTGCAACACTTTTATTATAGGTTTAATAAAATTATGAAAGATGGAAGATGTTAAGATTAGAGTTGCCAGTTCTCAGGAGCATTTGGGGGGCAGGGCAACATACTCCAGTGATGTTACTTCTGTTTGTATAACTGGGAATGATGTCACACATGGCTGTGCCACTCTAGCAACTCCCACAAAACTCTATGGTAAAAAGTTGCATCAATTTCAGTTTTGACCCCACCATTTCTCCCACTGCTCCACTGGGCTGCAGCCAGTGGAGTCAGGAGTCGCCAGGTGGGAAACCACAGTGGGAGACCTGGTCCCCTTAATTAGTATGAAGTTTTGTGGTAGCAATAATTAGAAAATATGGACCTTAAACTACAAAATCCTGACGGCTTTTGTCCATGCAAGTCCCATGATGACAAACATAGCTTCAGTGGGGCACAGAGCCGTAGAGTCTACCCTCCAAAGTAACCATTTTCTGCAGGGGAGATTGGTTGTAATTCTGGGAGATCTCCAAGCCCCACCTGTAGATTGGAAACTCTAGTCTGTGCACACACATGTATCTGAAATTAAACAGAAACCATATAGCTCTGCTTCAGAATTTATTTTAAGATACCCATGGTCCTCCAAGATCCGCATGATCTCCAACATCTCACCACGCATTATATTTTAATTAAGTTACAGATCAGAAACATATGGAAGCACTTTAGTTTTAAAATGCTAGCATGCACGCACGCACGCGCGCGCGCACACACACACACACACACAGAGGGACAACCCTGAAAAGGGTACCGTGTGTGATTAGGACAATACATACATACTAAAGCTATTGCTTCACCTGCTAGTTTTCTCTCAGTTTTAACCTCTTGACCCCAATGGGAATAGAGTCAATTTGGGCCAATTTGAGTGATGTAATGCAGCCTTTCAGAATGGGAACCCTCTTTCTATTGGACGCTCCATTTGCCTCAGATATGCAATGCAATGTTTATACTCTATTTGATGTCTGCGAACCAACTGCAAAATAAGTGGAGTGCGTTTGTTTGACTTTCAGGAGGTTAAGGGCTCTTTCTTCTTGTGACGGGAACATAGCCTTTCAAAAGTTCAAATTGCTAGGACTGCAGTTTTGTCAGAAGACAACAAAGAGATTCAAAGTAAAAGAGAGAAATATATATATAGAGAAATATATATAAAAGAGAGAAATATATATAAAAATAGCTAATCAAGGACTCTCTGAGGTCCCTAGAAGAACTAACCTTAAACCATGGCTAAGTGGGCATTTGTGGTCCATGGGGTCACGAAGAGTTGGACTCGACTGTGCGACTGAACAACAACAACAAGCTGGCATTTGATTTTTTTTTGGCCTACTTTCTTCATTAGCTTGTTGAAAATATTTTCTGTGGCGAGATCAGAAATGGCAGGCAATTGGTAGTGATGGTGGTGGTAGCAGGGAACAGAAGCAAACCGAAAAAGGCATAGGAGCAGGGGTCATTTCCTGCAAGAACACACAGGAGTGGAGCTCTGGCAGTAAAGAGCCTAGGGGGCAGGCACATGCAACAAGCCCCACCCCCTGTGCCCAGCAGCCCCGGTCCATGAGGAGCAAGAAGCAGGCAGGTAGGTTGCAGTGGGTGTTTTCTTCTGACACACTTCTGGTGAGGTCAGGGGGTGTGGCATATGCAAATAAGTTATGCGAATGAGTTATGTTAATGAGCTCCTGCACCTCTTTTTCTGTGAAATGACCCCTGCATAGGAGGGATGATATTCCTTGTCCCTGCTGAAAACCCATTTTAATTGTTCTTCACCGTCATGCGAATTGAATCTTGGAGCCTTCGTTTTCCTCGCATCACTTTTCTCCTTTAGAATGCACTTGGAGTGCCAGGTCTCGGTTGGCAAAATCCTGGAGATTTGGGGACTGAGCCTGGGGAGGGGAGGGACCTCACTGAGGTCCGGTGTCATTGAAGCCACCCTCCAAATCAGCCATATTCACCAGGAGTCCCAAATACACAAATCCCACTAGTAGAAAACATCATCAAAGATTGCCAAAACAATATATTAAACAATTATAAAAGTTGGTGGTGTCACAACAACAACATTTATGCATACTGGAACCGTAATAAGGCATTAGATACAATATTTCCTCCTTTGAAGATAAGACATAAAGTCCATGTACTCAGTGTACTCAGTGTAACTTGATAACTTGATAGGAGGAGTCCACATAGTCATAACATATTCCGAACAGCCTTTGCAAAGATGCCCATTCTAGACTTCGACTTCTTCAGTTTGTCGGCTGTGTAAGTGGAACCTGATTCCAGCAATTTCAACAGACCAAAAGGTTCATAGTGTCAGGAGCGAATCATAGGTTTTTGGTTTTTTTTACAATATTTTTTATTTATTTTTCCATAATAACATTAACTTGAATGTCATGAAGATAAAGCATTTTACATATAATACTAACATCAGAAGATAAACTATTACATCATCCTTTGCACTTTAACAATATTCATAAACCATACTTCGATTTCACTCGGAAGTTGCAACATCATCACCAGTTGAATAGTACTTTAAATTACTAGACAGTGCATACACATATGTTGATAATTCAATACTTGCTAATTCATTTTATCACAACCATAATATATCGACTTCCGGTTTATGGCGGCGTGCTAGCAGACTCTCCTCCCGGACCTCCCGAGGGTGAAGCTGTGCTCCAGCCGAAGAAGGGGGTGCGCAGGCTCGCAAACCCCCCAGGGGCCCGGGGAAGGGACCCTGGCCATGGAACTTCAAAGAGGTCGCCTCTTCGATGGCGGAATGCCGGAGAATTGAGGCGCTTCTCTGTTCCGACGGTTCTCCATGCTGTGAGACCGAATGGACTTAGTGACACTGACTGGGACAAGCACAGGAGATCACGCAGCAGAAACGAAATGAAAGCGAGGTCGAAAAACCAATTATGAACATGAGTCAATTCTGAAGCGTTTAAAGAGAAAAAGATAGCTCCCCACCCCACCCCACTGATCGGGGGGAAAAAATGAGTGGGGGAGGGACGCCTCCTATGCGCACGAACTTTTGAGCGAATGAGGGGGAGAGCAGAAGAAAATGCGAGGGAAACTGCCTAGAAGTACTTACCAAAGCGAGTCCAAGCAGTCACGCGCACATTCAGAGACTTTTTAAAAGTTCGCAAAAAGTAAACAATCGATAAAGATGGCGGGGAAGAAGGACAAAGAAAGACTTTTGAAAGCAAAAGGGTCTGAGAGCCCAAAACTGGAAGTTACCAGTGAGATGGCAAAGGCTGTAGCGGATTACATGCACCCTCTACTGGAACAGCTGAATAACTTCAAGGAACAGATGTCCGTAGTTACTCAAGGAATTACTGCACAACAAACTCAGATAAACGACATGATACAAATAATGAAGCAAGATGCTGAGAAGGTAAAGGAAGTGGCTGCAGCTGCACAGAAAGTGAAGAAGAAAGTGCAAAAGCTGGTGAGGAAACAAACTTCCTTGGAAGATCAACTGCTGCAAGTTCAAATGGAAAAGGCCAACATGGTCCTGCGTTTCCAGGGTGTGCTAGAGAACAGAGGGGAGAATCTTAAAGAAGTGATGAGTGAACTGCTGGCCCCAGCAACAGAAATGAAGGCAGAATCATTACTTAATGATATGGATGTGGTCTATAGATCATACTCAGGATATATAAAGAAAAATAATCTGCCTGGGGAAATTGTAGTAAGATTCTCGAAGAGGCATCTTTGGGATACAATCCTGAAAGCGGTTGCTGGAACACCCCTGAAAGCAGGGGAAAATACCATCAGAACTCTAAAGGATATTCCATTTGAAGTAAGACAACATAGAAAGAAGTATAAAGAACTTGTGCTTTTTCTTCAGACAAACTCAATTGGATATAAATGGCTATTTCCAGAAGACGTAACTTTCAAGATCAAAGATAAAAAAGAAAAGATTGATTCTGTTTTAAAAGTTCAAGAATTCCTAAGGATTCAGCTGGGAAGGCCAGAGGGTGAGGAAAAAGATGAGGACAGCAAGTCCAGTGGGGAGCTAGACACCGGTTCTTCCGGAGAGGACTCTCTGTCTGAGCAAGGGGCAGCAGCCCCCAAAAGTCCTTATAAGCTGCGGAAGAGAAGGGGAAAGAAGAAGTAAAGGCTGAAGGACTCTGAATTGTGCCTTTGAGACTTTTGTTATGGGATGATTGGGGGACTGTTACTAGACAGTTAATCTAAGCTTTAAAGAAAAAGTGCTATAAATGTTTGACTCAGTTTATAAAGGGATCAATGACGAGAAGACTCAATGTATCTAAACTAGTTGGAGGATCTCCTCTCTTGGGGTTTTAGTTAGTAGTGGGATCTTTACTTTCTCCCGTATATGTAGTTCCCCCTTCCCTTTTTTTCTGTTGTAGTTTTTTGTAGTGATAAAAAATAATAAAAAAATCCCCTCCGGAGGCTCAAAAAACCCAAACCATAATATATCCATCACTTTAGGAATGTTGTCTTGCTTAGAGAGGTATTCTATGATAGGAAACCAAGTTGGTACAAACCTGGTGGGAGACATTGATTTATCAAATCGCGTAAGATTGTCCGAGAGTTGCGAATCATAGGTTTTGATGGTGTTTTCTACTAGTGGAATTTGTATATTTGGGACTTCTGTGACACTAGTCTTTTCCCCTTGTTGTTTAGATATTCACCAGGAGAGCTGATCTCTGTAAGCTGGAGATCAGTTGTCATTCTGAGAGATCTCGAGGCCCCACCTGGAGGTTGGAAACCCTAGAATGTAAACATTTCCCAGAGTTATTGGTGCACCAATGAATTAAGATTAGACATTATGGTACGCTATATATAAATGATAGACATTGTTCATTATTTGTTTATTTTGGCTATTTATATACCTGATGTTTCTTCTGACATAGGGGTATGGTGGTAGCTCCGGACTGGGGGCTGCCTCCCCTGCTCATGCTGCTGAAGACTTACTTGATTGTGTCCTTACTGGTGCCCCGGGGGGAGAACAGAGGTCAAAACAGCTGAGAGCAGCCTCAACCCAACAAGGCCAGCAGCAAGGCGAGGACTGGTGGGGCAGGTCCTGCCTGGCAGGGGTGGGGATGATGCCACCAGGGCAGGCTCCAGTGGGGGACAGTCCAGCCAAAGGAATGAGCTTGCTGGAGGCAAGGGGAGGGTGGGCTTGCTGCAAGGTAGGAAAGGCCCAGAGACCCAGTAGCCCTTTCACCATCCTGCCTGGTTGTGAGGAGTCAGGAGACGGGGAAGGCCGGGGCAAGGACCAGGTGTAGGCAAGGCGGAGAGGTATGAAGGTCACTGGCATCTTAGGCCAGTGATTGGCCAAGGCGCCGGCTGGGGTGGAACCCAGCCTGTGATTGGGTGCCAGTGTGGGAGGGGTGGAGACAGCAGAGGTCAAAAGCCCGAAACTCCAGACCAGCTGGGCGAGGTGGGACATATAGATGTTAAATAACATAGGGGAGAAAATTGCCCCTTGCGGAATGCCGCATGCCAAAGGGTATTGCGGTGAGACTCTCACCCCAAGCGCCACCCTCTGTCCCCGACTGTGGAGAAATGAGACAAAGCACTGCAAGGCTGTCCTGCATATCCCCACATTGGCGAGGCGGTGGGTCAAAAGATCGTAATCGACCATATCGAATGCCACTGTCAAATCAAGTAATAACAGCAGCACCGATCTGCCTCAATCCAGATGTCTCCGGAGATCATCTGTGAGGGAGACCAGTGCCGTTTCTGTCTATACTATGTCTATATTAAATTAAATCAGTCAATACACTAGTAGTACAATTCATTTTTTCCCCAAGCAAACTATTTTGCAAGTCTTTGGGCCTTTCTCACGTATTACAGTTTTAACTATCAAGCTTTTTTGGCCATACACCTAACAACGTAAACTATGAATTTAACAAACATGGGTTTGCAAGCAGCTATTTCATGCCAGCACACCTGTTCAGGAGCTGTGACTGGCTGCCGCTCCCTGCTGACTGTACACCTGATGCCAAAGCGATCAGCCAACTATGAAATAATGTTTGAAACCACCACTAGGGTCTTTAATTTGGGACGTGAAAATGTTGCTGTTGCATGCTATTTCCTCTCAGAACAGAGATCCAAATGCAGGTGGTTTCACAATCTGTGTTGTGACTGGAAGATCAGGTCTACTTCAGTAACATCAGCAGAAGCTTTACCACCCAATGGGAGCCATTGCTCTCTTTAGTTAGTTCGTCAATTCTAACTTCACTACATATGGGAACAGCCTAAAATAAGAGCATGCAGCAACTCGATATGATCTTCTCCTGAGGCATCATGGAGCACATTGGTGTTCAAGGTTGCCATCCCTGATGGGGGCAGGGTTTCCTCCAATCTCAGCTCCCCCTGATCCACCCACCGGCCAGCTGGCCTGTGCGGGAGCCCTGGCCCCGAAGAGGTCCACAGCTCCAATGTGCCTAGTGCAATGATGTCACCCAGAGGTGACAGCATTGCACCGGGCACATCATATGTGTGGGGGATGCTCTAGCATTCAGCCACAGAGTTTTTGGCTAAATGCTAGAGCAGTGGTGGCGAACCTATGGCACGGGTGCCAGAGGCGGCACTCAGAGCCCTCTCTGTGGGCACGCGTGCCATCGCCCCAGCCAGGCCCAGACCGTCATTAAAGTGTCGAATTCTCTGCCAAATAATTTTAAGTCAATGAAAGCATTTGGGATTGCTTTCCTTACTTTGTTTGGATCATCTTAAGTTAATGTATGAGTTGTTTTTTTCTAAAGTAAAACCTCAGTATCCAGGTTAAATGGCCGTGTTGGCACTTTTCGATAAATAAGTGGGTTTTGGGCACTCGGTCTCTAAAAGGTTCACCATCACTGTGCTAGAGCATCTCCCTGTGATGTACCTAGTGCGATGATGTCCCTTCCGGGTGATGTCAACGTGGCACATGCTTTGTGCATGCACAAGAAGATCCAGGAAAGGCGCCTGGAGTCCCCCACTGGCAAAAGGTAGGAACCAGGCAGCCCTATCAGAGTTGGAATGTCCATCTTATTGATGTCCTTCTTCAGACCTTCACCGAAGGCAATCAAGCGCAATCGCTGGCCTAGTTTCTTCCTCCAGCAGCCTTTGGTTGCCCATACTCGCTGAGAGCAAAGTCATATTTTATGTCTGGGTTAAACCCAGACTCATCAGCCTTGTGGTTACTTGTCAAGAACAAGAATGTGACAGCGTGGTGAGCATGAACAGACAATGACACATTTGCTAAGCCTGTAGCCTGGAGGTTTTTTTGGGGGGGAATCTGAGGAGGGTGAGAAGAAACAATGGGCAGAACAGAAGCAATTAAAGCACCAGATAAGCGAATTCTGTTTGCCTCAACTGTTTCTTGAAACAGAACCCAGAAGCGAAGGAATCCTATGAATATTTGGCTGGAGAGATAGCGAGCTAGTGTCATCACAGTGAGCCAAAAGGGATTTCATGTCGTTGTTCTTAGTGAGAACATTTCTGGTTCCTGTTATTAGAAGAAGTGTAGAGGTGGAGTGTGCTCACTTCCACCCCAATTCTACCGTTGAGTGGTATATCGAGTATGACAGGATGTAGCTCAAGGAGATCTTCTCCCTCGGACCTGTTGGGAGACTCTGCCCTCCATCAATGTGATCTTAAAGTATCTGACAGACGTGTCGGTGGTGGGCCGCTCCTGCCTCTTGGTAAAGGGAAAGGTTTAACAGTGTGGAAGTTCTGTCTGCCTGCCCAATTCCTAATGTCCTTTTGCATCAAGACATTCTCCCTGCAAGCATCTTGACACCAGTGTGTCAGTGGGTAAAGTCGTATTTGTGAAATTTCGAGAGCAGAGCCTTGAGCATCCATGTCAAGTTTGCTAGACATTTTGGGAAAGATTCTGAGATGCTTCATACAAACAGACTTTGGGCTCCGATCACACACACACAAAAAAAAACCCACACACAGAAAAAAAACAGGACACCACACAAGTGTTTTTTAAATAGTTGGGTGGGAATGGTAAAAAGTCCACCTCAAGTACTGCTGACACAAATGGTTCACCACGGCGAGCTCTTCGCCTGCAGTTGTGTTACTATGGCCCCAATATATCGAGTAGGCATGAAGTACTTGCTCCCATTCCATGCCTTTATTTTCTGGAAGTTTTGTTTGCACTACATTTTAATTCTATTATAACTGAGAGGATTTCTAAAGAAGCTTGTCACACCTTCAAGTTTCTTAGGTTCATTAATACCTTTCTCCCCTCCATATGGGCAGATAGCCATTGATACTTCTTCACCCAAAGAGTGATTAACACATGGAATTCCCTGCCACAGAAGATGGTGGCGGCTACAAGCATGGATGGCTTCAAGAGGGAATTGGATAAACACATGGAGCAGAGGTCCATCAGTGGCTATTAGCCACGAGGTAGAGATACAAACTCTTGGTCTGGGTAACTGATGCTCTGTATTCTTGGTGCTTAGGGGCGGGGCAACAGTGGGAGCCTCATAACAAATTATTTCGACACCCCTGGCCTAGATAAAGCTGCCCTATCCTGGGTCAGACCATTACCCTGTCCAGGTGGGCACTGTCTACTCAGTCTGGCAACAGCTCTGTAGGGGTTCAACCGGAAGTCTTTGACTTCCCCTACTACCTGACTCTTTTCACTGAAGACGCTGGGGCTTGAACCTGCATCATTCCGCATGCAGTTTGGTGTAGTGGTTAAATGTGCGGACTCTAATCTGGGAGAACCAGGTTTGATTCCCCACTCCTCCACTTGCATCTGGCTGGATGACCTTGGACAAGCCATAGTTCTGATAAGAGCTGTTTTTGAAAAAGAGCAGTTTCTGTCAAGAGCTCTCTCAGCCCCACCTACCTCACAGGGTGTCTGTTGTGGGGAGGGGAAGGGAAAGGAGACTGTAAGCCACTCTGAAACACCTTTGGGTAGTGAAGGGCAGGGTATAAATCCAGTCTCTTATCTTCTTCTTCTAAGGTGCTTTCTACATTTAAGTTGAAAAGTACTGGATTCGCCGCATGGAGGACTCGGACGATGACATGCGGTTGCACACGTTTATTGTACTTAACACAAGACTAGACTAAAAACGGCCCTGCAAGGCCAGCTATATACACACCCACCCAGCACAGCTTTAGTCCATTGGAGGGTTTGAATTTCCCGCCAGAGTGGCTATTGGTTGGGGCTGGGTGGAACTAGGATCCTATGTTCCTATTGTCCAGGGGATGCCGGGGATTGAACCTGGGACCTTCTGCATGCCAAGCAGATGCTCTGCCACTGAACAATAATGCATGTGTTTGTATTGCTAAACATCTAGAGGAGGAGGAGGAGATTGGATTTATATCCCGCCCTTCACTTGGAGTCTCAGAGCAGCTTACAAACTCCTTTCCCTTCCCCTCCCCACATCAGACACCCTGGGAGGTGGGTGGGGCTGAGAGAACTCTGACACAAACTGCTCTTTTTCAAGGACAGCTGTGCCAGAGCTTGTGACTGACCCAAGGTCACATCAGCAGGTGCGAGTGGAGGAGTGGGGAATCAAACCCGGTTCTCCCAGATTAGAGTCCGCACACTTAACCACTACACCAAACTGGCTCTCTATCTATCCATTTGTCTCTAGACTGCAGGTAAATACAACAACAAAAAAGGACTATCTGCTAAGAATTATGAGCTTAGTGCTCGTTCCTATGCATGTTTTCTTGCAAGAAAATACAAGTGCTTGATGATGCTTACACTCAACTATGTCTGCCTAGAGTTTTAGTCTTAGTGTTCATATTCACTGAGATTATTTCAATAATGTATGAAAAAACCCTCTTTATACAAATACTTTCCTTTCCTTTTATACCCTTAGAAATGTAGATCCTTTTCACTGAGCAAAAGAGCCAGGGTTTCCAGAGTGTAGGGGGCCAGTCAGTTGACTGAAGGCTTAATATAGTGATACCTTATAGTCTCAAAGAACCTGCATTCAAGCTGGGCATGGAAGGATATATCTATCCTATTAAGGCCACAAAGGCAGATTCTGTCAGAATAGGGCCTATTCAAAGATCTCCCCTGTAAAACCATTGTATAATATTTAGTCCTGCAAACAAAAAAACTCTACAGTAATGTGGGATGCTGAGATAGTGCATATGGGGGGGGGGGGAGATCTTGGTAAAGAAAGACCAAAAGACAGGGGTGAGCAAACACTGCGGGCTCTCAGGATCAGACTACTAGAATCAGTGATGCTTACACTCGATTATGTTTGCCTAGAGTTTTTTAGGCTGATTCTGCATTGGCTTTTCCCTCCATTGTTGTAGGAAACCCATGCTGGAGCGGAAATTCCCCTCTGCACTCCATGCCACTTTCGCTTTCTTTGATCATTGGATTTTATGGCCATTTTATGGCCATTCTGTCAGCTATGCTGCCATGGGGGTTGGGGAGTTCATTCTGTGTCTTGCTAATTGCTATTGCATTCCTGTCTCTGCTGTTTTGCCTGTGCCGCAATGCTTATCTCTACAGATGTGCAGGAGGTTGTTATGTTGGAAGTTGTATTGTCTGGAAGTCTCCTATTCACCATGAGAGACTATTGCTTCCCAGCTTTAGCCACTTAACGGTTTTCTGGCTGGTCCCGCGTGCGGGAGGGTTCCTAGTTGACCCATGCCATGGGGTGTGTGTGTGTGTGTGTGCATACAAATACCCTATATCCTATTATGCTCAATGGGTTGCCGCCATTCTCAACAGTGCCTGTGTTACTGCATCTATAGCTTTGCAATAAACGTATAACCATTCCTGAATGTGTGTACTTCGTTGTGAGCTGTGGGTTCTGACACATTCAGGGGTGACTTTGCAGTCAGTATGGCTTGCATACCGAGGTATTTGAATGTGGTTTTGAGCTGCATTTCCCCCTCCCAGTTGAGAAAATGTGGAGCAAATGCTAGATGCAGAATCGCCCTTAGTCTTCGTGTTCATTTTCAGCAATATTATTTCAATGATGTATGAAAAAACCCGTCATTCAAATTCTAAGCATCTTGAAACTGAAATAGATGTGTCTTTACAGTCTGGTTTGGCCTCTGCCCTGTGCAGTTATTCAAACATGGTGCAGTGAATGCAAAGTTCAAGGCTGAACTCAGATGGCGTCTGTAGTCTTAAGCAGCATCTCCTTCTGAGGACCTCAAAATATGAAGCAGATCGGAAACTGTCCATGCAAAAATCCTATCCTGATGTATCATATGTGAAAGGCTGGTATTTCCATAACAGGGTTACCCGAGAAGTATTCAGAAGCAATCAAGAAGAAAAAGGCTGAGAATCAAATGAGGTCTGTGGGAAAGCCTCAAAGATTTGCGGAGGGCATCTTATTCCTCCTCATGATTTTTCTGTTCCCTTCCCTGAAAGCCCATGTAGCCCTTTCCCTTTTGTGGCTTCCCTCTTTCCTTCCCTCTTACCAGCCAACCTACCTTTATCTGCCCCCTATCTTCAGCCAGTCTGGTGTAGTGGTTAAGTGCGCGGACTCTAATCTGGGAGAACCGGGTTTGATTCCCCACTCCTCCACTTGCACCTGTTGGATGACCTTGGGGAAGTCATACTTCTGGCACAGCTGTTCTTGAAAAAGAGCAGCTTCTCTCAGAGCTCTCTCAGCCCCACCTACTTCACAGAGGGTCTGTTGTGGGGAGGGGAAGGGAAAGGAGTTTGTAAGCCGCTCTGAGACATGTTTGGGTAGTGAAGAGTGGGGTATAAATCCAATCTCTTCTCTTCTTCTTCTTTCCTTGCTTCCTTCCCCCTGGCAGCCTCTTTCTAGGAACCCTATGGCCCAGTTGTGTAGTGCTGGTTGCAGGGCCATTTGCACAGTGAGGAACCTGGAAGGACTTGGTGTATGCCATGTTTCCCTGTATCCTCCTGCGGTCACACGGAGCCTGCGGTCACACGGAGCATTAGGCATGCTAGAGAGACGGAAGATAGGCGGGTTTTCCGGGCACAATCTCACCGCCACATCTGGGAAGCGTAGAGCTCCCGTGGCTCACCCGAGGCTTCCTGCCGAAGATGCGGGGTAAAAAACTAGTACCTCCGAGGTACTAGTTTCCAGTAACCGCGGGGCAAGGGCGGGCGTCTGATCGCGTTTCCTGTGGCATCCGGCGCTCGCCCATGTCCCCTTGCAAAAAAGTTTTTTTCCCAAGTCTCCATGGATGCACACAAGCACCCACTGGAGCATGCACATACTTTGGTGTACAGAGAAAACAAACCCATTTGCCGCACCGCACTGCTTCTTTGCTGCGTCGCAGGATTGTCCTGTGATCGGCACCTCCCCCCTACCCACGGGACCTCCATGGAACCTCCACGGGATGTCTGATCGCGCAACCGCACATTATTTTGCCCCGGAGCAATCAGCCACGCCTCCCCCCCGCGATATCCGGCCTGTGTGACCGGGGCCACAATTGCCTTTTCCCTTCCTCTTGACACCCCCGTATCCTCACTGTTACTTGCTTCTTCTTTGTCTCCTTCCCATCCACTCACCAACTTTTTATCAGCTTCCCATCTTCAGCTATATTTATTATTTATTTACTTCAATTATTTCTCCCCTTCTTCCCAATGAGGGATAGCCATGTCAGTTTATTGTAGCAAAATAAATCAGAAGTCCAGTGGCACTTTAAAGAGTGTTTCCCACCCTCCAGCCTGTAATATTCCCTCTAAAAATGCAGAAAATGATTTAGTCATCATAGCTGGTAATTCCTTAACCCCGGCAGGTAAATGGGAGGCCTAGCAATATCATCCGACCCCTTAGTGCAAGCTAGGATAAGTTTATAGTCAGGGTGTGGTTGTCCAAAATCTGGTACCTGTTAGAGGCAGCCTACACTGGAAGATTAGTATGATGTTTTGATGGCACAGATCAGACATACGTAAAGCCTACTTTAATGTTTGGTCTCTTCATTCAGGGGCTCAGGTGAAATTGAAATCAACAAGATTGCCCTCTGTAGTAGCAAAGGAAAAAGCCGTTGAAATTTATGAATCCCTTGCCAATTTCATTATATTTTGTCTTCCCCTATGACAGAACAATCAGAATTTGAAATCTGGGGTATTGTTTGATTGTTTTCTCAGGATGCAGACATGTGAGCAGACCTTTTTGAGGATGCTCAAAGAACAGTCAGAGAGGAGAAAAAGGTGCCAGATGGACTGGGTTTTTTTTTTAGCCTATTTCAAAAGGAAGAGCAATGTCCCTTGATACCAGTGAAGAACAATTTTTAAAACTCCAGAAATCACCAGCTTTCTCTCTCTCTCAGCCCCCACCTCCAGGTCTCTTTAATAAATAGCTCTTCCACTATTTTATCTTTGAGGTTTTCTGTAACAAGGACTGGAAAACTATAGATTCTGCTCTCTCCCCTCCATTATCATGTCCTTTTTGCTATCTAGCTCAAAGCACAGACTCGGGGTTGCCTGCCCCCACTTATCGCTTTCACCAGGCAGCAGGGAGGGGGGATGTCACAGGAAACAGATGGCAAACAATGCAGAAAAATAGGGTATACTTTGACAGTTACCACATTGTCCCTCTGAAGCATTTGTAGTGTGTGCATAATCTTCCAGGTTGATATACATATAACATTTTGACCCCAAGAATGTTAGTTTCCCAAGGTGCAGCTCTTCAATGAGATTCTAAAAACAAAAAGGTCATATTTTGCATAAGTTTTTATTGCCTATGGAGGTTTGGGGGGGGGCAGGGTCAATGGTGGGTGTTTTTCAACCAAATGACCCCAAAATGGCAGGGGAATGAGGAATGCCTATCTACTCAACACCTTCTAGGTTTCAAGTGAACTAGACCAAGGATTCCACTTCTATGGGCCTTAGGACAGGGTGCCCCCAACCATCCTACTTGCAGGGGGAAAGGGGCCCTGCCCCACAAATGAGGAAAGGAAGGAGAGCAGCAGCCCCCTGCAGCTTGTCTCCAAAGGTGATTGGCCGGGAGACCTCTGTTATCCTTCCTTACAAGGATCTGATTGAAAATGAGAAAGACCACTGCCCAGGTAATCAGTGGAATCAAAGAAAAAGATGAGCACATGATGCATTGCTGGTAAGTACCCAAACTAAAAAAAAAAGAGGGAGATTGTTTTGGGAAAACGTTTTTTGTTATACCAACACCCCCAGATTTGTATTGATATTCTGGGAAATCACTGTGCCTACATGAACCAGCAATTTCTGTGTATATCTTTGGCTTGAGAATTTTGAAATCCTCTGTTTAGGATTGCATCCATTCATCTATTTTTCTCATAACCAAACCATTCATGTAGCAAGTTGACTCCTTTCTTTATCCAGCCTAGCATGGATATTCTTATACATCTGGCATAAAATACCATTTCCCAGACTACGTTTGCCAAGCCCTTTTCAGAGATTTGGGCCTCAGGAACATAGCACCCCGCTCTACAATCCAGGCTGACCTCATGGCCAAGCTGTCTCGTTTCCCTTCTATTTGTTCTGCATGCCTGTTTCAGCCACATTCTTTCTACCAGGTCACTGCAGCTTCTCACTATATGACCTTCCTCCTCATGCTCTGTCTATATTTCCTGGACCCTATTAAGGGGTCAGATGCTCTATTTTCCAAATCCTCAGCCAATAAGATAAATGCAGATGTAAGTGGACTTGGATTGCAACCCAAGCTTGCTGGCTCAAGACCCCATGTTGTGTAGATGCGCTTGCCTTCTGTATTAGGAATAATTACAGTGGGATTGGTTTCAAAGATGTCGTCTTTTAAAGGATTATTTCCTGAGAGAGAGAGCTTGCTGCGGTAACGTCATTTGCTTGCTGCATTAATGAATCTGGACAAATGAGTCTGGATCAACCTTCCAAGAATTTTATTTATGCACTGGTCTCTTATAAATATTTAGACCATCTGTTTAGTGAGTTTAAATAAGCATGGCACCCCAGTAAACTAATAAAATGAAAAGATGGATGGGATCATTGTCTTCATTTGCTTGAATTTTAGTACTTATTCTAAAACTCTGTTTGTAGCCACTCAAAAATACATGGCCTATGCCATAGTCTGCTTTACTTTGCTTTGAATGGTATGTGCATTTGACTGTGCATTTGAATGCACATCTCTACCCATACTTTGGCAAAACTAGTCATGCTTAGGTCCATTACGCAAGCACAGGTTACTCCAGATTTTCACAGCAGTCGCATTGTGAAGCTTGGATTCAGATTCTGTTTTGCATTTTGCACCATTCTTTTCCCTCCAGATTTTTGGTCTTCAGAAAGTGGAATTTTTTTCTTCTTCACCTGTATCAAAAGAATCACACTTTCCCTAAGTGGGGTGGGAACTTCACTCCTGATGAGGTCATGGGCGGTGGCAAAAGGTTGGTTTTTTTCCTTTGGTGTGTTTTCACTGATGCCCTAGCTCAGCTGTGCAGTAACTCTAATTTCCTGTCCTCCCTTACAAATTTGCATGGTTTTCTGTTCATGATTCTCTAATTTGATCGTACACACTGGGCATCATCTTGGCAGTTTTTAAAAGCCTCTTTTGTGGTGATTGCATTATTTTCTCCAAATGGATCAATCCCGAGTGATTCTTAAGTCTGGTGGTTTGCTAAAAGTCTGTGTGGCTCAACCACCATTTTAATGTTAGACTTTTGGAGACTGCAAAAATTGTTTCCCGCCCCCCCAAAAACTTAGTGCACTAGTGCATTAAAAAGAAAAATGTTTTCAAAGCTTGGGTCCTTCAGTATTTCTTGCCCAGCATAACTTTCCTGGTGGGGGTGGGAGGGGGTGGGATGAAGGAATCCCCATCTTATGCTTCCCATCCCAGGGTCTCTGTCTTTGCATCTTATGTCAATTTAATTCCACCCTGACAATCCCCCCTTTTATTTTCTTTGCATGCAGCACTGAAATCCTTTTTTTTTTTGTTCCAGGAATGCTGCTGTTTACCTCCTCTCTGATCCCCTTTTCAAGTCAATACCAGCAGGGGACTGAAACCTCCCACACCACTTTTTAATTCCCCCTGTTGTTTTAATTTTTAAAAATTCAGTGATCTGAGACTAGCAATAAGACACTAATTGCAGCCGTGGACACTGTGGATTCTTGATTAGTGTTTTATCGCTTGTCTCAGATCACTGAGTAAAAAAAATTAAAACAACTGGGGGGAAAAAAAGTAGTGTAAGAGGTTTCGGTCTCATCTTGGGCTTCTGTTTACAGTGCTGGAGGTGAATGAATGAGCAGAACAACTTTTAAGTGAGCGAGGAAGCTGATGTCAAGAGGTAGCAAAAGGCAGGAGAGAAAACTTAGATGATTTCTTTCTGCTCTTTGATTCGACGTGGAAGTGAACCAAAACATACCCACAAAAGAGCACTGAGAAAATGTGGGGGAAAAGTGATCAGAACATGTGCAGAAGGATCCCCCTCCTGACAGACATGTAAACTGAAAGCGAAGGAAAACTGATATGTGTGAAAGACCTTAAATACCTTTTTAAAAGATCTGGAGCAAGGTAAGTACGTTACTATTCATATTTCAAAAAACTATAGAAGAGGGTTTTTTTAATGCTCATAAGAAAAGCAAATGGAGAAATCAATCCCTTTCATTCAAGCAATCTGACTGTTTAGATATGTGGTTCCTATGGATCTCAGTGTAGACAAATGACACATTTTGTATAGAATAATCAGCAGAATTACTTCTGTTCTTCTGCCCAAAAAGCTTTGTGCCTAACTCAGTATTTAAATCTTATCATATATTTTAACATTACTAAATTGAACCTTAGAACTAAATATGTTATTCTTTTTGTGTTAAAATAGTTTATTCCTTATTTCTGAGATATATTGAAATACGAGAAATTAACTTTCACAGATGGACAAATGACATCCGCCCTTTTGGGGGGTTTTTGGTGGATATTTTTTGGTGTGTGTGTATGTGCCTGTGTGTGTTTGTGCCTGCATGCCTGGGAGTCATTGCAACACCCTGGGGCATGGAGGACGTTCAGAGAAGTGTCTTGATAGCCTGCCTCTGCCTCTCAGCCCTGGTATTGCTTGGAGGTCTCTCTTCCAATTACTTGCCACGGTTGGCCCTGCTTAGCTTCCGAGGTCTGGCGAGATCGGGCTTGCCTGGGCTATCCAGGTCAGGGCGCCCTCGGTAATGTTGAAATGGATCTTAACATTCGTTCTTGGATACATTTTTTTTCTTTTAGAGGAGAACAATTTTGCAACTGTGTTCTAAAAGCATTTTTTGGCCCAAGGGTGTTACATAAATAAATAGAAGCCAAGAACACAAACCAGGGATAGAGCAGGTCGAGAAAGAAGTACTTTTCTCCCTTTCTCACAATACAAGAACTCGTGGGCACTCCATGAAATTGCTGAGTGGTCAGGTTAGAACGGATAAAAGGAAGTACTTCTTCACCCAAAGAGTGATTAACACACGGAATTCACTGCCACAGGAGGTGGTGGCGGCGGCGGCTACAAGCATGGACAGCTTCAAGAGGGAACTGGATAAACATATGGAGCAGAGGTCCATCAGTGGCTATTAGCCACAAGGTATAGACAGGAACTCACAGGCTGGGGCAGGTGACGCACTGTATTCTTGGTGCTTGGGGGGGGGGCAACAGTGGGAGGGCTTCTAGTGTCCTGGCCCCACTGCTGGTCGTCCTGATGGCACCTGGTATTTTTGGCCACTGTGTGACAGAGTGTTGGACTAGACGGGCCATTGGCCTGATCCAACATTGGCTTCTCTTATGTTCTTATGTAGCATCTTCAATAGGACCAATTGGGTCTTTCATATACAGCGTATTAGTAGCTTCGGGCTCAGAACCATGGGAGAGATAATGGAATGCATATATGGGAGGCATATTCCTTCTACCCATTGAAAGCAGTCTGAAGGCCGGGCCAGGAAGGAAGATGGTATCTTTCAGCAGGGGTCATTTCATAGACAAAGAGGCGCAAGAGCTCATTAGCATAACTCATTAGCATAACTCATTAGCATAACTTATTTGCATATGCCACACCTCCTGACATCACCGGAAGTGTGTCAGGAGGCAACACCCACTGCTCAGGCTCCACTGGACTGTTTTGGATTGCTAGCCATTGGGGGGGGGAGGGGAACATGCAGATCTGTCCTCACAGAGGAGGGAGAGCATGTACCTGAATAAAACTTGGTCTTAAAGGTGCCACTGGACTTTTTTGGACCGGGGGGCCGGGGGGGGGCTCTGCAGCTTAGCTGGCTGCTTCTTGCTCTGACTGAGGGATACTGGGAGCAGGGGGAGGGAGTTGTTGCATGTGCCCGCCCCCTGGGCTCTTTACTGCCGGAGCTCCACTCCTGTGCGCTCCTGCAGGAAATGACCCCTGCCTTTCAGCCTCATGGCTAATTCCTCTTGCACAAGCAACTGTTCCCACAGAGAAGAGAGGTGTTGCTCCTTACATTTAAAAATCAGCTTGCTTATTAAAAGTAACATTCACAATTTTTCAGTGGAACATTCAGCAAAAGATTCCAATATCATCAATGAGCAGTTTTTGAAACCAAATTTAAAATAGGCTTTTTATTCTGAGTGCAATTCCTTAATTGATGCCACCAAACAGCTTTAGTTCATTGTAGTAGAAAAGACGGCTGTAGAGCCGTACCATTGTATGGCTGTACCGTTGTCCAGTGGCCTGTTCTGTCGATCAGTGGCTGATCTTTCAGAAGATACAGAAGTTTCCAATCGTAGACGATCATTTTTAACTTACCTATGGGAAAATTCCTATCTTAGCCAGAGGCAGTGAGTGGCTGACTTAGTTCTTCAAGAATGTGTGTTGACAAGCTGTGTAAATTTTTGCAGCCGTGTGAATATTCTTATATCATCTAACCCCCTTCTTTAAAAAATATCATCTAACCTCTTTTTTCGAATTCCTCTTTTCTTCCAGTGGGGAATTCTTCCGTGTTGACTGAATCAATAATGCTCTCCAGTAGTGACAAATTGAATGCTGTTACTGGCAACTCAGCTGCAGAGTTGCCTGCAAACTCCAATATCAATACCATCTGGTTGCCGCAATGTGTTGAAATCTAAATTATCAGGTATTCCCAACATCCTTTCTTTGGAGATCGTGATCTTTGACAACACGTTAAATTTATTACCTGCAAAAAGCAAGCTCCATCGCACAACCCTCTATCATCCTCAGTGGAGAGAGAGATGCGAGATCTTCTTTCTGCAAGGCTCAAAGCAACACTTGTTGAACTACCAGCTTGAGCCCAGCTTATTTCTTTATTTTCGCATATTTACATCCTAACTTTTTGTTTAAAAGAAGAAACTCTAATACATGTTACCCTGGTAGTGTGCCACCACTGTCCTGGGGTACATGAGCACTTTTCTATGGTGGTTGCCTGTTGATATGAATAAGCACCCACATGGTTGGAGAAGACCACAGCTATGTCAGGAAACAATTGAGATGTTTCCAAGATGTGAACATAAATCACAGGTGTTCTTATTCATAGGAAGAGATAACCACATGGTGGCGATTTACCTGTGAAGTCTGAGATAGCGGAAGCGGCCTCAGCACCAGAATAGCGAGTCATGTCTGGCCTTATCAGTGTTAAGTCGGGAAGGCAATAAGCACAACACGAGTTGTCATCCGGTCATGGATCTCACTGTGCAAGTTTCTCATAAGTATAAATCATGTGGAATGGTGTTCTCCATAATTGTCCTTTGTATTTGTAAATACCCAGAGGATCGTGGAATACTAATCATGGGAGAGAGGACACTGGATGAAGTTTATGATTGACATAGTCACATGTAAGTCCCACAGAAACTAGAGCTGCCACCCAGTTAAAGAAGCCATTCTCTCTGTGTCTGCTGAGAAATAAGCCCTACTCGTTTCAGTGGGATTTAGTTCCAAGTTACCGTGGGCAGGATGGTAGCCTTTCAATTAATCACACGAGTCTTCATCTGTTGATTGACTACATTTACCCAAAGCTGCATACGAAGGAAAGAGAATCTTTAACACAAAATCCACAGTTTCTTTGTAGTAGGTGACATGTACGTGATGCATCTTAGAGGTGCAGGGAAGGAGGAATGCTCATTCAACAGTGACACTTCCGTTTTTGTAAATACTTGTATTAAAAATAAATAAGAATGTTAAATGTCTTAAAAATAACTAAGATTCTTCCTCTTCCCGTATGTGCCTCAAAGAGCGTTACACTTTATGGATCAACATCTACTGGTGGTCCCTGGGCCGAAAGTTGTCCATCTTGCTTTAACCAGGATCAGGGCTTTTTCTGCCCTGGCCCATACCTGGTGGAACATGCTCCTATTGAGATTGCGGCCCTGTGGGATCTTCTTCAATTCTGCAGAGCCTGCAAGATGGAGCTCTTCCACCAGGCCTTTATCTGAGGCAGCGGGTGTCCATGTATGGCCTCCCTGAGGCTTTTGTCTCTTATCCAATAACAGTTGGTTGTTGTTGTTGTTGTTATTATTATTATCAGGGCTTTTTTTGTAGAAAAAGCCCAGCAGGAACTCATTAGCATAATAGGTCAAACCCAACAATAGGAACTCATTAGCATATTAGGCCACACCCTCGACAGCACAGCACATTAGCATATTAGGCCACACCCCCATGTTACCAGAAGGGTGGTCATCCAGCCACACCCACCTTTTGCTTCTTATTCTGTTTACCTTGCTGTCAAAACCCAGAGTTTTTTTTTGTAGCAAGAACTCCTTTGCATGTTAGGCCACACACCCCTAATGTAGTCAATTCTAATGAGTTTTTGCTGTTGGGTGTGGCCTGTTATGCTAATGAGTTCCTGCTGGGTGTGGCCAACTCAGGAGCCAGACGGAACTCCGTTCCTGTGCGTTCCTGCCCAAAAATAGCCCTGATGATTATTATTATCATCCATCACCAACAAGTCAGGGAACCTCTTACAGCCAGCCAACTTCTGTTGGAGCTGTGACCACCATTTCAATGGTTACTAAGGTAAAGGCAGGACTATTTTTGAGCAGGAACGCACAGGAACGGAGTTCCGGCTGGCTCCCAAGTTGGCCATGCCCAGCAGGAACTCATTAGCATAATAGGCCACACCCAACAGTAGAAACTCATTCGGATTGGCTACAATTAGGGGTGTGTGGCCTAACATGCAAAAAGCCCTGGGTTTTGACAACAAACAAGGTAAAGAGAATAAGAAGCAAAAGGTGGGTGTGGCTGGATGACCACACTTCTGGTAACACGGGGGTGTGGCCTAATATGTGAATGAGCTGTGCTGTCAGGGGTGTGGCCTAATATGCTAATGAGTTCCTGCTGTTGGGTATGGCCTATTATGCTAATGAGTTCCTCCTGGGCTTTTTCTACCAAAAAAGCCCTGGGTAAAGGTAAATGTTTCCCTTGCTTGAAAGCCAGTTGCATCTGACTCTAGGGGGTGGTGCTCATCTCCGTTTCCAAGCTGAAGAGCCAGCGCTGTCTGAAGACTTCTCCGTGGTCATGTGGTCGGCATGACTAAATGCCAAGGCGCACAGAACTGTTACCTTCCCACCAAAGCAGTACCTATTTATCTACTTGCAATTTCTTGCTTTCGAACTCCTAGGTTGGCAGGAGCTGGAACTAGAGACAGGAGCTCACTCGGTCACGCGGTACCCGGGTCTCGAACTGGCTGGCTACAACCTTCTGGTGGCCTCTGAGCCACCATTTCAATGGTTACTACTGTGTTTTAATGTTCAATGGTATTTATTGTATTTGATATTTTGTTACCCTGCTGGAGCCCAGTTGGGGGGAGAGTGGGCTATAAATATGAAAAATAAATAAATGCTGAAAAGAACTACTGCCCAATCAATCAGAATATTCCAAAATTATTAACTGGCTAAACAGTGAAATCAGTGAGACAAGGCTTATCCTGGCTAACAATCCATGGATTTGTAAGGAATTTAGGCATGGCATCTAGTCTCATGTATAAATTACTAAGTGTCTTCCGTTTGTTTCTTAAAAAAAATTGTTTCCACTACAGTGTGTTTAGGGGTTGTTATAATTCTAGTTCTAAACCGGGATATAAGAACATAAGAGTCGCCAGTGTTGGATCAGGCCAAAGGCCCATCCAGTCCAACACTCTGTGTCACACAGTGGCCAAAAATACCAGGTGCCATCAGGAGGTCCAGCAGTGGGCCCAGGACATTAGAAGCCCTCCCACTGTTGGCCCCCCCAAGCCCCAAGAAGAAAGAGCATCACTTGCCCCAGAGCCCCTATCTATACCTTGTGGCTAATAGCCACTGATGGACCTCTGCTCCATATGCCTATCTAATTCCGTTTTGAAGCCGTCCATGCTTGTAGCCTCCACCACCTCCTGTGGCAGTGAATTCCATGTGTTAATCACTCTTTGGGTGAAGAAGTACTTCCTTTTATCCGTTCTAACCCGACCGCTCAGCAATTTCATGGAGTGCCCACGAGTTCTTGTATTGTGAGAAAGGGAGAAAAGTACCTCTTTCTCTACCTATTCTATCCCATGCATAATCTTGTAAACCTCAATCATGTCACCCCTCAGTTGTCTTTTCTCCACGCTAAAGAGCCCTAAGCGCTTTAACCTTTCCTCATAGGGAAAGTGTTCCAACCCTTTTATCATTCGAGTTGCCCTTTTCTGCACTTTTTCCAAAACTATAATATCCTTTTTAAGGTGTGGTGACCAGATATCCTGTAGCATAAGCTCTAAATGGCAACTATACAATTTCCTAGTCACTTTGTATGAATTCCTGATTTCACGAGTCACTTTTACAGGGACATATTACAAATCATATTAATTTGAGGACATGAACTGGTCACCACGAAGGTAGCTCCTTGCTTGTTCTTCTAAGCACAGAGTTATTTCCTGAACTGTCTTGTGAAATAATAATTCAGTGTGGCTCGTTTGCTAGAGATGACGTTCCTTCCCTATGTTCCTTCTACAGGGAAGACTGAAAGAGAACCACAGTCTCTGGAGAAGACACACATTCGATACACGAAGCTTTTGAAGAGTCCAACTCCTTGGCAACGTGGTATTGTTCTCTACTCTTGATTTATTAGTCTTTTGACCAGCCTCGACTGAAACGAGTTGTCGGGGGACGAGTGTTTTGCTCCTGAGATTATTTCATGGTCTCATAAACGTTAACAGTCAAGAAGATTTTATTGAAGCACACAGCCTTTTCCCTTCCTTGAGGTCATCCCTTGCTTGCACTCTTAAAAAAAAATGTACATAGAAGACCCAGTTCAGGAAATAATGTCTTCCTTATGTCCCGCCCGCTCAAACACGTATGTAAAATGATCTTTCACGTTAGCTCTGGCGTCCAACTCATTTCTCCCGCGCTTCTTCCCTACAGTGAGTGTCACCTGTGTGCATAGCGTTGTCAAGTCCCCCTTGACCTCCAGCGGGGGATGGAGGGTAGGGTTGCCAGATTCAGGTTGGGAAACTATTGAAGATTTGGGGATGGAGCCTGGGGAGGATAGGCACCTCAGTGAGGTAGAATGCCATAGAGTCCACCCGCCAAAGCATCCATTTTCTCCTGGGGAACTGATCTCTGTAATCTGGAAATTACCTTTAATTTGGGGGCAATCCCCAGGTCCCACCTGGAGGCTGGTGTCCCTGCGTATGTTTGAGAGAAGATTCCCTGGTTAATTAACTGTAGAATTCCATGCCTCTCAGCAGGGCTCTTTTCATAGAAAAAGCCCCGCAGGAACTCAATAGCATAATAGGCCACACCCAACAGCAAGAACTAGTTAGCATATTAGGCCACACCCTGACAGTGCTGCTCATTAGCCCATTAGGCCACACCACCATGTTACCAGAAGTGTGGTCATCCAGACACACCCACCTTTCCCTTCTTATTCTGTTTACCTTGTTTGTTGTCAAAACCCAGGGCTTTATTAACTCCTTTGCATGTTAGGCCACACACCCCTAATGTAGCCAATCCTAATGAGTTCCTGCTGGGCGTGGCCAACTCGGGAGCCAGCCGGAACTCTGTTCCTGTGCGTTCCTGCCCAAAAATAGCCCTGCCTCTCAGACTTTCTACCGCCAGGAAGCTCTTTCCATATAGACTTCAGTTCCATGGATCCATGAGGAGCTACCGGGAGCGCTCCATGTTTCAGACCATTCTAGGCATGTGCTTGGGGAGGAGACATGAGCCTCTAGTGCTGTGTGTGTAGCGTGTTCTGGCAAGGGAGGAGGTCTTAAGAGCGCATGAGATTTTTTTTTGCATTAAAATACAGTCCACGGATTGCTTAACTTGGAGAACTGCTGACTGTGGGAACGGAAAGAATGGGCTACAACATGCACAGTGCTCCTCCGAACAGCTGCACACCTTTGGGGAAGATCAGTAGAGACAGGCAGGATGCCGTTTATGGAAGCTTGTCTGTGAGCATTTATGTATAAGGTTACCAACTCTAGGTAGGGCAGCCCTGTAGCTAGGGATTTTGGGGTGAGGGGGCCTCGGGGGGTACAGCTAATTAAATCAAAGCTAATAATAACATTAATTCAATTTGGGGCCAGCCCGGAAAGGAGGGGGCCCAGAAGAAATGCTAGGGGGCCAGGCCCCGTGGGCCCCACATTAGCTACGGGCCTGAGGTAGGGGCATTTCTGGAGATTTGGGGTGTGTGTGTGTGTGGAATGTAGGGATGGTGGGGTTTGGGTAGGCTTGCCAGTCTCCAGCAGTGCTCCCTTCTGAGCTGCGGAGTCCTGTGAGCAAAAATTCTATTTTGTGAGCTTTTTGTTGTTCAGTTGCACAGTCGAGTCCGACTCTTCGCGACCCCATGGACCAGATCCCGCCAGGCCCTCCTGTATTCCGCCGTCCTCTGAAGTTTGCTCAATTTCATGTTCGTTGCATTTTGGCAGCTACTGGGCACAGAAGTGAGTGAGCGATTTGGCTGCTGCATAAATCAGCTTGCTCTGGAGCCATCCGTCCTGACTTAAGACAAAAATGTGTGAGCCAGAGGTTAAAAAACTGTGAGCTAGCTCACACCAACTCAGCTTAGAGGGAACACTGGAGGTGGTGGCTGGAGATCTCCCGGAATTACAACTGGGCTCCAGGCAACAGAGATCAGTTCCCCTGGAGAAAATGGCTGCTTTGGAAGGCGGGTTTAATGACATTATACCCTGTTAAGGCTCCTCCCCTCTCCTAACCCTGCCCTCCCCACTAGGGCTGCCATTCCTCCGACAGGGGCAGGGGTTTGCCCCCTTTCGGGCCCCCAGATCCACTCGCCCCAATCCAGTCAGTGGGGGAACCCCACCCCCAAAGTGCCCTGTCCGTGGCAACGTGCCCAGTGCAATGATGTCACCCAGAGGTGACGTCATCATGCAGGGCCCGTTGTGTGTGGGGGGGACAGTTGATCATTTCAGCTGATAGAGAATCCCCCACAACATGCCCTGTGCAATGACATCCCTTCCGGGTGACGTCATCGCGGTGCGTGCACAAAGCACATACGCCAAAGGACTTCAGGATGAGGACTGAGGACCTCCCCCCCCCAGCAGCCAGGTAAGACATGGCAACCCTACTCCCTGGGCTTCACCCCCCAAATCTCCAGGAATTTCCCAACCAAGAGCTGGCCACCCTGGGTTTTGGGAGGGACCTCAGTGGGGTGTAATGCCATAGACTCCACTCTCACAAGTGGCCATTTTTTCCAGTGGAATTGATCTCTTTAGTCTGGAGTACTAAGCTAAGTTAGTGTGAGCTAGCTCACAAGTTTTCTAGCCTCCGGCTCACACGTTTTTGTTTTAGCTCAGGAAGGAGGGCTCCAGAGCCAACTAATTTATGCAGCAGCCGAATCACTCGCTCACAACTTGAATGCCAGTAGCTCACAAAGCAAAATCTTTGCTCACAGGACTCCACAGCTTAGAGGGAACATTGGCCTGGAGATCAGTCGCCACTCCAGAAGATCTCCAGGCCTCACCTGCAGGCTGGAAACACGACACGAGATGGACCGTAAGCTGCTCGTGTGTGTGTGTGTGTTTGCCCTCTACCTTGTGCAAGCAAAAGATACAATGGAGATAATTTACTCCAAGCCCCTTTCAACAATTGGAAAAGCTGCTTGGGCTTGTGCTTACAGGCCAACAAAAACGTTTCCCTTAAATCTACTTTTGAAGCGTAGCTGATTGGGGTCTCGCTGTAGCCTTTGGAGAACGCAAGCGGATGGAAGCTTTCCCAGGGTACTTTGAGATTTCTGCACATGATTGGAAAGGAGGCTGTTTGGGGTGCGGTGCGTGCTGGCAAGTGAGAAGCGAGAGCATGCAAAAACTTTGTCATCAAAATGGAGTCCTCGGATTGCTAAACTCTGAGAACTGCTGACCCACGAGACAAAAATAATAAAAAAGCAAACGACCCGCCATCGCAATCTCAGCATTCTGCTTACTGCTTACAAAACAGGACCCCTATAAGTCAAATACGAAAATTGTCTTCAAGTTGGAATTCTTGCCCGTCTGCACTTTCGCTTCAGCAGATGGCAAAGATCAAGATCTAGAGCATTCAGGGAAATATGCTTCTTAATTCTCAATGAGATTTTAATTACAACAGCATGGGCTGGGGAATCAATGTCCAAAAGGATTTCTCTGCAAAGAAAAAGATTTTTTTTTTTAAAAAAAGAATATACCAGCTCTAACATTCACCTCTGGGAAATGCACAGCATTGTAAAAACGGTCGCTCTTGGTGCTTTTTAACAACAAAGGATACAATGGAAAAAATACTCCAAACTTTCCCCGGGGTTACAAGCCCTTTTCAGACACCACGACCACACTTATCAGGAATGTGAGATACACCCATGACGCTCCTGATATACCCTGATACATATGCTTATCATTTTGGGTGGAGGGCAAGGTGAAGTTCTTCTACACATGTCAGGATATACTACCTACTATAACTGCTGAGCAGTCGGGTTAGAACAGATAAAAGAAAGTACTTTTTCACCCAAAGAGTGATTAACACATGGAATTCACTGCCACAGGAGGTGGTGGTGGCTACAAGCATGGATGGCTTCAAGGGGAATTAACATATGGAGCAGAGGTCCATCAGTGGCTATTAGCCACGGTATAGATAGGAACTCTCAGTCTGGGGCAAGCGATGCACTGTATTCTTGGTGCTTGGAGGGCAATAGTGGGAGGGGCTTCTAGTGTCCTGGCCCCACTGCTGGACCACCTGATGGCACTTGGTATTTTTGGTCACTGTGTGACATAGTGTTGGACTCGATGGGCCATTGGCCTGATCCAGCACTGGCTTCTCTTATGTTCTTATGTTTAAAAATCCCCCCCCCCAATTTATCAGTTTCATGTAGCATGCACTGAAGCTGTACATACATGCAAAATATATGCATTGCCCTTGTTTAGACACCATGGCAATCGCATATATTGGGAGGATCTACATGTGCTTCTGTCAGCATTCCTTTGTATGCAACCAGACTTGGCTTCCACCGCTGTCACCTACATCAGGGTCCTCAGTGTGGTGCCCGTGAGTGTCTAGTGACCTGGCCCCACTGCTGGACCTCCTGATGGCACCTGGTATTTTTGGCCACTGTGTGACAGAGTGTTGGACTGGATGGGCCATTGGCCTGATCCAACACTGGCTTCTCTTATGTTCTTATGTTGACCGCTGAGATCCTTCCTGTTGCCCACCAAGTGTTTCTAGAAAGTGGGCAGTGCCAGATGGGGCTCTTCTGATTGGCCATTAGAGGTCTGATTGGCTGTGCCGATTTTTGTAAAATGTTGCTTTGTCAGCAGCTGCCACCACAGCGTAAAGGCCTTTGCTTTAAAACAAGTTTGTTTTAAAAGCCATCCTGTTCAACAGACCTCCTGCCTGAAACATTGAAGAGTTACGGTTGGAGTTCTGTCGACATTTTGTAGTTGGTTTCGCCTTCCATGGCAGCCATTTTGTGGTTGGTTCTGCCTTCCATGGCAGCTATTTTGTGGTTGTTTTCACCTCCTGTGACACCCAGTTTCTGGTTGCACCCACCACCTTGTGTCAAAATTCCAAAGGTCCTCACAGACTCAAAAATGTTTGGGGCCCCAGCTGGTGGGGTCAAGAGGCCTCCTTGGCCATTGGGCCCACTGCCTAGTCTTGTGGTGCATTTGACTGTAAATTTGAATGCACATCTCCACCCATACTTTGGCAAAAGTAGTCATGTTTAGGTCCATTACGCATGCACAGGTTACTCCAGATTTTCACAGCAGTCGCATTGTAAAGCTTGGATTCAGATTCTGTTTTGCATTTTGCACCATTCGTTTCCCGCCATATATATATGGGGTGGGGGACACGCAGATCTGTCCTTGCAGAGGAGGGAGAGCTTGTACCTGAATAAACCTTGGCCTTAAAGGTGCCACTGGACTGTTTTGGATTGCTAGCTGGGGGGAGGGAATGCACAGATCCATGCAGAAAGGAAGGAAGGAAGGAGAGAAAGAAAGAGAAGGAAAGAAGGAGGGAAAGAAGGAAATAAGGAGGGAAAGGGAAAGAAGGAGAGAAGGAAAGAAGGAGGGCTGCTTCTTGCTCCTCGTGGCCTGCAGCTGCTGGGAGCAGGGGGCGGGGCTTGTTGCATGTGCCCATCCCCTGGGGTCTTTACTGCTGGAGCTCCGCTCCTGTGCACTCCTGCAGGAAATGACCCCTGGTCATATGGAAGACCTCTGCCTGAGACCATGAACAGCCATTGCCAGTTTGAGCAGATTATACTCACCTTGATGCACTGATGGTTTGACTCAGCATGAGGCAACTTCATATATTGATATATGTAGGTTACCTCTGGTTCAGCAAAGGTCACATATTGTTGCTTTGTCCACATCGGGGCAATGTTGAACAGCTGTTTAAGTACCTTCAAAATAATGAGACGTCTACGTACAGAGGATACCAGGATCTAATTTTTTTCCCCCTTTTCTGTTTTATCTTGAGTTGTCACTGAAAATTTCACCCAAAGTGACATTCAAAATGCATTTATCTGGGAGTTCCTCCTGAAGTGAAGCATCTGAAGAATTTGGAGGAAAGCCAAATTGTTTTGATAATGTGACTGAAATTTCTCAGGGGGGGCCCACTGCACAACTCCAGATCTTGTCTCAAGCAAAATTCACAGCTCATATTGGATGTTCTCATGCAAAACATCTGAGTCATTTCACAGAGAGCTAAAAGAATTTTTATAAGACTAACATTAGCATTGAAATTTCTCAGGGGGGTCCCTACTTTTATCCATTCTTGGACAGTAATAAATGCCCCTTTCTTGGCAGCTATTTAAAGCTCTCCTTTGTTTTAAATGGATTTCTCCCTACCAGTTTCCATATGCCGACATGAACAAATCTGATTTAAGTTTAAAACAGACCACGGCTGATACGTGGGTGGGGATTATAACAAAGTGCTCTGTCAGCTGGCGATTCCAAAGGCACACACCTTTAGTGACAAGGTACGCTGTGCGATGGCATAGGATGCAAAGGGTACTGCTTGAAGGCATGTTCATCTCCTCCATCCCCACCCCACCCCGACATTTTGAATGATTGAAAATACTCTGGTCAGGATTAGGGGCAGATGTGGTAATTAGCTGATGATTACCCTATTTATCTTTGGATAATTTTGGCACATCTCTATAAACACCCCTCATTTATTCTGAATCACAATGATGGATTTGTTGCTGCTGTTGGGGGAAAAAACAACTTTTCCTGAGAAGTTTGAAACTGAACTGAACAATCCGTCTTAACATCACTGACAACTTTTTTTAAAAATGTGTAACTGAAGGTGAGTCAAATGTGTAAAGTTTTGAACATAAGACACGTGCTGACAATTTTATTATTTGTTTACTTCTCCTCTCTTCCGTTTCATCCTCACAAAGGCCCTGTGAGGTAGGTTTGGCTGAGAGCATGTGACTGGCCTAAGGTTACCCAGAAAGCTTGCAGGACAGAGCAGGGATTCAAACCTGGGTCTCCTTCACTGACACTGTAACCACTATATCATATTGGCTCAAATTTACTCAAATACAGCAAATTCGAGATGTTTTCCAAAAGATCTTTGTGGCTATATAGAAGAATGGCTACAAACAAAAATCCCGCGCTTCTTTTGGTGTAGTGGTTAAGAGTGCGGGTTTGATTCCCCACTCCTCCACATGCAGCTGCTGGTGTGACCTTGGGTCAGTCACAAGTTCTCCCAGAGCTGTTCTCTCAAGAGCAGTTCTCGAGAGAGCTCTCTCAGCCCCACCTACCTCACACGGGATGTCTGTTGTAGGGAGGGGAAGGGAAAGGGATCATAAGCCGCTCTGAGACTCCTCCGGGTAGTGAAGGGTGGGGTATAAATCCAATCTCTTCTTCTACTTCTACTCATTTGGAGGGACCCCATGTGGCATGGTGGTACAGTAGGCATCTGTGCACACTATGCCCCCTTCTGGCTTTTACAATATATGAAGTCTCCCGTCTTAAGGAGAGGCAGGTGGCCAGTAAGTAATAAGAAAGCAGGAGTCCGTTCGGAAGGTTCAGCAAGATCCTCTTTATACCCCTGCACATTTTGCAGTTCTTCTTTGAAAATTATAACTCGGCAAAACCAATTTCATGGCTGGTCTTTTTCATAAGTCTCCAGGGGAGCCATCGTTCTGATTACTTTAAAGAAGTGGGAAGGGGAAGGCGGAAAGGAAGTTTCAAGAAGCACGTTCGCTCCATTACAAATATTGCCTGGCGTCCCACTCACATTTTTGAACACCTTAAAAGTTGCCGAGATTCAGTCGTTTCTCCATGAACAGTTCTGCATTGCTTCGAGTAGCAATGTTCTTGAAGCACATGGATCCTGGGGTAGAAATAATACAGAACGAGAGGGAAATTGGATTCATATTCTTAAAGTTGCTGTGGAAGGTTTGGGTCAAGAACTAACTGGACCCCAAGATTCACAATCCAATAAGTTGGAAACCGATCCATAGGCCCATAGCATGTCTCCACTAGGGTTGGCAAGTCCATCTTCCACCCCCAGCGGGGGACTTTGGGGGTGTTCCTGGAGGGGGCAGGGCATCCCTGACGTGATGACGTCACGTTGGGGACGTCCCCCCCCGCCCGTGAACCAGATCTCCAGAAACGACAGTTCCCTGCACTTAAAGGAGCCGGCGTTTCCCTTTTAAATGCAGGAGCCGGCGTTTCCCCTTTAAGAGCAGCCGCGTTTCCCTTTTAAAAGCACGAAGCTGGCATTTGCCTGCAAGCTTGCAGAGATCAGGCTTGGGAGGAAACACGGGTTCCACACACTTAAAGGGAGAGAGAGGGGTGGCTGTGGGTGTTGGGGGCGGGGCTTCCCCCGCTGGCCATCTGGCCGGCGGCGGGTAGAGCCCCCCCAAAATAGGGGACCCCTGGCAAACTGGTGGGGTTGGCAACCCTAGTCTCCACAGCAGTGCTTGCCCTACTGTCCAACTCAAGCAGCTGCCCTCCTGTGTAAAGGTTGGTGTGCTGCTTCGGTTACCCCATATTGTGCATGTGTGCGTGTTAAGTGCCATTGAGTTGCTTCTGACTTATGGTGACCCTATGAATGAATGACCTCCAAAACATCCTATTGTTAACAGCCTGCTTTCAACAGCTGTGGTGATTCATCAGGCAAGCAGTAGATCTCTTTTAGGGTTGCCAGGCCCGCACCTGGCAATACCGGGAGCTTTGTGGGTGGACCTGGGGAAGAGGATCATCGCTTGATACAACATCACTTCTGGGTAAAAACCTGAAGCGGCATCACCACATCAACTGATGCTCTAGGAAATCCCCCGATCTCTGTGGTAAAGACCATAGAGATGAGGGGAATCTGTACAGAGTTGGCTACCATGGTGATATCACTTCTGGGTCTGTCACGTCCAGTGATGTTACTTCCGGGTCTTCACCTGGAAGTGACATCACCACACTGTGTGACGTCATCCTTGATTTCCTCCTCCATTCTATTGAGCAAATGGGGGAGCTGGGGTGGCAATTTATCTCCTCATTCTGCCACTGTCCAGTTCAAGCAGCTGCCAAACAGCTTGGTGGCTGCACAGTTGCTGTGGTGATGTTTCATATCTTTCTGCCTTTCTTCTCTTGCATCTGCACAGTAGGTGTATGAACTAACATAGGTAAAATTGACTTAAGTGAACTCCAAAGGGTAAGGCAGACTGGTGTGTTCACTCTCCGTATTCCAGGAAGGGGACATTATGGTCGGAGAAGAGCACCATAGCCTAATAGTTCTTCATCTGCCAGTACAGAACCCATTAGACTTCTGATCGCTTTGAAGCTCAAGGGTCCTGGTAGGGAAACTAATTGGAAGCGAGGAAAAGCTCTTCCTCTGATTTTAAGGAATAGCTCCCCCCAACTCTTTGCATTGCAAAGGTCGTAGGGTTCTCAAAAGGGATGAAGATGAAAGTAGAGTCAGGGAATTCATGCTGTGAGGCAGGCATTTCCCCCAATATCAATTCACGCCTTGGCCCTAACTCTCCCATATAGCATAGTAAAGTCGCACTGAGAATAACACCATGAAAACAACATAAAAGTGCTTGCTAACAGTGCTGAAATTTGTTTTTTTTTAATATTTGCCGGTGAGAATACAAAACCAAGTGGCTTCAGCCCAGCTCTGACCAATAATATTTGCTTAGAAAGCTGGATACGTTTTGCAGACACGCACGAGAGCGTGTTCCCCCCTGAAATAAAGCAGTTTACTTCTGTACTTTTAAAAAGAGTCATCTGGAGACTCTGAAATATACCAGAACCTCTCATTCTGTATTTCAAAAGGGAACAGTCAAGGATCCTCTCTGCTCATTCCGAGGTTGTTTGGAGAGGATTTGCAGGACCAGATGGATTTCAAATGCCCGCAGAGGGCAAGGCCGACTTTGTGAGAAACTGCAAATCCCGCATCCATTGGCAGCCCTATTACAAGGCTTGCAGTGTAATCCTAAACAGAGATAAACCCTTCCAAATCCGTTTGCTCCAATGGACTTAGAAGGGTATGATTTTGCTAAGGACTACAGTTGCGTGTGTTGATACAATTCTCATGCTGAGCAATGTCTGCCGAGGAGGGGGGGGGGGGGAAGTTTGCTTTTGAAATATGCATTCAGCTACACCGTTGTAAGGAAAATTCATTCTCTGTGAACGCTCACAGTGTTATTTCTCAGCCATCGGTATCTTGTCACTGGCCCCGATCCAGCGACCGTCATTTGTGATTTAGACCCATTGAAACCACTCATAGCTAACTTCCTTTGACTGATTGGAACTTGGGCCACAAAGCTAAGCAAATACACATTGAAATCAGTCCTTTTGAAATCTGGAGGATTTATTCTGGAATAAATATGGTTAGAGGAGCTGCGGTGGCTCAAGTGGTTAAGACGCTGAACTGCAGGCTGTGGAAGGTCAGTAGTTCAGCAGTTCGAGACCCGAGTGTGCCGCATGACGGAGTGAGCTCCTGTCTCTAGTTCCAGCTCCTGCCAACCTAGCACTTCGAAAGCAAGAAATTGCAAGTAGATAAATAGGTACCACTTCGGTGGGAAGGTGTTTAGTCATGCTGGCCACATGACCACGGAAACATCTTCGGACAGCGCTGGCTCTTCGGCTTTGAAACGGAGATGAGCACCGCAACCCTAGAGTCGGATTCGACTGGCTTTCGAGCAAGGGAACCTTTACCTTTTTAAATATGGTTAGAAGCAGGCCGTAAGTCACGTTATGCTCCAGACTGACTGGGACCACATGGGTGACTTCTGGGATGGAGCAGACAAGGCCTGTTGGTGCTTGATATAACGCTGGAGACGTTGGGACCTAGGACAATGCTCTGCATTTAGATCCGCTTGGTTCGTGGATGCCAGCTCAGTCACGAAGGCATCAATATTTATTTATTATATCCCCCTTTAAGTATTTGAAAGGCTGTCACTTTGAGGAGGGCAGAGAGCTGTTCCTGTGGGCAGCAGAGGGTAGGACTCGCAATGATGGGTTTAAATTAGGGGCGGGAAGATATAGACTGGATATTAGGAAAACCGTTTCTACAGTAAGAGTTGTGCAACAGTGGAACCAGTCGCCTAGGGATGTTGTGAGCTCCCTTTCACTGGCAGTCCTCAAGCAGCGGCTGGACAAACGCTTGTCAGAGATGCTTTAGGCTGATCCTGTGTTGAACAGGGGGCTGGACTAGATGCAGGGGCCGTATGCAATGCTCCCTCTAAGCCGTGGAGTCTTGTGAGCAAAAACTCTACTTTGTGAGCTCCTGGCATTAAAGTGGTGAGTGAGCGACGTGGCTCCTGCATACATTAGTTTGCTCTGGAGCCCTCCTCCCTGAGCTAAGACAAAAAAGTGTGAGCCGGAGGCTAAAAACTGCGAGCCAGTTCACACTCACTCAGCTTAGAGGGAACACTGCCTGTATGGCCCCTTCCGACTCTATGATTCTATCCCATCTTTCCTTATGGGTCAAGGCAGCTTACAAGCAGTGTTCCATCTAAGCTGAGTTAGTGTGAGCTAGCTCACAGTTTTTTAGCCTCCAGCTCACAGATTTTGGTCTTAGCTCAGGATGGATGGCTCCAAAGCAAACCGATTTATGCAGCAGCCAAATAGCTCACTCACAACATTAACATCAGTAGCTCGCAAAGTAGAATTTTTGCTCACAAGACTCCACAGCTTACAGGGAGCATTGCTTACAAGTCAATAAAATTGTGATACCTTCTTCACAATACAGTTTCTGAAGTTTCATGGTCTATCGAATGGGGGAAATCAGGAAAACATTAAAAATCATGAATTCCTTTTTTTATGATCTGTTTATTAAATTTTCAACAACTATACCTCACTTAAAGTGAGACAAACTAACACATCACCAAATGCACATATTTACAGAGGTCTTCCATCATAAAGAAAAGCTTAAATAGTTCTGACTTTGGCACCAAAATAATGAAGTTATGTTAATTTACACCCAATCTTGACTCTTTTAACCATTCATAATTTTTTTTCCAATATTTGTCATACTTTTCCATATTTCTTTCTTCAACAATATAGGTTAGTTTCTCCATTTCTGCAATATAAAATAATTTACTTATAATCTCATCCTTTGAAGGAATACATTCCTCCTTCCATCTTTTTGCGAATACAATCCTCGCTGCGGTTAGTATTTGCATAATTAAATACAACTCTTTTTCTTTATATGAATCGGGTAGCACGCTTAACAAACAACCCTCATGAATTCCTGATTCAGCGAGTTCTCATACTGTCTCATACTGTCACCCTGGTGGCCTACCTGTGTGAGACCCGAACACTTGGAGCATTTCCCTTACGTGTTAAGAGCGCGCGCACACACGTTATCTGGGTACAATTAAATTAGAGACCACTGCCTACCAATGTTCCCTCTAAGCTGTGGAGTCTTGTGAGCAAAACTTCTACTTTGTGAGCTACTGGCATTAAAATTGTGAGCGAGCAATTTGGCGACTGCATAAATTAGTTTGCTCTGGAGCCATCCTTCCTGAGCTAAGACAAAAAGGTGTGAGCCAGAGGCTAACAAACTGTGAGCTAGCTCACACTAACTCAGCTTAGAGGGAACAGTGCTGCCTACATATACCAAGATCCACAATCGGGTCATAGCACTTCACTATAGGAATGGGGAGGTTCCTGAAATAAAAGAGATGGAAAATAGAATCAGAGTCTAAATCTTTATTTAGAAATGAAGATTAAGAAAAGCAGGAGGCACTGAGAGAGCTGCAATCTCTCTCTCTCTCTCCCCCTCTCCCTCCCTCACACACACACATACACACACCTACAGAGTCAAAGTTAAACCTGGACAGCCTAACACCTAAGCAATAAAGGGAGGAAATGAAAATATACAAGCCTGTCCTGACGCAATGAAGGAGTCCTGGGGTCCTGGGTAGAAGGAGAGAGAAGAAAAAACAGAGCAGAGATTGAAGTTGGCTCCAGATGGACACTGCAGAATTCTGGGGCTTTGGGGGGTGGGTGGGCGTTGTAAAGGTGTTGAAAAGTTAGCATCAAGTGGGCTACAAAGCCAGGATTGGTTTGTAGTAAAAAAGTTTGAATCTTATTGGCCAATTCGATTCTAACTCCCCAGGCAGGACAATTATAGATGCAAAAATGACATCCCAGTGGTGTGTGTGTGTGTGTGTGGGTTGTGGGAGTGACTGGAATAAACTGGGCAGTAGCAGGTCTAGCAGGTGGACAAGGATCCAGTTGTGAACCGATAGTCGTATCCTGGGGAAACAATAGACACAATACGGGGGTGATTGCTGACTTGATCCTTTCATGTATTAAAGGTGTGTTATCATAGCTAATCATTGAGACATCTCCTGCACTTTTAAGTGGGGAAAGAACTAGTTCATATAATTCCTGACTCTCAGGGTGGGTAGGGACAGGGAAAGGAGATTGTAAGCCGCTTTGAGACTCCGAGTGAAGGGCGGGGCATAAATCCAAATTCCTCCTCCTTCTCCTCCTTCATTTCAGGCTGTTTCCCTTATGATAGGAAGTGCTTTAGGTGGAGCATTAGAACCGCTGCCCTGTTGTCATGCTAGGGGACATGCTTTGCTGGAGCCCCATTTGAATTTTACTGAAATATGGGGACTCCTTGATGGATATCTATATGGTCTGATGTAAGGGCTGTGGTGGCTCAGAGGTTAAGACACTGAGCTGCAGACTGGAAAGTCTGTAGTTTGGCAGTTTGAGACTCGAGTGCCGTGCGATGGAGTGAGCTCCCATCTCTGGCCCCAGCTTCTGCCAACCTTGCAATTTGAAAGCAAGAAATTGCAAGTAGATAAATAGGTACCGCTTCAGTGGGAAGGTAACAGCGTTCTGTGCACCTCGGCATTTAGTCATGCCGGCCACATGAGCATGGAAATTACTTCGGACAGCGCTGGCTCTTCATCTTGGAAACGGAGATGAGCACTGCCCCTTACAGCCAGATTCGACTGGCTTTTGAGCAAGGGAAACCTTTACCTTCATATGTTCTGATATCAATACACATATTTCTTTGAACTGTTGTGTCCGCTGACCGCCACCGGAGGTCAGCGCACACTCCTGAGCTTCAGTCCGGCACAACAATGGGACTAGGATTCTAGTCCCTCCACTGGGGGGAACCAATGGGACCTTGGCGGGAGATTCAAACCCACCAATGGGACCAGGGGAAGCCCCTGGACTGTGTATATAGTTGGCCTGCCGGCCGTTAGTCTTTAGTCTTGTTGTGTACCAGTAAAGCCATGCTGATCACTACATCAGTTTCCGTGCTTTCTTTACGCGTCTAACCCACTACACTTCAATGGCGACGAGGATGGGATCCCGCTGAGCAACCAGCCGGGCTGTTGGACGCTAAGGGGAAGACGACGCACCGCCGCCCGCGCTCCGTCGATCGATGAGCACCGAGGGTGAACAATCCGCTTCCCAGCCGCGGCTGCAGCAATCC
>NW_015175973.1:1338606-1356139 GCF_001447785.1 Gekko japonicus
CCTGGCCCATTTTGATGAGACATTACCGGTGGTTTTGGCATGCGATGCCTCGCCTTACGGGGTCGGGGCTGTGTTGGCTCACCGTTTGGCCGACGGCAGGGAGGTCCCGGTCGCTTATTACTCTCGAACCCTTTCTGCGGCGGAGCGGAACTACGCCCAGATCGACCGGGAGGGTCTCGCAATTGTGGCCGGGGTCAAGAAGTTCCACGACTACATATACGGCAGGCCGTTCACCATTGTCACAGACCATCGCCCGCTCCTCGGCCTCTTCGCGCCCGACCGCCGGACGCCGCAGGTTCTCTCGCCGCGAGTCCTAAGGTGGACTATTTTCCTCGCTGGCTACAATTATCTGCTCCTGCACCGCCCCGGGAAAGCCATGGGCCACGCGGACGCTCTTAGCCGCCTCCCACTACCTGAGGTGGTTGAGGACCCGGCCCCAGCCTTCCGGGTCCTTCAGCTGGAGGGCCTGCCGGAGGCCCCGTTGCAAGCGCGGGACATTGCCCGCCGCTCGGCTCGGGACCCCGTGGTATCCCGGGTTCTGGGCTGGGTGGTGAGGGGGTGGCCTGAGAAGACAGACCCTGAGTTCGCGGCGTATGCTACCCGGCGGGACGAACTTTCTGCACACAAGGGATGCCTGCTATGGGGAGACAGGGTCGTGGTCCCACACGCATTACGCCAGAGGGTCCTCCAGGCACTGCATGAAGCTCACCCGGGCATCGTCCGGATGAAAGGGCTGGCAAGAAGCTACGTCTGGTGGCCCGGCATCGACGCAGAGGTGGAAGCATGGGTCAAGCGTTGTCAGCCCTGCCAGGCGGTGAGACCCAGCCCACCGGGGGCACCAGCGCAGGCGTGGGAATCCACCCGTACCCCGTGGTCCCGGCTCCATATAGACTTCGCAGGGCCATTCCAGGGACGGCTGTTCCTGGTCACGGTGGATTCCTACTCAAAGTGGCTGGAAATAAGCCCCGTGGCTGCAACGTCCGCAAAAGCCACCATCCGCGCCCTACGAGGACTCTTTGCCACACACGGGCTGCCGGACACCATCGTGTCGGACAACGGGACGGCTTTTACGTCCGAGGAATTCCAGCAGTTCCTCAGCAGCAACTTGATCCGACATGTCCGGTCAGCGCCGTTCCACCCCGCAACCAACGGCCAAGCGGAGCGAATGGTCCGAACCGCAAAGGAGGCCTTGAGCCGGATGGTGGAAGGGGAATGGGAATGCCGCATCGCCAGATTCCTCCTGACCCAGCACACGACTCCCAACCCTGTCAGCGGAAGGTGCCCAGCAGAACTACTGATGGGTCGAAAGCCAACGATCCTTTTGGACCGCCTGCACCCCGACCGGGCCCCCGACCAAAGAAACGCAGTCGAGCAGAGGGAAGCACCAAGGGGGTTCTTCCCAGAGGACCCGGTTCTCGCCAGAAACTTCGGCCGCGGTCCGGAGTGGATTGCGGGCCGCATACTCCGGCCCCTGGGTACCGTGATGTACGAGGTATCCATGGAGTGCGGGCAGATATGGAGAAGGCACATCGACCAGCTCAGACAGCGAGTGCTACCGGAGTCCCAGACAGAGGAAGAGACGAGACAGCAGACGGAACCTAGAGAGACCACACCCGAGGCGACTGCACAGGACTTGCCAGCCGAGGAGCACCCGGCACAGGGCCCCACGGCCCCAGCTTCGGTCGAGGAAAACCCCGTTCCGGAGGCGGCGGAAGCAGGAGCACCAGCTCCCTCTTCAGAACCCGGCCCTGAGGTCGGAATTCCGGAAGCACGAGGGGCCACCCCTCGACGGTCAGCTAGAGTACGACGGTCCCCATCGTACTTAAAGGACTACGTGACTTAGGGGAGGGCCCGGACTATGGGGGGAGGGATGTTGTGTCCGCTGACCGCCACCGGAGGTCAGCGCACACTCCTGAGCTTCAGTCCGGCACAACAATGGGACTAGGATTCTAGTCCCTCCACTGGGGGGAACCAATGGGACCTTGGCGGGAGATTCAAACCCACCAATGGGACCAGGGGAAGCCCCTGGACTGTGTATATAGTTGGCCTGCCGGCCGTTAGTCTTTAGTCTTGTTGTGTACCAGTAAAGCCATGCTGATCACTACATCAGTTTCCGTGCTTTCTTTACGCGTCTAACCCACTACACTTCAGAACGTATCCCTAGATCCCTGTACATGTGGATGCTTTGTACATAATCGCTCTCCACCTTCCAGGGTTTTTATAATATCCATGGAAAGTCTTCCATGGAATGCAGGACACGCCTACCGCTTTTTCAGGATGGGGACTGGATCCCGCCTCCCCTCATCCCCCAAACGCTGCCAAGAGCTGATTAGTACAAGGACTGCTTTTGAAAGCGGGCTGGGCTGCTGAAGTTGAACCGGGTGTTAAATCTCTGGCCAGTCCTAAACGAAAACAAAGACAGATGCCTTGGGTGAAGAACATATTATCTTTAAATGGCTCATTTTTAATTATCCACAGGCAGTTTGATGCGCTGAATAATTCACGAGCTGCAGAGCAGCGTTAGGTTTTGATTTTTTTTTTAAAACCCAGCAATTCCTTGTGCTCTTTTCTACTCTCCCCCCCCACACACATTCCACTGCTTCAAGATTCCATGCAAGACTTGTTCCCCATCAAACCACAGTACTGGGACAATAAACAATTTAACCAAATGCATTGTCTTCCAACACACATTTGTGATATTTATCCGACCATTAGCATTTTAATGCTAAATCACAGGGACGTGTTTCCCCCCAAAGCATCACTTTTCTGAAAGTCCAGGCTTATCCTTCCTACCTGATCACTGTGATTAATTTCTACATGCAATATGGTTATAATTATTTTGTAATGAATGTTCTTTTTTATAGCCGGTGCTAGACACATCTGCTTATGCTTACTGGAGACCCACTATCCTTTAATATTATCTTCATATAAATCACCAGAACCAATGATCTAATCATAGAAAGGAAAAGTGGGTTCAAATAAATTCTGCACTTTGTCTGTACATACATTTAAAGAACATTGGAGGGTTTTGTTTTTTTTGCAAGGACCTCATCCGGTAACAATAATAATACATTTTTAAAAATCGCAAGCGTGGGGAATTTCCCTCATTATAGGATTTATTGATTGTTCAAATACTGAAGATTCATAAATTTTTTTTGTATGAAACCCTCCCCCCCATGAAAAACAATGTCTTTCCAAGCCCATAGTGAAAGAAATATCCATGTTCAGATGATTGTGATTCACCAAAACAATGGGTTTGGACTGCCTGCAAAAATTAAAGAAAAAATGTTTAATGTAATGATTTCCTTCCAATTTATGAAACCTGTAATTGCTTCTTTATATAAAAGTCTGCATTCAGACTAATATACTGCCATGTAGACCCTCTACAGAGTTGGCCTAAAACAAAAGTAGGAGCCAAATTTTGAAGATCTTTCTGCACAATAAATCTAAGAATTTCAAGTGAAGTTTGGAGGAGTGAATGTATGGAGGAAACTGCCCCCTGCTGCTTATTTGTACTTGTGATCCCATTTCACGTTTCTAATAGATGGACTTTTTAATGTACTTAACATCTTCTCTTGTGATTTAATCATTCTACTCTACAGTTCGGATCTTCCTACGTGGAGGATATCAAATTGATCAGAATGTTTGGAAGGTGGTTCCCAAAGCCTTTGGTAGACAGGAAACAACTGTCAGTTTCCAATGCTTAAAATAAATGAATTTCCTGTGGCCTCCAATGTATTCTGCTTCCTTGGGCATCCCTTTCATGGGAATTACATGTCACCAGTCTCCCAGGAGACCTTCAAGTTGGGAATGAAAATGAAATCCTGGAGGATGGACAAGAGCAGTTCCCAGGACAGCTTTGAAAAGAATTGCCTGAATTTTCTTGCTTGGTGAACCATTTGCTAATGGCCTAGGACAACTGAATTTGGATACCATCAGACTCCAGGGTGGGTGATACGTGAAATTTATTGTCACAATCCGCTGTGTTTTAAAGTGACACAGGAAAGGACATTTCAGTAACTCAGCTGAAACGACAAGGTGAAATTCAGCTAGAATAAATGTGAAGAGCTAAACACAGGGAAAAGAAAATCTACATGTAGAATGAGAGTTTGAGCACATGTAATTTACAGAGATGGATTGAGAGGCTATTATGTGTATACATGGGCTCTGACGTAACTCCGAGGAAAACTGTGACATCTTTTCTGTGCTGCTATTCTCATGTGAAATCGCTGTCTGAACATGTTTTCCTTCCTCATGTTGCTGAAGGATCTATTTACCTGCTACCTTCTTCAAAGGAGCTCAGAGCTGTGTACATGTTCTTCCCTGCCCTCTTCTTTTGACCCTCAAAATAACTGCATGGAGAAGAGATCCACCAACAACCCAGTGCTAAGAGGCGACATCAGAGGAAGGCCTTGGACTTCATGCCTTCTTTGTTGGTTTTCCAGGGCAATCAGTTGGCCATTGTGTGGAACAGAATTCTGGCCTAGATGGACCACTGGTCTGATCCAGGAGGGCTGCTCTTCTGGAAGGTAGCTTAGGCTGAAACACGAGCAATTGACCCAAGGTCATCTACTAAGGTTTGTAACTGAGAGGGTTGTTGGTTTTTTTTGAAGCTGGGTCTTCCCTGTCCTAGTGTGGCACTTTAACCACTACACTACCCTACCCTGCCTGCTGAATTTATTTATTTATTTACTTCAATTATACCCTGCCTTTCTCCCTGATGGGGACCAAAAGTGACTTACATCATTCTCCATGCCTTCATTTTATCCTTACAACAAGCCAGTTTGGTGTAGTGGTTAGGAATGTGTATTCTGATCTGGGAGAAGCGGGTTCGATTCCCCCACTCCTCCACGTGCAGCTGCTGGTGTGAGCTTGGGTCAGTCATGGCTCTCTCAGAGGTGTTCTCTTACACGCAGTTCTCAAAAGAGCTATCCCAGCCCCACCTACCTGACATGGTGTGTGTTGTGGGGAGGAGGAAGGAAAAGGAGATTGTAAGCCACTCTGAGAATTCTTCGGGGAGTGAAGGGTGGGGTATAAATCCAATCTCCTCCTCCTCCTTCGAGATAGGCTAGGCTGAGATTGCGTGACTGGCCCAAGGTCACCTGGCAAACTTCCATAGCAAGGTGGGAATTCGAACCTGTGTTTCTGAGATCTTAGACTGATGCTCCAATGACTACACCATGCTGGCTCTTTCAGCAGTAGTCTGTCCTGCATTGCTTTAAAATATACAATGGCGTTTTGGACAAAGGTGCATAGTGGGACTTATGGGTCTGCGTCACACTTCAGTATAAAAGGCAGAACATTCAACAAGTCTCTGCTTGGGGATTAGATAGGGCTTAATCCTTACAGTCTGTTTCCTATGCCAGGGCTCAGCTGCGGAGCACATGAAGTAATAAAAGAATGTTTCCGAGATTACGCTAACTGCCTTTCTTCACCAGTGAATAACCACCATTCACCTGCACACATCTGCGATTACAGAGTAGGCCTTCTAGTACAGAAAATGCAGCTTTCAGGCAGATGTGAGTCCTGATTCTACTCCCTCTCCTTGGAAAGAAACCACCGCTACTTTGTCTGCTCTCTCTGAAGACACTGCCTCGCTTCCATGAAAAGAGGTAAAGCTGAACCACTGCCAACAGAAAGATTTTATACCGGGCCATGTTTTAACCATCTGAATTACCAAACCTGTGTGTGGTGTTTTTTGGCATGCCTATGGTCAAGGCTGGGGTCTTTACCATAAAGTAGTAAGGTTCCCCCACATTTCCCAGGTGGTTGGATAGTGGTGGGGGTGGGGGTGTTCCCCTGAGCTGCAGAGTTTAATGACCAGAGTCTTTCATAGAACTTGTGTATGAGAAAAGCTGTTGCTATCATCAGTTGACCTTTATTGGCATAAAATACCGTTAAAAGGATTACTACACACACACACACACACATTTAAAGCCAAGTGTAAGCATACATATAAAACATAATGTAGGATAAAACAATTACTCATTGTAAGTTTTATTGCTGATTGTAAAAACATGGCTACGTTCATTGATATTTCTGGAACAGAGTCATTTAGAAGACGGTGTACTTTTAAAGCATCAGGAAGGTTTGTCATGTTAGCTAAGATAGAGTTTAAATATCTAACACGTAAATCCACATAAAATTGACAATGTAAACAAATATGCGAAAGTTTGCAATGGCAAAGTCTATCCTCCTATACTATAATGTTATATCTCCCATGCATGATTGCTGATGATATTACATTGAATCTTGCTAGAGAAAAGGCTCTGCGCTGTTGCGGTACTTGTATACCAGATATATATGGGGTGTTACTACATGTGGTCAGTAGACACATGTACTGTACACGTGTGTCAATGTGAGGGTGACCCATTTTCAAAATGGAGCTCAAGTTCACAACAGATAACTTGAGTGTAAGGAAGAAAACTTTCCTTTTGCCGCCTTTCACTCTTATGCTAAAGAAGCTGCTATTTCAAGGTCTACAACTGGCTCGGAGGAACACCTTTGGTTTGGGCAGGGTCCCATACAATGGTGATATGTACACATGTACATGCCTTCAAGTTGCAACTGACTTATGGTGACTCCAGCAAGGGGCTTTCAAGGCAAGTGAGAAGCAGAGGTGGTTGGCCATTGCTTTCCTCTGCAGAGTCTTCCTTGGAGGGTTCCCATCCAAGTACTGACCATGCTTTGCTCCTGAAATCTGATGAGATTGGGCTGTACTAAGCCATCCCATGTAATGGCTATAAATCAGGCATGTCCAACTTCGAACAGGTAGTGATCTATTTTTTTCTGACCAAAAGTGCCGGTGATCTACCACCATGAAAATAAAGTTTCAAATTAGTTTCAAATTAGATTTTAACCCACTAAAGTTGGGTTCCACCACCTGCCCCCCATTTATAATGCACCTTCTGTCATTTACTGGTAAGCAAAATAAACAAAAACAAAACAGAGAGACGAAGATCCAGAAAGAACTGCGGACATTTTCATCATACTGGCACCAATAATCAAATACCACCAAACAATCATCAAAAAAGTGGGGTTGGTGATCTACCTCTGACCCCTCCGCGATCTACTAGTAGATCACGATCTACCTGTTGGACATACCTGCTATAAATGATGTTTATTTCTTTAGATATTAAGATCTGCTTTTCTTCTTCATGGAAGCCCAAAGCTACTTACAGTCTCATTTTTCTTTCTTCTGTTTTATGCACATAACGTCCCTGTGAAGTAGATTTGGCTGAGAATGTGTGATTGGCCCAGGACCACCTAGCAAGCTTCCATGGAAGAGTAGAGATTCGAACCAAGGTCTCCCAGATCCTAATCCGATACTAATAATGATTCCACATGGAGTCTCATGGTTACACTGTACCTCTACAAGCCTTGAAAGAATATTGAGAATCCAGATACGGTGAAAACAGTAATCAATTTTATTGAGGGCAACCAAGGTGAGTAGGGGATTGGAATCTCTTCCATTTGAGGAAAGGCTGAAGACTCTGGGACTTTTTAGTTTAGAAGGAAACATTGCTGAGGAGAGACATTGTAGAGATTACTCAAATTATGCACTGGGTGGAGAAAGTTGACTGAGGGACCTTTTCCCCTCCCTCTCCTACAATACTTGGTCTGGGGCAAGCGATGCACCGTATTCTTGGTCCTTGGGGGGGGGGGCAACAGTGGAAGGGCTTCTAGTGTCCTGGCCTCACTGATGGACCTCCTGATAGCACCTGGTATTTTTGGCCACTGTGTGACAGAGTGTTGGACTGGATGGGCCATTGGCCTGATCCAACATTGGCTTCTCTTATGTTTTTATGTTCTAACTCGGATGGGAATTAATGAAGTTGATAGGCAATAGGTAAGGCAGACAAAAGGAAATCCATCTTTATTCAATGTATAATTGAATTGTGGAATTCATTGCCAGTGGATGAAGTGATGGCCATGGGTATGGAGGACAGGTCTATCAATGACTATTGGCCATGGTGAGTATAGGGAACCTCCTTATTCAGAGGCAGTAAACCTCTGAAACCTAGTCCTAGGAGGCAACAGTAGAGGAGGGCCTTGGCTTCTGTACCCTCCAGGGCAACAGGTTGGCCACTGTGTGAAGCAGGATGCTGGACTAGATGAACCACTGGTCTGATCTAGCAAGGTTCTTCTTATGTTCTCGTGAGGGGAATAATACTAGATGAACCACTGGTCTGATCTAGCAAGGTTCTTCTTATGTTCTTGTGAGGGAAATAATACAAATATCTGGGCTGCAGGATCAGCTACCTCAAGCAGTCAAACTAATAACAACTATTCAGTACAGTACTCAGCACTGGCCAGCCGACTAAAGAAAGCCGCATATTATACACATCCACACAAGGGATGTGGGTGGGGGACAAGAGGCTGAACTGAAAGAGGAAACAGACACGGCTATAGCTTTATCCATACAAGTCAGGCTGAATGAAGTTTCCATGTTGGGGGTCTAAGCATCTGGTAATTCAAAAGCATCAAAGTAATTCAAAGGGGAGGGGGAGCGGCACGGCATTTTGTGTGTCCAGAAGAAAGAATCCCATCAGCTCTAGAAACAGGTATCGGAGCCAGCCAGAAGCACCTTTTCTGGACACATTCTTGTTCCAATTATTATAGAACAGGTTCTAAAAAAGACCAGACTGCTCTTGCCTTATTCTCTGGATCCTTCGGCCTTTGAGGGAGCTCCTGGGCAGTGGAGCACCCTTTGGCTGATTTCGCACTAGAGCTGCCTCGATGTTGCGCCGCCGTTTGCCCCGATACGATCGGTCAATTTCACACCAGAAGCTGCGGGGTTGCATTTTGACTCACGGCTTCCCCCCCATTTCCTCCGCAGTTTTGTGATCCTCAAAAAACAGGATCACGAAACTGTGGGGGAAATCGGGCGAAGCCGCGAGTCAAAATGCAGCCCCGCAGCTTCTGGTGTGAAATTGACCAATAGTATTGGGGCAGACGGTGGCGCAACATCAAGGCAGCTCTAGTGTGAAATCAGCCCTGATAAAGGGGGGGAAAAAAAGAGAGAGAGAGAGAGAAATAAAGTTAGGGTTCTCAAGGCAGCAAACAGTTAAAAATGGCATTAGCATCCATTTTAAAAAAAGCAATTCATATATATAAAATATCTATTAAAACAAACAGGAAGGAGGGTCAATAAGGGAATGCCAAATGAAAACAAGCAAAGAAACAAAAGTCTTCACTCATTGGTGGGAGCCAGTGATCGAGGGGGGACAGACAAATCTCCCTTGGGGGGTAAATTCCACAGTTTTGGTGTCATGACCGAGAAGGCCTCCTTGGGTTGCCACCATTTTACCTCAGATGACAGGGCCCTGAAAAGCAGTAATGGTCAGGTAGAAACACATACATCTTTTCATTGCCCATACACAGGAATAAGACATTTATCCTCAATTGTGTGGTCTTCAAGAGAAATTTAACTTCCCCCATGGTTTGATGTGTTACTTTTATCAGAAAACTGAGACGCTTATCCTAGATACATATATCTCCTAGACATCTTATCGTGTGTGTGTGTGTGTGTGTGTGTGTGTGTGTGTGTATATATATATATATGATATCTAGGATATCTAGGATATATCTCTCCCTAGATAAGCGCACCAGTTTTCTGATAAAAGTACCACATCAAACCAGTTTTCTGATAAAAATTCTTTCTTTAAATTGATGGCTCCCTAAAGGGTTTTTTTTTTAGCACTTACCCAGAGTTTATAATCTTTACAGGATCCTTTAAATGTGTGCAATTGTACTACAGTGCAGAAGACGAGAGTGAATGAGCAGACAGCATCTTTGAGGTTTTTAAAGGTAGCTTTACTGGCCTCCATTTTCTTGGTTATGCAACAAAACTTTTGACGTGTTAACGTCTGATACAGCTCCCCTGATGCATATTTCAGGGGCCGGTCTCCTGGACATAATAAACACAGAGCATGGAACCAATGGATCTGAGAAATGAAATGGCCTTTTCCCCACACCGCTGTTAATAATGCCTGAGTGTGGAATGCAGTTCACAGTATTGTGAAGTGTTTCTGCTGTCGAGTTGGGTGCTATTACAATCACCTTGATGCAGTTCCTCTTGATGGCTATTTACCTGCAATAGGAGTTAGAATTATCTGTCTTTGTTGCTTGAATTCTTAATCCTGGATTTATTAAACCCAGCTGCCATATGGAATGTATTGTGGCTGATCAAGCAGTGTGGAAATGACCAAAATTAAGGACAAAGTGGGCTGAAAATTAGTCAAGTGTTTTCCTAATCCTAAAAATAGAAACTGGGGGTGTAATGGAATGACTACTGCTAAGAAATGTGGAATTCTTGCTAGTTATTGAAGAGGTTTTTTGATTATGTTGTAAACAGACTGATCGTCTGATAGTCCATGAGAGGACTGATATCTATAAATAGCGATCAAATGCTTCCCAAAACTTTGTATGCACACAGACAGAGGGTACCAATAACACATGAAGTAACATTGCGGTCTTCGCCCATTATGGAAAGCCATCTAAAATCAACAGAAAAACTGGCACCAAGTATCAGATTATGTCCGGAGTTCTTTGGAAAACACTGAATGGTCATAGTTTGACAAGCACTTGTGATGTTTGGTAGCAAGTGAACAGCCTGCTTTGGGTTCAAAATGGGTTCTTCTATAAGTCAGGCAGAACTGGACTCCTTGGACACAGGGGAACCCCAACAGGGCAAAAAGCCAACAGTCTTGCACAGCCCTAAAAATATCCAGTGACACCATGAAGGCAGACTAATGTATAGTGGCATAAGTTTCCATAGGTCGAAGTCCTATGCAAGGCCTGCAGTGGTCATTTGAGTTTATGTGTGTTTTTGTGTGAATTGTTCAGATGAATATGCATACCCAAGTCAGTGTGGCCATGATCCCGCATGGCTTATGAATAAACCTAGTGAGATCAATACTATAAACAAAGTTGTCCTTAAGAAAAACAATTACTTTCTGGGAAAGCTCACTGGCTATGTCTGCACATGCACATGTGTTCTGAAAGCTGTTTGCCAAAACAGTTGTGAGCAGGGGTCATTTCCTGCAGGAGCGCACAGGAGCGGAGCTCCGGCAGTAAAGAGCGCAGGGGGCGGGCACATGCAACAAGCCCCACCCCCTGCTCCCAGCAGCCCTCAGCAAGAAACAGCCAGGTACACTGCAGAGCCCCCCCCCCCAGTACAAAACAGTCCAGTGGCACCTTTAAGACCAAGTTTTATTCAGGTACAAGTTCTCCCTCCTCTGCGAGGACAGATCTGCATGTCCCCCCCCCCCAATAGCTAGCAATCCAAAACAGTCCAGTGGAGCCTGAGTGGTGGGTGTTGCCTTCTGACCCACGTCCGGTGATGTCAGGGGGTGTGGCATATGCAAATAAGATATGCTAATGAGTTATGCTAATGAGCTCCTGCACCTCTTTTTCTACAAAATGACCCCTGGTTGTAAGACAGCATGGGGGGGGGGAGTGAAAGAGATCTTGGAGTTGTAGTGAATATTTCATTTAAAGTGTCAGCTCACTGTGCTGCAGCAGTGAAAAAGGCAAATCTGTGCTGGGGAGTATTAGGAAAGGGATTGAAAATAAAACAGCTAATATTATCATGCCCCTGTATAGATCTGTGGTGCCGCCTCATTTGGAATAGTGTGTTCAGTTCTGGTCATTACTGTATCTCAAAAAGGACATTTCGGAGTTGGAAAAAATACAGAAGAGGGCAACCAAGATAAGGTTGGAGCACCCTTCCTATGAGGAAAGGCTGAGAAGTCTGGCATTTATCAGTTTAGAAAAGAGACAACTAGCGAGGATACAATAGAGGTTTATAAAATTATGCATAAGGAAGAGTGAGTAGACAGAGAGAACTTTCTCCTTTCCCAAAAACCAGATTTTGAGGGCATCCACTAAACTGGTGGGCTATAGACTCAGGACGGATAAAATGAAATACTTGTGTATACAATGAGTGATTAAAATGTGGACTCCAATGGCAGAAGATGTAGTGATGGCCACAGGCACTGACAGTTTTAAAAGGGGATTAGACAGATTCCTGAAGGATAGGTCTATTGGTGGCTACTAGTCATGGACACTAGAGGAACCTCCATGTTAAGAGGCAGCAAACCTCTGAATACCAGTGCCAGAAGGCATCATTAGGGGAAGGCCTTGACTTCTACCCACTGTTGTTAGACCTCCAGATTAACCAGTTGGTTGTTGTATGAGGCAGGATGCTGGACCAGATGGACCACTGGTCTGACCCAGCAGGGCTCTTCCGTCTATTGTTTCCTCACAGCAACCCTGGGAGGTAGGTCAGGCTGAGAGAGAGTAATTGGCAAAAGTTGGCAAATTCACAATTGTGGATATTTTGAACTCTGGTCTCCTACAGAGTGACACTAATACCTACAGGGCATCGACACTGTTTTGGATAGGTTTACAAAGCGATGTAGATGAGGGGAAAGAAACTGGGCAGATGTAGGAGCCTGAGGCAATGACTGACAGCCCTTTATTGGGGAGAACAAGAGGTGGAGAAATGAACACTATCCAAGTAGGCTAGGCAGATAGAGGTGTTGGTGAGCCCCGTGGCAAAGGAGGACCAGGGAGGTAGCCATACAGCTTTGCATATTGCACTGCAGTTGTGCTATAGCAGTCATTCACAATTGAGTCTTCCTGTGTGGCCAATGTAATCCAGTTGCTAATCATTGGTTTAACTCAACAGTAACTCAACATCCAACCATGTGCAGATGTAGCTCTATTGTGTGAAGTGATGGATATCAAGGGAGGGATAAAGGCTATACTAGATGTTCTAGGAGACATGCCTCTTTACCCTGTTTTCATTGTATGATGTGACACCATTGTGCTGAAGAAGAAGAGGAGGAGGAGGAGGAGGAGGAGGAGGAGGAGGAGGAGAAGGAGCAGCAGCAGCAGGAGGAGGAGATTGGATTTATAACCCACACTTCACTCAGAGTCTCAGAGTGATTTACAATCTCCTTCCCATCCTCTCCCCACAACAGACACCCTGAGAGAGCTCTTTGAAAACTGCTCTTGAGAGAACAGCTCTGAGAGAACTGTGGCTTGCCCAAGGTCACCCAGCAGCTGCACATAGAGGAGTGGGGAATCAAATCCTGGTCTCCCAGATTAGAGTCCGCGCTCCTAACCACTACACCAATCCATCTCACGTTGGGTCAATCCATCTCATGGTGGGTCTTCAGAATATCTTATTCTCCATGTCCCCTCACTGTGTCTCTCCTCACGAGCAGGGCTGTTCATTTCCCTGCAGTGGGCTTGAATAAGTTAGGTGGGTGGAAGACACAGCCTTGAGATGTAGCACCCCCCCCCCAAAAAAGCATACAAACAACAGCTGAGTTAACAGAGCCAATGAAGCAAGCTGGAGAGAGGCATTTTGGAAGATCTCAGGGGAAAGATGGGAATCTTTGTCAGCTTATGGGTACCACATTGCACATACCAGGCCACCCACATATCCAATGTGTTCTGCACATCTCAGGAAAACACAGTTCCAGCCAAGTGAATACATGCCTATAGAGGACATTCTTCTTACTGCTAGTCTTTCAAGGACTGAAGGCAGCAGCCCAGATCTGTCAAGTTTTCTAAAAGTCATCGTGTCCTCTAATGTTTCATAAAGTGCTGTGGGTATACCTTCCTCCTCCAAGGCAGGTCAAGCAACACTTGAAAACTCTGGATGATTTGATTGCCACTTGTAATGGAAGTGGCATTACTTGGCCTTGTAGCTGGATGGTTTTTTCCTCCCGTTTCTGTTTTAAAAAGCATGTCAGAAAGCTAGAGAAACACTTATTGGGCACTGCGGTTTTAGATTTCCTCAGAGGAATTCTGGCTATTTTAATCTGAAATAATTTTTCTCCCCCCAAATGAGCACGATTGGCACGGTGTGAAACACGCAGTGACACCCCCGCAGTACAGTGTAGAAGAGAGTTATTGAACAGAATTGCTATAGTCAGTTCAGGCCTGAAGAAGCTTTGACAGTAACACACCAGTGCACAACGACATTTGAGTCCAATGGCACCTTTAAGACCAACAAAGCTTGATTTATGATGTAAGCTTTCGTGTGCAAGCACACTCCCTCAGACACATTGAAACACAATTTCTTCAAGCCTTACATACAGGAAGTTGGGGTGCAATTCAGGGCTATTTTTGGGCAGGAACGCACAGGAACGGAGTTCCGTCTGGCTCCCGAGTTGGCCACACCCAGCAGGAACTCATTAGCATAATAGGCCACACCCAACAGCAGAAACTCATTAGGACTGGTTACATTAGGGGTGTGTGGCCTAACATGCAAAAGAGTTCCTGCTATAAAAAAGCCCTGGGTTTGGACAACAAACACGGTAAACAGAATAAGAAGCAAAAGGTGAGTGTGTCTGGATGACCACACTTCTGTGAACATGGGGTGTGTGGCCTAATATGCTAATGAGCTGTGCTGTCAGGGGTATGTCCTAATAAGCAAATGAATTTCTCCTGCTGGGTGTGGCCTATTACGCTAATGAGTTCCTGCTGGGCTTTTTCTACAAAAAAAGCCCTGGGCTGCATGTTTGTGGAACCGTCAGGAAGGACCAGTCAGAGTTAAGATGCATAAGTGAAGCTGAGATTTGATCAAGGCGGCAAGATCAACAAATGGCAGCAAATTAGCACGCAAATGTGAGAGCTAACAATAATAAGTACACAGTTTGTGGAGCTCCTACCCAGCTGGGAAGAACCATTCTCTGTGTATTTGTGGAGGACTCCCCCCCACCAAACATACACAAACACATTACTTCAAAGATACTTTCATGTGTACTAATTCAATAGGATAGGTAGATGCCATGGTTTAGTAGACTTCCTGTTCATAGGTCTGTGAGGATGACTGATTTTTATTATACACAAGAAGTAGAACTTGCAATTTTACCTGGATCATATTCTCCAGCCCAGCTTGTATAGTAAACAGTGGAAAACCCACACTCAGATTGCCGTATATAATGATTATGCACGCAGGCATGGTCTCAACTGCATCATTTATACCCCGCCCTCCCAGCCATGGCCAGCTCAGGGTGGCTTACAACAGCATTAAAACAACAATAAATAAAATAACAATCCTAAAACCATACCAATCACAGTATTAAAAGGTGCTAACAATAATGATCCAGTTTCCAATAACAGATATCAATTAACATTACGTCTGAGATGGCACTCAAACTTCCATGCCATCCTAATGGTTGATCCCGATCAAATGTTGTATGGATGACTCAGGCTACTTTAAGAATTTCAAGGGGCAGGGCATTCTTCCCCAGGGCGGCTCCTAATTGAACGCCTGGCAGAACAGCTCCATCTTGCAGGCCCTGTGGAACTGCATAAGGTCCCGCAGGGCCCTGATCTCCTCCAGGAGCTCATTCCACCAGAGCGGAGCCGCCACCGAGAAAGCCCTGGCTCTGGTTGTAGCGAGCCTGGCATCCTTTGGTGTATTTAGTACACAGAGACAGTATTTAGTATTAAGTATTTAATACACAGGAGCTGCGGTGGCTCAAGTGGTTAAGACACTGAACTACAGGCTGTGGAAGGTCAGTAGTTCAGCAGTTCGAGACCCGAGTTGCCGCATGACGGAGTGAGCTCCCGTCTCTAGTTCCAGCTCCTGCCAACCTAGCAGTTCGAAAGCAAGAAATTGCAAGTAGATAAATAGGTACCACTTCAGTGGGAAGGTAACAGCATTCCATGCGCCTTGGTGTTTAGTCATGCCGGCCACATGACCACGGAAATGTCTTCGGACAGCGCTGGCTCTTCGGCTTTGAAACGGAGATGAGCACCACAGCCCTAGAGTCGGACTCAACTGGCTTTTGAGCAGGGGAACCTTTACCTTTACCCAGGGGTCATTTCATAGAAAAAGAGGTGCAGGAGCTAACGCGGGAGCTGTGCGACTCGAAGAGGCCGTGGCGGGGGGGGGGGGCTCTGCAACTTACCTGGCTGCTTCTTGCTCTGTCTGAGGTCTGCTGGGAGCAGGGGGTGGGGCTTGTTGCATGTGCCCGCCCCCTGGGTTCCTTACTGCCGGAGCTCCACTCCTGTGCGCTCCCACAGGAAATGACCCCTGCCTTTACCTTTTTATTTAGTACACAGAGACTACACTTATTTAGTCTGAAACCAGGACCATTTTTTTCTTCAAAATGGGAACTGAGGTCCCAACTACATGTTACAGGCAAAAGCATAGAGAGAAGGGGCTGTAGGGGACTATTATGCAGGTTTCCATGTTCTGTGTACTTGGCAAATACAAGGGACTGATATCGTCCACAGTTCTCAGATGAAGTTCTGACTGCAATGACATGTCAGAGCTTGGGGAGCTAGTTTGCATTAAAAACTTCAAATTAGGGTTAGATCAAAATGAAAACTAGGGATGGGCACAAAATGGCTCACGGACTAAAGTTCGTGATGAATTTTGACTGGTTCATGAACGAAAGTCAACCTGCCTGAACTTTCCACAATCTTTTAAGCAATTCGTGGTAGTTTGCAGCAGTTCATGAATGGATACATTACCAGACAGACTGTCTATGCTCTATCAAAATGTTTACCAAACATCAAAGGCAGGGTGACGCTCCCTGTGCGTTTGGTGTGTGTAGCTTGCAGGGGGGCCATACACTTTTGAACCTGCGCCTGATATTTTCCCCAAAAGCACTTTCCTGGGGGCATCTTCTTTGAGGGGCCCTAACTCATACTCCTGAAGTCCAATATGCACATAACATGGAGAGCATGTAGAGGAGCATAAGGGTGAGGTTCCCCACAAGTTTGATGTCTCTAGTTTGTACAGGGTCTGTTCTATACACTCCTGAGCCTCCTGAACCTGTCATTTCCCCAGAAAGCCCTAGTGGCACCTTCTTTAGGGGGCTGTAACTTGAACCCCATAAATCCAATCCTTACTAAACTTGCAGAGCATGTAGTGAAGAGTCAGCCGGAGGTTCCCTGTGAGTTTGGTGTCTCTAGCATGCTGAGGAGATTCTACTGTATCACAAACGTCACATACCAAACTGTTTTATTTGGTGCCTAAAAGGTTATGACGGTTCGTGGCTCATGAACTGGGTATGCCACAAACCATGAACCAAAACGAACCATATTTTCCCAGTTCATGCCCATCCCTAATGAAGACCTCCTCCCTGGCTCAATGCAAAGAATGTTGGGGCCTTGGGATTGCTAGGGCTCCTGGTACTTGCAGCACTCTACTGGACATTTGGGTATGGAGGAAGAATCCTATTCAGACTTTTCTCCCTGGACTTAGACTCAGCTCTGGAATAAAAAGCATACATTAGCCTTGGTCAGGATACCCTTTGCTTCCAAGGGAGGGAATGTGGATAAAAAAATAAGTCTTTCTAGATGGGGCAACGTATTCATCCATCCCATTCATCTTCTGTATTTCATAGATGCCATCTTTCCCATTGAGTGTGCTAACTTTAGACCACTCTCTCTATGAACTTTATGGTGTCAGTTGCAACACTTCCTTCCTTCCTTCCTTCCTTCCTTCCTTCCTTCCTTCCTTCCTTCCTTCCTTCCTTCCACCCACCCACCCACC
>NW_015175973.1:1356170-1409514 GCF_001447785.1 Gekko japonicus
CACCCACCCACCCATTCAATGACTCCAGGTATTCACTACCAACTTCTGTTGGTGGAAGGAGGCTTTTCAGTTACCACCACTTACATTAAAAAAAAATATTGAAACAAAACATTTTAATTTACTGTCTGGATGCTGAATTTTCTATCATCTATGCTGATTATTTAGAATGAAAGTGATTTTCTTTAGCATGCATGAAAAAAAGAGGTCATGAATCTCTGCAAATAAATACCAACTGTGCAGGGCTCTCCCAACAATGGTACTGAAACTGGCTGTGTCGTCATTTGCCTGAAAAGAAAATGTTGGGACGTTTCTATTTTTGGCATACCTTTTGGATTACATCACTATGCATGAATATTTCACAGAGGTGCCCTCATTAAATATTGCAACGTTTCCAGCCCATTTGGTTCTGAATGTTTCATGCACTTTGCAATGTCATAAAGATCCCTTGAGAAAGGGGGGAAAAACCGCTCTACATATCACTGTCGTACACAAACACTGGAAAGGCCGATTCATGAAAGAACAAGTGAAACTAAATTAGACTATTCAGAAGTAATTTCTATTGAAATCAGTAAAGCTTTCTTCCATTTTGTGGATACTTGCCAGGATAGATAGATGGTAGGTAGGATGAGATAGATAGACAGACAGACAGACAGACAGACAAACAGACAGATAAAATCCAACTGCATTGCCCTGTCATTTCATTGCACACGATGCCCTGTGTGGGTCATGCACACACATAATGTTTAATGAAATCAAAGGATAAGGGGAAGCAATACGATCCTTCCATATGTTGCACAGGGCTACATTACCTGCTTCCCCTTGTGGCCTACTGCTCTTTATCACCAGAGGTAGCAGTGGTGTCAGTGGTTCTGATGTTCTGGAATGGGCTTCTGGTGCCTTCTTTTCCCTATTTTTCACATGCTAGGCAAAATAATTTCATTTAAAACAGGTTTTAATTTAAACTAACTGGTGGCTGTGGATCTCTGACAGTAGGTCGATTTTTATATTGATGGCGTTTTAATTGTGATGTCTGATATTTTTCCGTAATCTATCTTGGGCTCATTTGAATAATGAGCAGAAGCACAAAAATATTCGCCTGTATTCTACCAGTCCAGCAGAGTTGCCAGCACTGCCTTGGCAAATGCCAGGAGATTTTGAGGGCAGTGCCAAAGAAGGGTGGGGTTTGGGGACACTCCAAATGACAATCTAGGAACCGTATGGTTTCTACCATAGAGACATGGAAGCCATTTTTTCCCTCTTGTTTCTCAGGTTTTTGAGGGTGGGAGACTGGGGCCAAGGATGGGGGTTTGCTTGCCCCAGGTAGGCAAGTGACAAGCCTACACTCCACTCAGCAAAGTGTGGACTGTTTCTCCAGCTGAAGTCTTTTCTGCCAGAAGGAGGGCCATGTTAATTAGAGGCAGGCTCCTTAGCTCCTTAGGCTAGAGGAAGACTTCAGATTTTGCTGAGTGGAGTGGTAGAATACAGAAGAAGAAGAAGAAGAAGAAGAAGAAGAAGAAGAAGAAGAAGAAGAAGAAGAAGAAGAAGAAGAAGAAGAAGAAGAAGAAGAAGAAGAAGAAATTGGATTTATACTCTGTCCTTCACTTGGAGTCTCAGAGTGGCTTACCTTCCTCTACCCACAACAGACAACCTGTCAGGAAGGTGGGGTTGAGTGAGAGAGCTGCTCTTGAGAGAATAGCTCTGAGAGACCTGTGACTGATCCAAGGTCACCCAGCAGTCGCATGTGGAGAAGTGGGGAATCAAACCCAGTTCTCCCAGATCAGATTCTACATTCTGATTATAGATAAAGGTAAAGGTAAAGGTTCCCTTGCTCGAAAGCCAGTCGAATCCGACTCTAGGGTTGTGGTGCTCATCTCTGTTTCAAAGCTGAAGAGCCAGCTGAAGAGCCAGACATTTCCGTGGTCATGTGGCCAGCATGACTAAACACCAAGGCGCACGGAACGCTGTTACCTTCCCACCAAAGTGGTACCTATTTATCTACTTGCAATTTCTTGCTTTCAAACTGCTAGGTTGGCAGGAGCTGGAACTAGAGACAGGAGCTCACTGATTATAGATAGAGGCCTTCAAATGGCTAGAGGTCTATATGCAGTTCCAGCACAGATTTGAGACTTGACATCTGCTGCCACAAACCAGATGAATCTTTATTGATGGTAGCAGCTATGGGCCTGACCCAAATCCCCACTGTAAACCTGCACACTGTGACAGACGGATAGCATCCTTCATTTTTGCTCCTAGAGACCAAAGAGTTGTTCAGCTCACCTCTTCTTAGGGCTACCTTAATGCTGAAAAGACGCGGTAGGGAAAAAAGCCAGTGTAGCATTGGGGATTCAGGGATTTTTGTCACAATTGCATTCTTTCTATAATGTATGGAAATGCCTTCTGTGATGTTGGCTGTTGTAAACCGTATAAATAATGCAAACAGAAGACTGAAGTGCACATCAGAGGAGTGTTATACAACACTGTATGCTGATATGTAAAATGGCTTCTTCTGTAGGTTTCTTTTCTTCTGTAGGTTTCTATCCCCTGGATCACCTTCCCTGATACAATCGCTTCTGGAATACTTTGGTTCCTATTTTGAGCATTCACAAAATACTCTCTATCTCAGCAAACCCAAGATACAACCGCAATGTAATTGGCGCTTAACATTTCAAATTCTAAAGAAACCCAGATTTGGAAATAAGATTTTGGTAATAAGGTGTCATTTTTACATTTTTTTCTCTGAAGATAGTCATGCAGTTGCTACTCACAGTCTGAAAAACAAATATTAATAAATAGGCATATATGTCTCTTTGGCCTAGCCCGTAATCCTTAGTCTAATCCACTTGAAAAAAACACGAATTCTATGAAAAGCCAGCTAATTCTGTCTCGGGTAAATTTGGCTTTACAGTCAGTAAGGTATTTACACCTGATGTTACTCATCCTGAAATGTGAAGCCAAACACTAAAGTATGCAACACCAGTGGTGGCATTTCCTGGTGGGTGTGAGCAAAACAGAGCAATGGCTTATTTTGGGGAGGAAAGATTTTTTTTTTGAGGGATTACACAGTTGCATGATTAAACATTTTGTCTGGAAGCTGGAAGACCTAGTGGTCAATACTTATCTGTAAACAATAGCGTGACTATGTAATTAATCACACTGGAAAAAAACACAATATATTGAAAATAAAGCACACCTGTCATTCTGACAACTTGTTGGAGAGCACAGTCAGCAAATAGTTTTAGAAGCTTCCAAATGCTGTAAAACTTTGAAAACAAATTGAGTTTTTAGGCACCATGGACAGTGATACCTCTGAGACCCTCAGCCCCCGAGAACCCCCATTTTGTTAGGGCTTTTTCTCCATTTGGTACATGTATACACCTGAGCATGGGCCGAGAAATGATAGCAGGAGCCTGAATTAAAACATTATCAAAGGCAGTAAATCATGCCAAGGAGGAAAGAAATGCAGGGTAACTCTTCTATCACTCATGCAAAAACATAACCTTAGAGGGATTCAGTTGAGGGCCATTTCCCCCTAAGGACCTTGGAGCCTCCTTCCAGATAATTTGATCCTAAGAAATGGCTCAGATTTCCAAAACAAACAAACAAACAAAACCAATGAGTTAATTCCAGCTCAGTATCTAAATGACCAGACGGGAAGGTTCTAGCTCTTCTTCCATCATGACAAGTACCTGGCCATAGATCTAGCTTCCCAGTCTTCTCAATAAACATTTTCGATAATTTCCTTGCACAAAAGAACTCCCCTCTGTCATTTAAACAAAAGATTTCTTTTCAGGCTTGTTCACCCTTGAAAGATTGCATTTTCATTGGCCTCACATTCTGATGTCAACACCCCTTCCTCTCCTCATCCCAGACAAAATGGTATAAAAAAAATCTCCTTGGCCCCAATTTTTGTAGCTGGTTTTGGACTTACCCTGTTACCCAGCCTTACAGCCCTTCATCTTTCAAATCTCAATTCTTTGCTCCACGGACCTGTCATTGCACTTCCCTCCCTTGCCTCATCAGTTTCATCCCTTGAAGCTGCCTCTTCACCTTGGAGGACCATCCCCTGTCTTGTCTTCTCTTCAGGAACAGTCTTGTATGTCTCCTTTTCTTTTTATAGCTTTACTAGAAATAAGGCCCGTTGTGGAAATAAATACAACGGGAGCTAGAAAGAGGCTCTGGGAGAGTGCTCTGGCTTTGGGCAAACAGTGTCAGTCTGCTTTTAAAACATGAATCTGGGACCTGCACACCACCAGAATACAGCAGGTTCCATATGCAACTGACATTCCAACTGCCTTGCGGGGGTGGGGGGAGTTTGAGGTGTGGAATGGAGTGAAGTCCAATCAGCTTCCATATGCAAAAGACCAGGTTGTCGCAGCAGTTGTGGTATGGGCGGGACCCGGGCTTTGCCTTCTGATTGGTGGTGATATATGCTGAGGAGCAGTGCCATCAGCCATACACTAAGGGAGTGCATTTTAGAATTAGAACTTTGGCACCCACTATTCAATTATATATAAGGAGAGATTCACCCCTTTATCTGTTCATTCATTCATTCATTCATTCATTCATTCATTCATTCATTCAGTTTATGGATCACCAATAAAAAGTAGGAGCTGCGGTGGCTCAAGTGGTTGAGACGCTGAACTGCAGGCTGGTAGTTCAGCAGTTCGAGACCCGAGTGTGCCGCATGATGGAGTGAGCTCCCGTCTCTAGTTCCAGCTCCTGCCAACCTAGCAGTTCGAAAGCAAGAAATTGCAAGTAGATAAATAGGTACCACTTCGGTGGGAAGGGAACAGCGTTCCGTGTACCTCGGTGTTTAGTCATGCCGGCCACATGACCACGGAAACGTCTTTGGACAGCGCTGGCTCCTCGGCTTTGAAACGGAGATGAGCACCGCAACCCTCGACTGGCTTTCGAGAAAGGGAACCTTTACCTTTACCTTTAATAAAAAGTTAAAATCAAAACGAAGCAAAATAACGACATTGAGTCAGATGGCGTCAGACCTTTCTTTGTTAACCCTCTCTGGACTGCGCTGTAAACTCGCAGGCAGGTGAGGAGAGGGCCAAAACAAAGATGGAGGAAAAAGAAGATAGAAAGAGAAGGGTGCCGGCTATGATGGAACTATCACTGTCTTTGGCCAAAGGTCTGGTGCAACATCTCTGCCTTACAGGCCCTACGGATTTGCATTAAATCCCGCAGGGCCCTGGTGGTATTTGGCAGAGAGTTCCACCAGGTTGGTTCCAGGGCTGAAAAGGCCCTGGCTCTGGTTGAGGATGGCTGGATATCTTTATGGCTAGGGACCACGAGTAGATTGTTCTCAGCAGAGCATAACACTTTTCTGGGGACATCCTGGAGGAGGTGGTCCTGGAGATACGCAGTTCCCAGGCAGCTCAAAACCTCAAAGGTCCACTGTGAGCCAGTGTAGCTGGTGCAGCACAGGTTGGATATGTGCTGTCCATGGCGTTCCCATCAGGATTTGTGCCACCGCATTCTGGACCAGCTGGAGCCTCCAGGTCAGTCTCAATGGCAAGTCAGCATAAAGTGAGTTACAGTAGTCTAGCCTGGAGGCTGACTGTTGCATGGATTACAGTGGCTACGTTGGGGCATAACAGGAAAGGGGCCAGTTGCTGAGCTTCCTATAGATGGGGAAAAATGTCAACCTGGCAATATTCATGACCTGGGCCTCCACAGTCAAGGAAGCATCCAGAGTCATGCCCAAACTCCTGATGGAAGATGCCAGTTTAAGTGGCATCCCATCAAGAGTGAGAAGTCTGTGCCCGAATCCCAAGCTCCCCCCCCCCCAGCATACAGTTATAAAACCTCCATCTTTGTCGGATTCAGGTTGTGGTCAGACGTGCCTTTAGATCTGACTCAGCTGTGAATGCTAGATGGATCTAAAGGGCACTGTCAGACACCACCATCAGCACCCCATGCTGCCCTGCCATGGAAGCGGAGTTAAAAGACACCAGGGAAAGTCCAGTCTGAATGCTTGCTGATGGGCTATGGACAGACTCTCCCCTGTCTGATCACTCAAACGTGCACTCATGCCGTTGGGAAGGTCTGCTCATTCCATCCCAACTTGGTGCTGTTTCCCCCCTCCCTTGCTTAGCAGTATGCACATAACCAGGGCTTTTTGTAGAAAAAGTCCAGCAGGAACTCATTAGCATAATAGGCCACACCCAGCAGTAAAACTCATTAGCATATTAGGCCACACCCCTGATTGCACCGCTCATTAGCACATTAGGCCGCATTCCCATGTTACCAGAAGTGTGGTCATCCAGCCACACCCACCTTTTGCTTCTTATTCTGTTTACCTTGTTTGTTGTCAAAACCCAGGGCCTTTTTTTGTAGCAGGAACTCCTTTGCATGTTAGGCCACACACCCCTAAGTAGCCAATCCTAATGAGTTTCTGCTGTTGGGTGTGGCCTATTATGCTAATGAGTTCCTGCTGGGCGTGGCCAACTTGGGAGCCAGCCGGAACGCCGTTTCTGTGCGTTCCTGCCCAAAAATAGCCCTGCACATAACCACATACTCCATGGGGAGCCCTCAGTGCGGAGGTGCGATTCCTTGTTTATGCACATGGGAAACAAAAGACAACCCCCCCCCAACTTGGCCAAATGTGCCGTCTGATCAGGCAGTGTGTGATCGTGCAATGCTGTGTCAGTTTACACCGGGGGAAATAGGCTCACTTCCTCTCCGCACCGAATGGCACATATGACCATTGCGCCTCAGTCTCAACCTGCTCTTTTTTATCCACCCCACCATGGCATCCAGACCCTCAGCCAAAATTGTCAGGGGCAGTATCCAGGTGGCAGTCCAATAACATGTCTAGCTGGGTGTCACCAGCCTACTGGTGACATCCCAGCCTGAAGCTCCGTACCAGCTGAGCGAAGGGGTGCATGTAGATGTTAGGTTCTCTGGGGAAAGTTTTTGTGCTTTACCTGCTGTTCTGCATTTAGGCTGGCAGGTTCTCTGGGGAAAGATTTTTGTGCTTTATCTGCTCTTTTCCATTTTTCCATTTGGCAGCTTTCACTTTGTTCGACATAATGCATAAGTTAATCTGGTTTCTCCTCTGTTTATAAAATAAAAAACCCCTTCTGTTTGAAAGCCCTCCTCCCATTTTTCCAAATATTGATCTGAATTGGGACCTTGGTATAAACAGTGTAAGATCCTAAGCAGTGTTCCCTCTAAGCTGTGGGGTCTTGTGAGCAAAAATTCTACTTTGTGAGCTACTGGCATTAAAGTTGTGAGCAAGAGATTTGGCTGCGAGATAAACTAGTTTGCTCTGGAGCTATCCTTCCTGAGCCAAGACAAAAATGTGTGAGCCAGAGGCTCAAAAACTGTGAGCTAGCTCACACCAACTCAGCTTAGAGGGGACACTGATCCTAAGTCTTGAAGTGCCCCAAATTTTTGCTCAGTGCTAGCAAGGGGATGCCTTTTTACATTACGGCCCTGAAAAGTGGATAACGCTTCTGGGTAACAACAGGAATGGCACCATTTCCTACATTTCAATGTGTTTTGACCAGGGCTATTTTTGGGCAGGAACACACAGGAATGGAGTTCCGGCTGGCTCCTAAGTTTGCCACGCCAAGCAGGAACTCATTAGCATAATAGGCCACACCCCACAGCAGAAACTCATTAGGATTGGCTACATTAGGGGTGTGTGGCCTAACATGCAAAGGGGCTCCTGCTACAAAAAGCCCTGGGTTTTGACAACAAACAAGGTAAACAGAATAACAAGCAAAAGGTGGGTGTGGCTGGATGACCACACTTCTGGTAACATGTGGGTGCGGCCTAATTGGCTAACGAGTGATGCTGTCAGGGGTGTGGCCCAATATGCTAATGAGTTTCTGCTATTGGGTGTGGCCTATTATGCTAATGAGTTCCTGCTGGGCTTTTTCTACAAAAAAAGCCCTGGTTTTGACATTTGCATCTTAATAGCACTCACTTTCCTGTGAAGGAAGGATTTGACAAGGGTTGGAGAGCAGCTTTGCGGAGAAATCTGCTGCAGGATGATCCCTCGTCCTCAACCGATTTAGGACTATGAAAGATTCTGCAGCTATTCAACCCGTTTGATTCCTTCCAATAGCTAAAGGGAAAGGCCTTGGAGAAAGCCAGTCCAGACCATTACTTCAATTCAGCCAGCTTTCCCACTCAATGTCACCCATCTCTTCTCCTTGCTGGAGGCCCTCTCACACAGAGATTTTGTATATGTAGGAGACATAGGATCACCAGCCTCCAACTGGGGCCTGGAGATCCCCTGGAACTACAACAGATCTCCAGATGACAGAGATCAATTCACCTGGAGAAAACGGCTGGGGGCCAAGGCAATGGAATGACACCCCAAGTTTCCCAACTTCTACCCCTAAATTTCCAACATGGAGTCAGCAACCCTACAGTCACAGAGTGCCTGGCATTTGGTGGCCAACAGGGATCCCGTCTTCCCTTCTGATGGGATTCTTGTATAAAGTAAATCAGCAGAGTATTAAAGAGACTGAGTCCATGGTGTGTTTAAAAGAATATAAAGTTTTACTATAACCTAGCCTGGGAAAAGGTACACAGGATATAAAATTACAAAGAGCTAAAATGGCTACATCCTTATAGCTAAAAGGTAAAACTGGAATGGCATGGCGTCTTCTCCTCGGTCAGAACAAAGAAACACAAAGACGGAAGAGAAGCCATAAAGATGCTAATACTTGGCACCTTGGTTTCCAATCAGAGTAGCAAACTAGCTCCAAAGTTCCCGGGCATCCTATAATCTAAATAGATTGGTTACAAGCAAACATGTGGCTTAACAAACATCATTAACCCAGTAAATACTGAAGTGTTTTAACTTGTAACACCCAACACTTTCTCACCAGCAGAAAAAAGCTGGTTGGAGGTAACCCCAAGAATCAGACCAAGAGTCCATTTCAAATAGAACAGTATTGGGCCATGGGCTGCCAATTTAGGGAAGAGATAACTTCCCCCTTTTTATCCTTTTTTATTATTGCAGAGCTTTGCTCTGCCCTACGTTTCCCTCCTCCCAATCTAACGAGGAGAGTTTCAAGGAGCAATTCCAGAACTGGAACATACAAGGGCTCCACAGCTTTTCGTTCCTTCTGTTTGTTTCCATTCTTTCCCCCTGCTCTGTATTTCCAATGAACACCTATGCACTGATTAAAAAGGTAAAGGTAAAGGTTCCCTTGCTCGAAAGCCAGTCAAGTCCGACTCTAGGGTTGCGGTGCTCATCTCTGTTTCAAAGCCGAAGAGCCAGCGCTGTCTGAAGACGTTTCCGTGGTCATGTGGCCGGCATGACTAGACGCCGAGGCGCACAGAACGCTGTTACCTTCTCACCGAAGTGGTACCTATTTATCTACTTGCAATTTCTTGCTTTCGAACTGCTAGGTTGGCAGGAGATGCACTGATTACAAAACTGCAAAAAGCAGGTTTGATCTGATCAAACATATAGTGGAGACTCTTATTGTGCAGTATTTTATTGATGGACACTACGTCCCTTTTCAGACTTCCTATATATTCCATTCCAGTAACTGGTTTCTAACGTTTTTTCCTGTCATTTCAGTCAGCCCCATTTTAGTAACTGGTTGCTAATGGAATTTATTTACCTTTTCATACAGTCCCGGTTGCCTCCCGTTGGTGAAGCTTGCCTGAGGCATTGTTGATGAAAACAGCTTTCTTCCCATTTTTGACCCCTTCTTGTGTTTCTGGCGTGCTGTATGAAATGCCCGCTAGCACTTCCTGCTTTGCCTTTTTTTCACACCCTTTCTCGCCACATTCAAGAACCTCCTCAGAGGGTTTGTGTGTGTGTGTGTGTGTGTGTGGAATGTTCTATTGAGAGCACTATGGCACTGAAATAGGACCTCAAATCGGTGCCATAGTGGCACCATCGAAATGCCTAGACTCCACTGAGACACACTGAGATACATGCAATTGTGACTGTTGTCACCTGGAAACATCTGTCACACCAATCACTGAAGCCCAAGGTAAAGGTTCCCTTGCTCGAAAGCCAGTCGAATCCGACTCTAGGGTTGCGGTGCTCATCTCTGTTTCAAAGCCGAAGAGCCAGCGCTGTCCGAAGACGTTTCCGGGGTCATGTGGCCGGCATGACTAAACACCAAGGCAGACGGAACGCTGTTACCTTCCCACCGAAGTGGTACCTATTTATCTACTTGCAATTTCTTGCTTTCGAACTGCTAGGTTGGCAGGAGCTGGGACTAGAGATGGGAGCTCACTCCATCATGCGGCCCCCGGGTCTCGAACTGCTGAACTACTGACCGTCCACAGCCTGCAGTTCAGCGTCTCAACCACTTGAGCCATCGCAGCTCCTACTGAAGCCCAAAGCCCCTGCTTAAACCCGCTGTCCAATGAGCTACTTCTGTCATTCTTGTTTCCAGGTGACAGCAGTCACAATCGCATGAATCACAGTCTATCTCAATGGGGTCCAGTCATCTCCATGGGGTCCAGTCATCTCAATGGGGTCGCCACTGCGCTGATTTGCAGTCCTGTTTCAGCGCCACAGTGCTCCCAATAGAACATTAAAAAAAAAAAAACCTCCCAAGGAAAATAGCCCGCGTGGTGAAAAAAGGGTGGGGGGAAAGCAGCACAGTTTGAAACGGCCATAATGCTCCAGGGACGGCTCATTAACAGGAAGAGAACTGCTGTGTGAAACCCCCGTCCCTGTATCACTTTACAAAATGACGGGCCAATAACGAATACCATCCAGTTTAGAAAGGTAATGCGAAATGCCTCATACATTCTAGTTTATACAAAATTGCCTTTTGCAATGTGTTCAAAATTCTGAAATTTACCCCCTCCCCAAAAACCCCCAGAGCAGCCCATGAAGAATTCCTTACCTCCAGTTTGGAAAACTTATCAGGTAATCAGGAACTCAGATGTCCGGTAGGAGGAGGAGGAGGAGGAGATTGGGTGGGGGACGGAATGTTGGAAGGAAGCACAGCAGGAGAGAGTTGAGTTCAGATGTGCCTCGGGTAGAGCGCAGTCATGCTTTGACACATGCTAAGTAATGCAGTTTCAATCTACTGCAGCAACTGTTCGCAAGTGGATTTTGCCATTCCGCACAGTAAAATCCAGTTGCAGAGTGCATTGAAAGTGCATTATGTAGTGTGCGTGAAAGCACCCTTGAAAGCACACTCAGTAACAGGGCAGACAGTTTAAAGGGCAGCTCTGTGTAGTAGTATTGTGGAGTGGTTTAGCTCCTCATCTGGGAGAGAATAGAGAACCCGTTAGTTTGGTCTGTCTGTGGTAATGAGAAGACCTTGTACCATTTAGTCTGACTCTTGGGAAGGGCAGGCTGGTTTGTGTGGAGGGACCCAACCTCTATGTGCTTCAGCCAGCTAACTGAGGGGAGCTTAAAACAAACTTAGTTCTCCTCAAATCATAGTAGACTGTGTGGGCCCTCTCAGCTGTTAGGCAAGGCCCATTATACATCCCTAAGCCAAACATGCTTGGAGTTTATTTATTTATTTGATTTATACTCCGCCTTCCCTGAAAAGCAGGCTCAGGGCCGTTGAAATACGTGTGTCAGCTGAACTGGGATTATAGTTGGATAGACTGCTAGAGAATAACTCCAGGGGCTACGGTTGAAAACCCTTAAAATAAAAACACGAACATTGCCGAATTTCACAAGTGCTCTGTTTTGATTGGATTTCCTTGTTCTGCCAATGTCTGTTTTTGTGCAGCTATCTGTTTTCCTCATTGTTATGTATTGAGCTTGTACTTGCAAAAGGACTGAGCTTGGGGATGCATAACAATAGCTTGCTAGGATCCTAGAATGGACCAATAGGGAGACAGGGATCCTAGAGAAAACCAATTGGGAGACAATGGCGTGTAAATAGCCTGTCGTTGGGAGTGGGGTGCGTTTTGGGTGTAACCTTTTCCAGGCATAAATACCAGGCTTTGGGCCAGGGAGTTCCAGTCTTCTTTCTCTTGCTGAATCACTAATAAACTACGAGCTGATCACTTGAATGCGTCTGAACCCAGTATATTGCACTCATATTGAATTTTCCCTGCACAAATTAATGAAGGTGTTTTTTAATATCGGTTTTATTGTGGCATATCAAGGATGTATAATCGATATATAACATACACACGGCAACGAATAGGGGTCAATCAAAAAAGTGCACAATGACAGTGTTCAAATAATAATTAAAAAATAATAAAATAAAAGGGGCCTAATGATGCATCCCTAAGTAAGAAAGGTCCAGGGGAAGGACTGTTAAAAGTTAAGTCTACTAATAAAGATCTTAGTAGTAAAGAGTTGTTATGAACCCTGGCTAGGGGCTCCATAGGTTCGTAGAAGTTCCCAGAGAACTGATACAAGAGATCCAGGTTTACTTATAGGGAGCTCTTTAATAACCTATCAGAGTTATCAAAGTAAATAGAGGCTAACCTTCATTCAGCTAGCCTAGAGACACCCACACATGCATAGCGAAGCTTAGCCAAATCTTGAGTCCAAGAGCATAACTAAAACTAGGCCTCTTATAGTTTAAATGCTGGCTGTGAGCCAAAGGATTATTAATTAAGCTATCCCAAACACTAGAATGAGCCAGGCCATCTTGCATCTGGCTTCCAGTGGGGGGAAGGAACAACCCAGGCCTTGAAGAAAAGTGCTGCTAACAAGCATGAGAAAGGGAGAAAGTTCTGCTGAGAGCAGCTAATACTGTCCTCTCAAAGGACTCAGGGCAACTAAGCTCCAGCATGTAGCAAAGATGGAATCACTCGAGCCAATGCAAGGGTCAGAGCTAATGGAAAACAGTCTATTCTTCTAAGGTGTCCAGCTCTTGCAAGGACTTACAAGTCCCCTGTCTCCCGGCAATATTTCCTCACATTGATCAGGCCAACACACTTATCAACTTAACGCAGCCCAGACTACAACTGGGTCACAAGAACAACAAAAGCAGAGATACTCAGTCACTGGAAGCAGAGCGGTTGTCTGGAAGCTGTGATCTGCACAGTCAAATTTCTCAACAAATTGCTTACGTCAAGTGCTTCGTCTGTCCTTAATGGCTGCCTGACCTGGTGTTTGTTAATAAGAAAGGCAGTTAAACGGCACAAACTGAGAATAACTGAGGGATGCACATTCATGGAATGCTTTGCCACAACTGTCTCCGTCCCCAAAACCATTTTGTGCCCAAAGGGTGGGGGGGCAATGTTGCATTATCTCTCCATCAAGGATGAACTTTCCACAACCAGAAACCTTTCCCGGCCGGGGTGTGTGTGCGTGCAATTTCTTTCCTGAAGAAACCATCCAAGAAAGCGTTGGCTAATTTCATATCAAGTTCCCAGGCCTAAAGTTGTACTCCTCCAGACATGATGTAGTTTGAACTAGGGTTTGGGAAATCCTTGAAGATTTGGGGGTGAAGTCTGGAGAGGGAAGGGTTTGGGATAGGACAGGACCTCAGTGAGGTATAATGCCCTAGAGTCCACCTTCCAAAGCAACTTTTATTACCAAAGGCCCCGGTCACACGGCAAAGTTGCCGTGGGAGAGGCACGGGAGTCCCATGGATTTCCCAGGAACGATCTCACCCCAACATCTGGGAAGCGCAGTGCTCCCGTGGCGGCTCCCCGCCGAAGGTGCGGAGTTAAAAACGAGTACCTATGAGGTACTAGTTTCCTGAAACTGCGAGCCAAGGGTGGGCATCTGATCGCATTCCCGGTGGACTTACGTGGCATCTGGCGCCCACCGCTGTTCGTCTCCACAGGTTGCGCAACAGCGCCCAACAACGCGTGCGCACAAAGAGCGATTGCTAGTGCGATCGCGCGGCACGGCTTCTGTGCCGCGTTGCAGGATACCCCTCTGATCAGCATTTTCCCAAACCATGGGACCTCGACCGGGACGTGTGCTCGGGCAGCTGCGTGTTCGTTTCCTCCGGGGCAATTAGCCACACCTCCCCCCTGTGATATCCGGCCCGTGTGACTTGGGCCTATAATGGTTAATTTTAGAATAGATGTTCTGTGATGGCTGGCAGATAGTAATCCAATACTCATGATCAGAAGTTGCGTGCTGGCCAACCCCCCTTTCAGTCTCTCCCCCCCTCCCCAGTACCTCATTTACTTGGAATGCATTAAAACCATCTAATACTAGATCTATGCTAGAGGTCCTACTGTGAACCCCTGGCTATAAGTGCATTCAGAACATGTCACTCCATTAAGCACAGTTACAAACTGACTACACAGTTGGCTCATCCCTATTACACACATATATAGAACAACTCGGGGTGTTGTTAAATATTAAATATCAAAAGCACCATTGAGCCAGCAACATACTTGACTTCAGTGGAGGGAAAGAATTCTAGAAGGGCATTTGCCCTAGCTAGATGTTCCACCCTTCCATCTGCGCTTATTCAAGGCAGGTACAATAATACCCCCTACTCTGAAAGGCTATGCCTATGCCCCTTAAGAGAGGTCGAATCAGTAGAGCATATGTTCTTCAGTTGCCCATTTTACAGGGAGGCTCATTTTAAAATTATTACCCCATTAATTGATAGGACACCTGGTCACATTAATACAAACAAAGCAAGCCTTCACTAGCTCCTATCAGATAAGAATACAGAAATTACATGTTCAGTTGCTGAGTTCTGTGCATTAATTCTTAAAAGTTCTTAAATTCAGATTTCTATTTTTTGTATTTTGTATATTATGACTGTTTTATGCTTACTCTGTATGTTGGTCCCAAGACCGCAATAATAAACTAATCTAATACATGGAACATGATATGAAGGACCAATAATTGATTGGACAACTCTAAGCTTTCCTGAATAGAAGAGAAGAAGAAGAAGAGGTTGGATTTATACCCCACCCTTCACTACCTGAAGGAATCTCAGAGTGGCTTACAATCTCCTGTCCCTTCCCCTCCCCACGACAGAGACCCTATGAAGTAGATGGGGCTGAGAGAGCTCTTTCGAGAACTGCTCCTGAGAGAACAGCTCTGAAAGAGCTTGTGACTGTGAAGCAGTATTTCACAAGTAGAACCTGTGAAGTAGTATTTCCTTTTATCCCTCCTGAGCCTTTTGTCCATCCTGAACCTGTTGTCATTTTGCGTTTTTAATATGAGATTAGAACCTCAAAATACATGTCCTTCAAGGTGACAGCTTGAGCTTTGAATGCAGATATAAAACATTTAGAGACTATTCGGCAAATATTTGAGCATCCAGGTAATATCTGGAGAATATTAAGCATAAAAACCTACAAAGGAGAATGATTAGGAGGAAATTCATTTCAGCTCTACTTATTATCCAGCTCTCCATTTGGGTCTTTGCATAGGAACTGAACAAAGTTGTACTAACAAAGTTGAATCCCCAGCAAGGAACGCAGGCAACATCAAAGTGAAACCCCCACCCCACAGCCTGCAACGAATAATCTCCAACTTTATCACTACAATATGGGAACATAAAATAATTTTCCTGGCAAACAGGAATTTCTCTTTGTTTCCTTGCAGATGTAGGAAGTTGCTTAGTGTCAGCTGGCTTGGGGTTGCTGTGGTTTATCAGGTGAACCGCCCCACAGGGTAAAATAATCTGCCTGAATTTATTCCCCCCCCCCCCTGTCCATTTCAACTTGTGCTGTTCAACATTATGGAACTGACAACTTAATGCTATTCTGCCAGAAAATATATGTCCTTTAAAAAACAAAACAAAAACCCAACGTTTTTCGTATTAACAATTCAGGCAACATCAAGAGGTGAGGTTATCGTGAGATAATTGTCCCCATAGGGGAGCACGATCATGATAATCCAATCTCAGACATGATTTCCTAATTGCAAGCATGCCAGTGCCAACTGTAAATACGTATTTTCTCTTTAATAGCTTTCACAGAAGAAATGTGAATGCATCATGATCTTAGTCTCATTCATCACTTGCCTAGGATAGGCCTGGCTTGTAAAACAAAAGCACGCACTGGGCTTTCAGTGGGACAACCAAAGCTGTTCCAGTCCCATAAAAGGTAAAGGTTCCCTTGCTCGAAAGCCAGTCGAGTCCGACTCTAGGCTCCCTGCACTTAAAGGGAATGCATGTGGGCGGCTGGGCTGTAACTGCATGGGTGCCTCCCCACCACTGGGGCAGAGGGCGGTAGAGGTGGCCCAGATGCCACAGCATGTGGCCGGGCAGGGAGTCACTGCTGGGGCCTTCCATTGCCCCGTGACCCTGGCGTCTGGGGAGCGGGTAGATAGCAGCGGCCAAGGGCCCCCGGGAAGTGTCAAGTTTTTCTAGAACTTGTTGTATTGTTTCTGTAACACTCTCTACATGGGGCTGACCTTGTCACAAATTCAGAAGCTGCAGCTAGTGCAGGCTGCTGATGGGCCTGCCAAGATGGGAGCACATCCGGCCTGTGATGAAGGCACTGCACTGGCTGCAAATAGAATACCAAATTTGCTTCAAGGTGCTGGTGCTTACCTTTAAAGCCCTATATGTCCAGGGTCTGACATACCTGAGGGACCGCCTTTTCCCATATATACCCCAGAGAGCACTGCGGCCGGGGTCACAGAACCGACTGACCCCCCCCCCCGGTGTCAGGTTCCACAGCAAGTAACTCTCCACACACGTTTCCTAAGAAGCGTTATGCTTTATTAGAGTACAAAACTGGTACCATATCCACAGGATTATTGTTAGGAATGACTATGGGGCAGAAACATCCCTACATATAGCAGGACGAGGCAAATGGCTAAGCAAATTAACTCCGAGCGCGCGCACGGGAATTCTCCCGGCGGGAGGTTACATAATGAGCAGGAGACTCACAGGGTCTCATGAGAGCAGTAAGATTCACACCCGAGGTGGAACGCAAGCCCTCCCTTCCTCACAAGGCCAGACAGATAGCGCCGTCTGGCAGAGCTGGCTCCCACGGTCTCCCAAGCAATGTTTACCGCAAGCGGCTGAGCTGCGAGCAAGCAGGAACAGGGAGGGAAACAAGCAAAACATGGCAGCTAGCTGACATCCTGCCCCCTCAAAAACACATCAACCTCCTCCCACAGCAGACAGGTGACCTCCCCGTTTCCCCGGGAAACGAGCGTGGAATCTCCACAGGAGTTTAGGGGCCCGCACATCTTTCCCCGCCACCCACTCCCGATGCTGAGGACCCCAATGCACCCATTCCACCAGGTAGAATAATTGTCCACGTTTTACTTTAGAGTCCAGAATGGCAGATATTTTGTGGTGTTCCATTTCCTCTACCAGGATGGGGGGTGGCACAGTCGGTTCCGGGCGCCATGGATTAGATGATGGACAAGGCTTCAATAGGCTGAAATGGAAAATTGGATGGACATTCCGTAAGTTCTTAGGCAAGTCCAATTCGACGGTGACCTCATTAATCAACCTTACAACTTTAAACGGCCCAATTTATTTCCACGCCCATTTTCTGCAAGACTGAGAAAGACACAGATTTTTAGTAGACACATACACAGAGTCCCCAGGCTGCAGAACCCAACCCTCCACCCTTTTCCTGTCAGCCTGATGTTTGTAGGCGGCTTTGGCCATGTCTAAAGCTTCGCAGATCTTAGGCCACACCGCCCTCAAAGTAGAACTCCACTCAGACGCCTCCCCCCCTGCCCCTGGAGTTGAAGTCAGGAAGAGGATCGGGGGACTGTCATAACCAAAAGCAGCTTTGAATGGTGACATCCCTGTGGAAGCGTGATTCAGCAAGAGTCAGTAGGCCCACCCAATCATCCTGTTGGAAGTTTGTAAAGCATCTCAAATATTGTTCAAGGGTTTGATTAACCCGTTCTGATTGGCCATCAGTCTCTGGATGATAAGCACTGCTTAGGCCCCGTTCTATGCTCATAATCTCCATGAGCTCACCCCCAAACCTCGAGACGAATTGAGGACCCCTGTCCATTATTATTTTGGTAGGTAGCATGTGGAACCTGACCATGTGGTTGAGGAATGCTTTGGCCAACACACTGGCTCCCAAACCAACCAGTTACGTTCGGTGTCAGTGAATTTGCAGGACCCATAGGCTAGCCCAAGTCACCATACTACTAGCTCTGTCTGCTACATATGTACTAATGGCTAAAGGGGGACATTTTAAAGGCCTCTCCTGCTCCGCTTCTAAGGGCTCATCCTCTTTTGTTCACTTTGTATAGCTTTAGCAACCCTTTTTCCAAAGGCATGTAACCCTGGGTCCCTTGTGGCTGCTCAGGAACTGAGCCTCCAGGCCCATTTCAGCAAGTTTTCTTAGACAGAAGTAAAACTCAGCCTTTCCGGAGGCCAGACCTCGAAAGCAAGGAGTGTTTCCTGAAAACAGGACACTTAGGCTGTGGTCACACACACATCCACTTCCAATGCACTTTCCAACTGGATTTTGCCAGTTCACACTGTAAAATCCAGTTGGAAAGTGCACTGAAAGAGGACTGAAAGTGGATTATTTCATGTGTGTGACCGCAGTCAGAGTGACCCTCATGCTGGTAGCAAACCACCAGCCCAGCCGCCTGTCAGATTTCTGCACAACCTGCAACTGCTAGAGCAAGTTCAAGGGGAAACCCTGGCAATGTGCAGTACAGTAACTGAGTCTCAATCCTTTGGCTGGCATCATGTCCGTGCTTCATCTTTCTATGTGCGTAGAGAGTCACCCTGTTAAGTAATTGTTTTGGTGTGCACTCACCATTGCAAAGAAGAGAAGAGATTGGATTTATACCCCGCCGTGTCTCAGAGCGACTTACAAACTCCTTTCATTCCCCTCCCCACAGCAGACACCCTGGGAGGTAGGTGGGGCTGAGAGAGCTCTTTCCAGAACTGCCCTTAAGAGGACAGCTCTGGCAGAACTATGGCTTGCCCAAGGTCATCCAGCAGCTGCAAGTGGAGGCGTGGGGAATCCAACCCGGTTCTCTGAGATTAGTTGAGTTTCATTATGCTTATTAACCAGATTTCACTCCCAAGGCTTTTATCACTTTGGTGTAGTGGTTAAGTGCATGGACTCTAATCTGGGAGAACTGGGTTTGATTCCCCACTCCTCCACTTGCACCTGGCTGGATGACCTTGGGCAAGCCGTAGTTCTGATAAGAGCTGTTCTTGAAAAAAGAGCAGTTTCTGTCAAGAGCTCTCTCAGCCCCACCTGCCTCACAGGGTGTCTGTTGTGGGGAGGGGAAGGGAAAGGAGTTTGTAAGCCACTCTGAGACACCTTTGGGTAGTGAAGGGTGGGGCATAGATCCAATCTCTTATTATTATTATCAAACCTGCCCTTGTTTATGCAACACACACTGGTGACTCCTTAAATGTTGCTCCCTATTTTAGTATCATCCCAATATATATAAAAGAATATCACAACAACAGTCTCTGGAAAGTGTTTACGGGGAGCGAAAAATGCAGCCATATAATTGACAACATAATAAATATGCTGTATACATCAGAGCAAATGGTAGCTGAGGATGTGGGCCAGCAGTTGTCGTGCCAGCTGGCGAAGGATTCCCCAGGTGGAACAAAACCTGCCAAGACAGTGCTTGCCTCGGAGAAGGCGTGAGACAGGATTTAAAGCTGGGGCATTTTCAACATTTGCTGGGGGGTGGGGGAGAAACACACCTGGCAGCCAAGCCTGAATTCAAGGAACCCTCAAGACACTCCCGTAGATTAAGCGAGTCCTTTGTTTTGTCCATGTGCCTGGAAACACATACCCAGACGGGCGGGAACGTCTGTACGCCCGGCAGAGGATTCTCTGGTGGGAATATCTTGGAGGATTAAAAGCACTAAAAAGAAGGGAAACTGAAAGGGTACCGCAGGAGTGGTAAGATTAGGTATCTTGAATGAGAATAAATTTGCCAACGAATCCAGCGGGGTGTGTGTGTGGAGGGATACGTTGTGAGGAAAACTCTGTTCATTAAAGATTTTTGTCCATATATAGGTAGATGTAGAGATTCACACTCAGTTATTCCTTATTTATTTACTCCTTCAGATATTCTTATCCTGCCAGTTTGGTGTAGTGGTTAAGTGTGCGGACTCTAATCTGGGCGAACCGGGTTTGATTCCCCACTCCTACACTTGCAGCTGCTGGTGTGACCTTGGTGTGACTGCATAGTTCTTTCAGAGCTGTTCTCTCAAGAGCAGTTCTTGAAAGCTCTCTCCAGCCCCACCTACCTCACAGGGTGTCTGTTGTGAGGAGTGGAAGGGAAAGGAGATTGTAAACTGCCCTGAGACTCTGAGTGAAGGTCTGGGTATAAATCCAATCTCTTCCTCCTCCTCCTTCCATAAGAACATAAGAGAAGCCAAAGTTGGGTCAGGCCAATGGCCCATCCAGTCCAACACTCTGTCACACAGTGGCCAAAAATACCAAGGGCCTTCAGGAGGTCCAGCAGTGGGGCCAGGACACTAGAAGCCCTCCCACTGCTGCCCCCCCAAGCACCAAGAATACAGAGCATCACCCATTTCTTTTTCTTCTTCTTCTTCTTCTTCTTCTTCTTCTTCTTCTTCTTCTTCTTCTTCTTCTTCTTCTTCTTCTTCTTCTTCTTCTTCTTCTTCTTCTCCTTCTCCTTCTCCTTCTCCTTCTCCTTCTCCTGCTTCTCCTGCTTCTCCTGCTTCTCCTGCTTCTCCTGCTTCTTCCCCAGTGGAGATCCACAAGCACTTAACAACTTTATTTTCCCCTCCTCCATTTATTCCCTCTCACCAACACTGCTGTGAGATAAGTGAGTCTGAGAGAGAATGACTGGCCCTTGGTCACCTAGCGAGCTTCCATTGTGTGTCACTGCAAATTTCACCTGGCACATTATAGACAGCCCCACCATTTCCCCATGAATTGGATCTCAAGAGGCTGATTGTGACCTTAGGATCAGGTCGCACCATGTTCATTGATGTATTTATTAAATACGGACTTGGAAAAATCAAGTCCATATTTAATAAATACGTCAGTGAAGCGTAATGGTTACAGCCTTACGCTATTCTGCACAGTGATTTCTTCTTTCAGACTGGATGCGTCATGGAAACTAATACCACTATGCACCACATTGTCTATTGTGAAGTTGCCAGCCTCCAGGTGGGACCTGGAGCTCTCCCAGAATTACAACTGAACTATTTTCTTCAGCGGTATCAGAGTCTTGAGATAGCGCCGTCTGGCAGAGCTGGCTCCCACGGTCTCCCAAGCAATGACTACTGCAAGCAGCTGTAATTCCAAGAGATCTCCAGGTCCCACCTGGAAGTTGGCAGCTGTAGCCACAGCCCAATGTTGGTTCCTGAGATGTTACATTATTACACTAATGGATCTGGTGAGTGTTCCTATGGGATATGAATAGAGTGTTTGTCAAATGGATTAATATTATATAGGTCTTTCAACGCTACCCATTTTGATAAAGTTGTACGAAACGAGATATAATATGCATGGCTCGTTGGTGTTGATGGCGTTTGAATTGCTTCCAGTAAAGTGAATACTGGAAAAAGAAATGTCTAGTCCTTGGAGACTTTTTTGGCATAACACATCGCGGTTGTTTGCTTCTTCTCACCTTCCATCCCGTGATCTCTCTCTCTGGTTTGCAACATTGGTTCCTGGCAGAAAGCAGGAACTTCTGCCTTTTCTGTTGCTGTCTGTATCGTTCAGCAATAGCTAATGCACACCCAGAATTAGCTAAAACTCAGCTAAAGAATAAACTGTGGGAAATGCAATCCCATTGTATTGTGTAGTGGGTTAACCGCATGGAAGACCCACTGCGGCTCGCATGATACCCTGCACGCTTTTCTAGTACACAACATAGACAAAGACAAATGGCTGGCTGGCCAACTATATACACCTCCTGGGGACACACCCCTAGGTCCCGTTGGTGGGTTCAAATCTCCCGCCAAGGTCCCATTGGTCCCCCAGTGGAGAGACCAGGAGCCGAGTCCCCATTGTTCTTCCAGAGTCAAGCTCTGGGGTATTCGCTGGCCCCTGGTGGCGGTCAGTGGACACAACACATTGTTAAACAGCATTATACCACTGATCACTGATGATATTGCAATTTTTTTTTAAAAAAAACCAAAAAGTCCAAGGATAAGAAACTTCTTAAAATCCAGGAATACTGGTATTTATTTATTTTATTGGTTTTGTAACCCACCCTCCCTGCATAGCAGGCTCAGGGCGGGTTCCATCAATACAATATACAAAGAAACAATTTATTTTATTTATTTTTATATTTGGATTTGTATCTCGCCCTTAACGGGCTCAGGTAAAATACAATATTGTAGATGGAAATTACTTTGGGCTGGATTCATTGACAACTCCTTTGCACTAAATCACCCTCTGACACAGAAATACATTCTATGTTCGAAGAAGTCCTAGCAGAAGGAGAGATGTTGGATTCAACCCTGTATTTTCAATTGTAATTTAAAAAGTTACTATGGGCGATTTCCCACAAGCGCTGCTCCGCGCTTACTTTTCTCTCTGGCCAGATGGTACGTGTCAATTTCACACAAGCTGCTGCGCGGCTGCATTTTGCCTCACAGCTTCGTGCGGTTTCCCCCGCGTCTACTCAATCCTGTTTTTTGAGGATTGAGTAGACGCGGGGAAAATCGCACGAAGCTGCGGGGCAAAATGTGGGCGCGCAGCAGCTTGTGTGAAATTGACATGTACCATCCGGGCAAAAGGGAGGAGTGAGCACGGAGCAGCACTTGTGGGAAATCACCCTATCATTATTACTGTGTTTCTCCTGAAGGACCCTTATCCCAGACATCGAACTTAATTTGATGCAAAGCCAAATTACAGCTAAGGCCTGAGGAGATGGCTCTCCACGGCTGAACTTATGCGGGACTAAACTCAGAAACACAAGTGAAAAGCAGCCACTTGTCCCACGGAAAATCAAGTTCTGTTTGGCTTTCCCACTGTTGTGCAGGAAATTCGCGGCACAAACAAAAATAGAAACCGGATCTCCTGAACGTCCGCTCCACTTTTCTACCACAAGACCTTTTCAGCTACCCATTTGCCAAACCTCAGTAGTCCCAAGTTCACTTAAGTACACTTAAATTATAGCCTAAATTTTACAGTGAATCATTTTTGGATTTTCCAAGTTGTTATTATACAGATTGTCAAGTCATTTTTTTTCCTGGTCTTTTTGAAATGCCACCAATTTTGTTTCTATTATGTTCTGGATATTGGTGAGAAAAACAGATGTATGAGAGGTTAGTTTCAAAGGCTATCCGTGACTTCACAGATTCATTTTCAGATCATTATACGTGCCTTTGCATGCACTTCATGATAACAGGAGGTAGTTCCAATGAGAATTAAATACTGGCTTAAATAAAAAGAAGAGACTCGGAGTCAGCTATGCTGCCATGATGGGGGGGGGGATTTATTCTCTTCCTATTTGGGCCAGATGCTGCTTCTTTACTTTTGCTTCTGTACTGCTTGCTTATCAATGACCTTGCAGGTTGCTGGTGTAGTGTCTGGGATGCCTGGAAATGTGGGAGCGCTTTCGGTTCCCAGCTGCGGCCTTTAACGGCCTGGGGACCCTTCTCCTGCGCGCGGGAGCCTGGCTAATTGGCTTATGGAAAGGGTGGGCGCATATGAATACCCTATATCCCATTATGCTTGTAGGACCGTTGCCATTCTTAACAGTGACTATATTAATGCCTCTAAAGCTCTGCAATAAATTATAACCTTTCTGATAAGCATGTACTCTGTTGTTCGCTGTGGAACCTGACACTCTGATACATAAAAAAGTGTAATGCAGCCTTTGCCAACAGAATATCAGTGACTAGATAGCTTTAGAACAAAGTTTGAGCTCAATGGCACCTTTAAGACCAACAAAGTTTAATTCTGGGTAGAAGCTTTTGTGTACATGCACACTTCTTCAGATACTTCGAAACAGAATTCACCAGCCATTACATATAGGTTGTGGGTGGAGAGGGTGTTGCCCCGAAGGGCCAATTAGAACTAAGATTGGATTAAGGCAATTGTTAAGACCTGTGAATAGCAACAAATATAGCTACTGACCTGGATAGCTTTAGCCATTCTCCCAAAGCTGTGAGAAAGTATGGGTGTGTCACTTGTACATCTTTTCTTGGCCTGTACATCTATTTTTTACCCTGCCCATCTGCCAAGGGACTCAGTAGTGTCCTTTATTCTGCCTCCATTTTGTCCTCACAACCCAGTGAGCCTGTGAGAGTACAGACCCTAAATCAGGGGTGGCCAAACTGCGGCTTGGGAGCTGCATGCAGCTCTTTCACACAGTCTAATTTAATGATAATAAAAAGCAAATTTGCATATTTTCCAATAAAAACATTTGTGTGCTGTTTGTTCATGTCTTGAGGCTCTCAAACATCTGATGTTTATTCTGTGGGTGTGGTCAGACGGCATGCTGAGAGTGGGTTAAACTGCTCCGGTTCTAACCGGATTATATTTGATCTGGATAATTGCAATCACACTTGCCTCCCTTAAGCCGCGTCACCGCGCAGTCACATTGCTCCCTGACGTCTACACTACTGATGCGCAGGAGCGTGTGTCGGCGGGTTTTAAATTTTCCTCCTCAGTTTGGGCATGTGCATAGGCGTCCCTCCGTAGAAGAGGGGAAAACTATCATGGCACATACACAGAACTACCAGGGCGAATCAATCCAACCCCTCCAACAAAAGACTTCCCTTTAAATGTTTGTCCCAAAAATGGCCACCGTGAGATCCCGAACTCATCTAAACGCTAAAACAAGTGACAATTTAAATGTCAGTTTTCTAAACACGGTGGCGGAGCTCTGCCTATGTGCACACCACCAAAGCATTAAAAAATGGCGGGTGAAAAGCGGAAGCCTCAGGCAGCTTTCGAGTGGGGAGGGGGTTAAACCGGAAGTGGCTCGACACCACAGAAGTGATCAGACGACAGAAAAGTGCAGGTAGAACCGGAGAATCAGGAAAACACCACTTGGGGACCTGGTAACAAAATACTCCATTTTAAAGGGGGTTTGAGCCAGAAAGCGACGGCTGGGGACAGTGCGCAGGTGTTGGGTGTGTGAATGTGGATATAAAATCCATTACTGAAGCATGCTGAAAGCAGACTAAATGACCCATCTGAACACATGCTGTGTGGCTGTTACGTTAAGCAAGTTTGGCCACCCCTGCCCTAGATCAACAAGCTAACCACTGAGACCGCACTGGTTTTCACTTCTGGATGACATGCAAAAAATGGGAGATGAACATCTCTCTCCCACAGCATAATGAACATTCCCCCTTGTTGGTCCAGTTTCAGGTTGTTATGGGCTTTGGGCGACAGAGGATAACTGGTCCCCCTTTCCGCTTTGGTACTGCTCTTCTCTCTTCTAACCACACCCGTGCCAGAAATTTTCCAGTAGGTAGTAGTGTTTTGCAGGGCTTTTTTTACTCCACATCTTCGGCTGGAAGGGACGGGTTGGGGGTGGATACACAACACTTGCCAGATGTTGGCATCTGATTGCGCCGGTTTAATCCGCCCTCAATCCATCCATTCCACGGGGCAATTCCTCCCGTGTGACCAAGGCCATTGTGTCAGAACTGGGGTTCTGGCAGGAGAATCCAAAATATAGACAATTCAAACAAGCCCCCCCCTTCAGCTGCATCCAATCATACTCCACAATTCTCCCGCCTAGCTTTTGCATGCTCTACACACACCCCACCTGTGAATATATGGTTACTTCATCTAACAGTGAAGCAGGCACAGTTGGGCTCCAAGGTCAACCTTGACAAGGGAGGTATCTTAGGAAGAGTTGCATTGGCACTACAACAGAGCAATTCAAACACTCTCTTACTCACAGCCTGTAGTGTATTCAAAGCTGCCTTGAATGCATGATATGTTGTAAAACATCTAACTGAACTGTAATGTTAAGCTTCATCCTGGGCAAGGATCCAAATCCACCCAATAGTATTGCTAGCCCAGGAAGTAACAAGCCAATCACTTCAAGCAAGCTCCCTGAGCGGGAACGTCCGTAATTGGCCTTTATGTGAACAAGCTTATTGGTTGGTATTTTACAGTGGGTGTGGCTACAGAGCTCTTCTTACAGGGGCTACTGTAAGCCCTTGGAGTACTGGCTACATTAGGGATGTGTTGCCTAATATGCAAAGGAGTTCCTGCTACGAAAAGAGCCCTGAAATCACCAATGGCCCATCGGAAGCCATGAGAGGCCAAAGCCCTTCCTGTTCCGTGATGCTTTCTTTGCAAGGGCATTGGATGAACAGCAGAAGTCACCCAGTGATCATATTTCAAACACGTGGGCTATGATTTCAGTGGACATTAACCTGCTTTAATCATGTTGGCTCGTGGCACTACAGAAGTGGCAGATTGGATCCAACAGCATTCGACCTCATTTCCAGAAGGTGTAATATAATGTCATATAATGTCATCCCGTTGCTCGATAAGTGTTCCTAGTGAGCTTTGCTAATCAATTTACTTGTGGAAATTGCTGATGGCATCCAGAAAGAACGTCAGAGGCTGACTTTATGGTATTCGGTATGAGAAATTAGGTCATACTCATACATGATATAGAGATGTAGCCATAAAGCACTTTTTTCTAGCTGTAGCTCATAATATAATGTTTAGGTCATGCTTATAACTCGAGCATTTTACAGGGCTGAGGACTGTGGAAAACAGGATATTTGGAGATAGAGATTCAGGTGGTTAGCGGTGTCGGTTTGAAGCGACAGAACAGGGGCACCTTGGCTGCGGTCACACGGAGCATTAGCCACGCTACTGAGAATGGATGATAGGCGGATTTTCCGGGCACGATCACACCGCAACATCTGGGGAGCGTAGAGCTCCCATGGTGAACTTGAGGCTTCCCGCCGAAGATGCGGCGTAAAAAACTAGTACCTTCGAGGTACTAGTTTCCGGAAACTGCGGGGCAAGGGCTGGCGTCTGATCATGTTTCCAGTGGTAGTTCGTGGCATCCAGTGCCCGCCCATGTCCCGTCGCAAACAGTTCCCCCCCAAGTCTCCACAGGATGTGCACAAGCACCCAACGGCGCATGCGCACGAAGAGGAAAGCGAAAGTTCCGTTGCTCCGCAGAATCGTGCATGTCGTTGAACACGAAACCAAAAGTTCCACTCCTCCGTCCTTCGGCTTAAAAGAAAATAAATGACCCCATTTGCCACGGCAAGCCATTGCTGGTGTGATTGCGCCACGCCGCTTCTTTGCCGCGCTGCAGGATCGTCGTGTGATCGCCACCCTCGTTTACCCGCCGGCGCCGAGGGAAGGACACGTGGTGTGCCGCCAGTGCGTCTGATCGTGTAATTGCGGATCAAACTATGCCGGGGCAATTAGCCATGCCTCCCCTCGCGATATCCAGCCCGTATGACCGGGGCCCTTGAAGACCAACAAAGTTTGATCCAAGGTATGAGCTTTCATGTGCAGGCACACTTTTCCAGACACACTTCTTCAGATACCTATATGTATGGACTGGTAACGTCCACTTCAATGTATCTAAAGAAGTGTGCGTGCACACGAAAGCTTATACTGTGAATAAAACTTTGTTGGTCTTAAAGGTGCCAGTGGACTTGAATTTTGTTAATATATTTGAACAGTCCTGGCTCTTACTACTGCTTTTGAAATGTTCAGAATATCTAAATCTAAGATGAAGTTCTGTTCAGATCTGAAAGTTTCTGTTCATGGTGCCAGAGCTATTATTACTTCATTCCAGAGAATAAACACAACAGATAGATGGTATTGCAAATAAAAGAGAAATATCATAAACGGTTAACGTTGTTTTTTATTGACTGCTCAGTTCCAGCTTTCGTTCCTCATCAGTGGTTGCTATTGGAACAGAAATCAGGCACGTTATTTGACCAAAACCCACAAAAATGTGCTCAGGCTCATTAAGAAAGCAAAGCCAGCATTTCGTGGCCCAGCTATGATTCCCCTTTAATTAAACTGGTTGGCCACTGTGTGAGACAGGATGCTGGACTGGACCATGGGTCTGGCCCAGCAGGGCTCTTCTTCTTATGTCTTTAACATTGCTCCATCCAGCTTAGTCCCAGTTGCTCAAGTTCTTCAAGGACGAAGGCTTTCTCCACCCTCCTGCCTCAAGTCCTTTACAGTCAGGGTTCAGGGAATGAACCCAGGACCATCGGTAAGAAAGATCTAGTGCGGAAAGATCTAGTGCAGAGAGCTGGTAAAGTGGATAGAATCATATCATAGAATCACAGAGTTGGAAGGGGCCGTACAGACCTTCTAGTCCAACCCCCTGCCTAATGCAGGACCAGCCTAAAGCATCTCTGATAGTTCTCCCACTGACATCTTTGTTGGGATGCTTTATAGATGAACCAAGCAAGCATGAAGATCTCAAAATGGCTGACCACATCACCTCTAATCTTTATTTATTTTTATCTAGTCTTTATTTTTGTCTATGTGATTTATGGTCTCCCTTTCTCACTGGGACCCAAGGCGGATTACACAGAGTATGTCGCTACAATCGACCAGATAGGATACTGAAACAATAAACAACAAAACAGGATTTGGGTTGTAGATAGGGATGCCCAGCTCCAGGTGGGACCTGGGGACCCCCAGCATTACAGCTCATCTCCATACGACAGAAATCAGTTCCCCCCGAGAAAATGGATGCTTTAGAGAGTGGACTCTATTGCATTCTGCCTCACTGAGGTCCCTGTCCTCCCCGGGCTCCAGCTTGATGGTTAGGAGTACGGACTCTAATCTGGGAGAACCAGGTTTGATTCCCAACTCCTCCACATGCCACTGCTGGTGTGACCTCTGGTCAGTCACAAGTTATTTTGGAGCTGTTCTCTCGTGAGAAGTTCTCAAAAGAGCTCTCTCAGCCCCACCTACCTCACAGGGTGTCTGTTGTGGGGAGGGGAAGGGAAAAGGAGTTTGTAAGCGGCTCTGAGACTCCCTTGGGTAGTGAAGGGCGGGGTATAAATCCAGTCTCCTCCTCCTCTTCCTCCTCCTCCTCTTCTTCTTCCTCTTCTTCTATGGTGTGTTGTAAGTATAGCAATTGCTGGGGTCACCCTACTAACCAGCAACACTGCGAGGGTTGCCAGCTCTGGGCTGGGAAATACCTGGAGATTTGGGAGGTGGAGCCTGAGGAGGGCGGGGTTTGGGGGTGGGTGGGTGATGTATATTGGGACAAAAATATCTCAAGTACAGGCTAACAGAATTTTGGAGATGGTGGTACCTCCGGGGTCCCGGTAAACCAGGCTCATGGTGTTTGTTGAGGCTATGCAGCCCTCTTCTCCTTTGGTGGGTGTCCCAGACCCCAGGCATGGCCCCAGCCCCAATACTGGAAAATAGGTGGCATTGATTCTCTTTCAGTTTGAATGGTAGAGACCTAGGGGTTTCTTTGGTTCGTCTGAATATCCAAATGTGCATTTGAAGAGGCAAAGAGACAAAGATGATGACAGTTTGCGAGGTTTACTAGCCAGAAATGTTTAGGTCTAATTTTAGGTCTTCTTCTATTGTTTCTTCATTATTTATAAGGCTACCACAGTGCGGAGGGAGCAGAAGATGAGAGATATGAAATGGAAATGTTTATTTTATTTATTTATTTTTGGGATTTATATCCCGCCCTACCCAAGCGGCTCAGGGCGGCTAACATGTTGCTAGGAGAGGGTTTATACAATCAGTAACTTGATGGAGAGACAGTAAATATAGGGAAAGAAATGCTCAGACCTTACACAGCAGCCATGGAGACACAACTGTTAACTAGGGCGGTATACTTTACCAGGGGTCATTTAGTAGAAAAAGAGGTTCAGGAGCTCATTAGCATAACTCATTGGCATAACTTGTCTGCATATGCCACACCCCCTGACATCACCGGAAGTGTGTCAGAAAGCAACTGTCCGAATCCTCCACTCGTTCAATCCAATAAACGTTTATAGCAAAGTAGTATTTATTGAAGTAATGAAGAAAGCTGGTGCACAGGAACTGTTTGGAATGGTCAGGAAATGCAGGGCACCCGATAATAAACGAATTCATAAAATGCAATAACCAATAATCATGGTTCCCGCTTTCATGGGTGCTTCTAAAACTCGCGCTGAAAGCCTGGGAATTGAAACAGTTCTAAAAGATAAACAATGGCCCCTGCCACACGCAGGGGAAAAGGCGCTTGAAGGCGCGGCTTTTAAAAGCCGCACCAACGTTGACACGGCGCGGTGGGATCCCACGGATCCCCCGGCCGCGCCGCTGTTTCTCCCCGGCGCGATCAAACGCCGGGGAGAAAACACAGCCCTAACCGGGGGCCGGCCGAACTGCGCATGTCGGGGCATTGTCAGCAAGCTGCCATTCTGTTTTCTCTGACCTCTGTGTACATATCCTTACCCTGTTGCACCCGGCTTGTTTTTACTATCCTGCTACTGTGCTGGAATGCATAAGATAACTACTGGTGGATGTGTGTGGGAGAAGATGCTGTAATGCTTGCCTATTGCTATCTCATGAGAACTGCACCTGTGTTTTGTCTGATGTTCTGCCTGGTTCCCATGGACTGGGCGCGCAACCGTTTCATTAGCCCGCCAGCGGGAATATTATTCATTGGATATGTATCTGTTTGAATTTCCTTTATTATGCTCGCCCTAACTGTGTATCCCCAGTTCTAACAAAGAACGTGTTTGAGTATGTCTTCAACGCTTTGAAATAAATTTTGCTTTTCTTGAAAACGTGGATTTATTCTCGATGCTTGGGGATCCAACATATTGTTAGAACTCCCTTTCTCCTATCGTTCCGAATCTGGCAAGATCATGAGCGGAGCTGAGGGAGACCTACCGAAAACGGAGGGGGATTCAGGATCGGTCCCACACACCTCCGCTCCTTTGGTGACGGCAGCCTCGCTGGAGGGTGCCGTGGGGGGAACGATTCCCCGCCGGCCTGCACATCTGTCTTGGCCGCCTCCGACCCCTTCGCACTGGGGTCCGCGGAAGACTCAACAGCAGGATGACTGGACTATGTACAACACTCAAGGCACCCGTGAGGTGTACTCCCGTCGAGGGAGCGGATTACGTGAAAGTCTGTTTGACAAGGGATTGTTCCCAGAGCCGGGGGCTACCTCGGAGAAGGGGTGTTCTGAGCAAGACCTCGAAGAGTGGATGTTCGAACCATCGGGGCCCCGAGGCCACGTAGAGGATTCGGAGGGAGCCGGGGGCTTCCAAACGGAAGGAGACTATGACCCACCCCCGGACTCCCACCCTCGAGATCCGATCCCTGAGGAAACCACCGGGGAACGACTGGAGGAACTGGAATACTCGGTGAGGGACCTGTTGAGGGCATTCCAGGATGTAATGGAAGCTCTGCCGGGGATGATGGACATTAGAATGGCTAATTTTCTTGATGCACACGCCGCGCAACAGCAAGTCGCCCCAGCACCGGGAGTTCCCGCGCCGCAGGTGCCTGCCCAGCCACCGGCCGGACCTCCGCAGCAAGTAGGACCTGCGCAACAGCCGATGCCGGGTCTGCCGCCGGGTCTGCCGCCACCGATGAGGCCAGTGCCAGCGGGACCACCGGTTGCTCCGGGTCTTCCTCTCGGGGGAGTTCCGGGGCAGCTGGGACCGTTGGTAAGGACTCCACGGCCCAGACCCAAGGATTTACTGGAGGCTACCTTTGACGGCAACCCAGAGGAACTCGCCTTCTTCACGGTGAGGGTGCACAAATTCGTAGAAGAGAGCCGACACCTCTTCCGAAATGAAGCTGCTCTCATTGATGTCATCTCGGCGAGACTGAAAGGAGACGCCGCCACATGGTATGTGGGACTGCACAATGACCGCGGTCCGGAACTTTTGAATTTGCGAGCATTCATGTGGGCGCTGCGGGCTCGGTTTGAGGATGTCAACGCGAGCCAAAGGGCCAAAGCATTTCTCCGCACCTATCGTCAGAACAAGAAGTCGGTTCGCGAATACACACTGGAATTCCACAAGCAGGCAGCAAAGCTCCGAGACTACCCCGATCACATTTTGGCTGAAATGTATCGATTGGGACTCAACGCGGACATCCGAGAAACGGTTTTGAAGACTGTTAATCCTATCTCCCTGATGGCTTGGACCCAGGAAGCTGAAAATGCAGAGGATCGGCTAAACACCATCAAGCTCGACCTGGCTGCTACGACCAACAGACCCGTCACTGCCAGCGCCTCCAGACCCAAGACACAACGCCTGTCGGAATCGGCTCGAGAACTACGCATGAAGATGGGGCTATGACTAAAGTGCGGGGAGAAGGGGCATTTCGCCGTGGATTGTGGCAGCCGTCAAGCTAAAGACAAGCCGCCTACTCCGAAGCCTAAAACGCCACTACCGGGGAAGACGGGGATGGCCAAACCACGATTCTCCAAAGCTCTTCAGGCGGCCCAAGGTCCGGAAGGAACCGAGCCGCTTGCTGCCGAGTCAGAAGAGGACGTGGAGGTTGAACCGGCGGAAAACGACAACGGCCTGTTGTGAGAGGCGCAAAACGACACGGCCATTCCAGCACTGCGCCCAAGGTGGTGAGAGAAACCCCTTCCCTGTTTTTCGTGACTGTTTCTTTAATGAATCCGCTCCTGGGTACCCACGTCAGGGTGAGAGCGTTGATTGATTCTGGGTGTGGGAGGGATCTCATCAGCCCTAGAGTGTTATTGACACTGGAAGCGGGGATAACCCCCTTGAAATCTCCCATCATTTTTACCCAAATGGATGGGGCGCCCATGGAACCTTGTACGCATGAGACTATGGCTTTGCGGTTGGGGGCTGGCGATCATTGGGAATCCAGGACCTTCATTGTTACCCCTAAGTCGCAGTTTGATTTGGTACTGGGGAGTCCCTGGCTATTTACCCATGACCCTTACATCTTGTGGGAAGAAGGGGTTGTCAAATTCGTGTCGCCAAAATGTGTAGATCACTGCTGGTTGGATTCGTGGGGAGACCGGCCTGCCGCGCAGTTCCCCTGCGGCGCTTTGAAGCCGGAAGAGTTAGCGTCTTTGCCTCGAGAGTATAGAGACTTGGCGAAAGTTTTTGGCGAAGAAGAAGCTAACGAACTGCCCCCCCATCGCTCTACTGACTGTGCTATTGAACTCTTGCCTGATTGTAAATTGCCTAAAGGTAAAATCTATGCGATGGGGCCGGCTGAGAAAGTTGAACTGCGGAATTTTATTGATAAAAACTTGGCCCGCGGTTTCATTCGCCCGGCTTCCTCCCCTTTCGCCGCGCCGGTACTCTTCCGAAAGAAGAAAGACGGGGGGCTCAGATTGTGCACGGATTATAGGGGTTTGAACGCTGTTTCTTTGTCCAATGCCTACCCCCTCCCCCTTATCAAGGACTTGGTAGCAGAGGCCACCAAAGGCAAAATCTTCTCGAAACTTGACCTACGGGATGCATATTTCCGAGTGCGCATTAGGGAGGGGGACGAAAGTAAGACTGCGTTTAATACCCCCTTGGGGCAGTTTGAATACCTCGTTATGCCCTTCGGGCTTCAAGGGGCTCCGGGGGTCTTCATGAACTTAATCAATGAGGTCCTACATGAATTTTTGTTCAAAGGGGTGGTTCTTTACCTTGATGATGTGTTGCTGTATTCCCAGGACCTACCGTCGCATATTAAATTGGTGCGCCAGGTCCTTAAGAGGCTTTATGAGCACAACCTGTTCGCCAAACTGTCTAAATGTGAATTCCACAAGCCCTGCATTGACTTTTTGGGTTATCGCATCTCCGGGGGGAAGGTGGAAATGGACCCTGCTAAAATACAGGCTGTGCTTGACTGGGAACCCCCCAGAACCCGCAAACAATTGCAAATGTTCCTCGGATTCGCCAATTTTTACAGAAATTTCATCCAAAATTTCGCTCAAATTGCCCTTCCTCTAACCGATTTGTTAAAAACCAAGGGAAAGGGGTTTGATGCTACAAAACCAGGCGCCCCGCTTAAATGGTCCCCTGCTTGCGCAGAGGCTTTTGAGAAACTTAAACTAATGTTCACGTCTGAGCCCGTGCTGGCGCGCCCTGATGAAACTAAAAAATTCATTGTCCAGACTGATGCCTCGGATGTGGCAATGGGAGCCGCTATTTTGCAAGAAGGGGAAGATGGTCGTTTACACCCCCTTGCATTTGTGTCTAAAAAATTTTCGGACGCTGAACGAAACTGGGGGATTTGGGAGAAGGAGGCGTCGGCTATCCGGCTGGCTCTCTCCACTTGGAGGCAGTGGTTGGAGGGGGCTCAACTGCCATTTGAAGTCTGGACTGACCATAAAAATCTGGAAATGCTGAAATCCCCCCGTTCTCTAAACGCAAAACAACTTCGTTGGGCGGACTTCTTTGCTAAGTTTCGATTCACTCTTCGTCATTTTCCTGGGACGGCTAATTCCCTGGCAGACGCGCTCTCACGCCTCCCACAGCATGACAGTCAGCGTGAGGTCATCATGGACTCTGTTTTCTCCCCCTCCCACCTGGGGGGGGCTGTTGTCACCCGCGCGCAAGCGCGCTCAATTCCTCGCTCTGATGAGACTTCGCCTTCCCTTTTCCCTAGGGGGGGGGGGCCTGGGTCCAGAAATATGTTTCTGCTTTTACTGATGAAGATAATGCCTCCCTGCGGGCATTGCCGGATTATGTCCGTAGCCCAGAAGGTCTGATTTATTCTGGGGACAAACTGTATGTGCCTATTTCAATGAGGAGGGAAGTGATGGATTCTGCTCATGGTTCCAGACTGGCAGGACATTGGAGTTTTGTTAAATCACTGCAACTCATCCGCAGACAGTTTTGGTGGCCACACATGCGAAAAGACCTATTGACTTTTGTTCGGTCCTGTCAGACCTGTGCCTTAACTAAACCCAGGGGGGGCAAGCCTCCCGGTCTTCTGCAACCACTCCCTACTCCATCGAGGCCTTGGGAAGTGGTGTCCATGGACTTTATTACTGATCTCCCTGTGAGCAAAGGGAACACTGTTATTTGGGTGGTTGTTGATTTATTTTCTAAGCAGGCTCATTTTGTGCCTTTTCCTTCCTTGCCTACAGCACAGAAGTTGGCGAAATCGTTTATGTCTCACGTGGTGAAAATTCATCAATTGCCTGCTAAATTAATTTCTGACAGGGGGACCCAATTTGTTTCTAAGTTTTGGAGGGAACTTCTTTCCATTTTAGGGGTGGAACAAGGGCTCAGCAGCGCGTATCATCCTGAGACTGACGGACAAACAGAACGAGTGAATCAGACCCTGGAGCAATATCTTCGTTGTTTTACTAATTATCAACAAAATGATTGGTGTGAATTGTTGCCTCTTGCTGAATATTGTTATAACAACACTGTCCATAGCTCCACGGGCATGTCTCCTTATAAAGCTGTTTCTGGTTACGACAGCCCCCCCCTCCCTTTCCTGGAGGGGATGGGCCAACGTCCCGTGGGGGATGCTAATACTTGGTGTACTTCATTGCAAAATGCATGGCCTCTGCTATGCCAAACGCTTGACGCAGCCAAGGCTGCTTACAAGACCCAGGCAGACAAGGGTAGGGTGGTGGGGTTTGATCTGAAACCTGGGGATCTTGTGTATGTCTCGACCAAGAACATTAAGATGCTGCGACCTAGCAGGAAATTGGGGTGGAAGTTCATTGGTCCATTCAAAGTGCGTAAAGTCATAAATAATGTGGCGGTTGATGTTGTTTTGCCTAAGAATTTACGTGCTCTGCATTCTGTTTTTCACATGAGCCTGTTGAAGAAGGATCCTGGCCCGTCTCCCTGGAGACCAGCAGTTACTCCTCCTCCACCTGTCATTTTGGAAGGGGATGAACATTTTGAGATCGCTGATATCCTTGATTGTAAATTGAAACGTGGTAAACTCTGGTACCTTATCGAATGGGTTGATTTCGGTCCCCAGCACCGCGAATGGGTGGAAGAAGGGGATATTCGGGCCCCTTACCTGATCCGTAGTTTCCACAAGAGGTTCCCGGACAAACCGGGAGGTCTCCCGCCCAGCCCGGGAGATCTCCCGCCCGACCCGGGAGGTGTGTTTTAAGTGTATTTTAAGGGGGGCAGTATGTCAGCAAGCTGCCATTCTGTTTTCTGTGACCTCTGTGTACATATCCTTACCCTGTTGCACCCGGCTTGTTTATACTATCCTGCTTCTGTGCTGGAATGCCTAAGATAACTACTGGTGGATGTGTGGGGGAGAAGATGCTGTAATGCTTGCCTATTGCTATCTCATGAGAACTGCACCTGTGTTTTGTCTGATGTTCTGCCTGGTTCCCATGGACTGGGCGCGCAACCGTTTCATTAGCCCGCCAGCGGGAATATTATTCATTGGATATGTATCTGTTTGAATTTCCTTTATTATGCTCGCCCTAACTGTGTATCCCCAGTTCTAACAAAGAACGTGTTTGAGTATGTCTTCAACGCTTTGAAATAAATTTTGCTTTTCTTGAAAACGTGGATTTATTCTCGATGCTTGGGGATCCAACATATTGTTAGAACTCCCTTTCTCCTATCGTTCCGAATCTGGCAAGATCATGAGCGGAGCTGAGGGAGACCTACCGAAAACGGAGGGGGATTCAGGATCGGTCCCACACACCTCCGCTCCTTTGGTGACGGCAGCCTCGCTGGAGGGTGCCGTGGGGGGAACGATTCCCCGCCGGCCTGCACATCTGTCTTGGCCGCCTCCGACCCCTTCGCACTGGGGTCCGCGGAAGACTCAACGGCAGGATGACTGGACTATGTACAACACTCAAGGCACCCGTGAGGTGTACTCCCGTCGAGGGAGCGGATTACGTGAAAGTTTGTTTGACAAGGGATTGTTCCCAGAGCCGGGGGCTACCTCGGAGAAGGGGTGTTCTGAGCAAGACCTCGAAGAGTGGATGTTCGAGCCATCGGGGCCCCGAGGCCACGTAGAGGATTCGGAGGGAGCCGGGGGCTTCCAAACGGAAGGAGACTATGACCCACCCCCGGACTCCCACCCTCGAGATCCGATCCCTGAGGAAACCACCGGGGAACGACTGGAGGAACTGGAATACTCGGTGAGGGACCTGTTGAGGGCATTCCAGGATGTAATGGAAGCTCTGCCGGGGATGATGGACATTAGAATGGCTAATTTTCTTGATGCACACGCCGCGCAACAGCAAGTTGCCCCAGCACCGGGAGTTCCCGCGCCGCAGGTGCCTGCCCAGCCACCGGCCGGACCTCCGCAGCAGTCTCTGCGGGCAACTACTGGTAGCATACATGCGCAGTGGGGTCAGGGAAAGCCAGGAAGGGCAGAGATGGGTGTACAAAGGTTACACAGAGTTCTTTGGCAGCTTGCTGACAGCAACACCCACCGCTCAGGCTCGAGTGGACTGTTTTGGATTGCTAGCTATGGGGGGGGAGACGTGCAGATCTGTCTTCACAGAGGAGGGAGAGCTTGTACCTGAATAAACCTTGGCCTTAAAGGTGCCACTGGACTGTTTTGGATTGCTATTGGGGGGTGGGGCTCTACAACTTACCTGGCTGCTTCTTGCTCCTTGTGGCCCGGGGCTGCTGGGAGTAGGTGGCGGGGCTTGTTGCATCTGCCCACCCCCTGGGCTCTTTACTGCCGGAGCTCTGCTCCTGTGCGCTTTTGCAGGAAATGACCCCTGTGCTTTACTCAGTTTTCCTGGCAGAATCTGACCGTTCAACCAGTAGGGAAGAGATTAACAATGCTATCCTAAACAGATCTGCTCGGAATCCTACTCAGATCTGTGCAATGGGTCTTACTCCCGGGAAAGTGTTCTTAAGAGCACGCTGCAAAGGTCACAGAGAGCCTGTTTTGGTATGGTGTTATTATTTGAAAGAATTTAAAAGTAACTAGTAAAAATGGCTTAAAAAGCAAGCAGTAGCCTTTTGTTTATAGGGTTGCCAGACACCCCCCCCCCTTGGGGCGGGGTTTCCCCTGATTTTGGGGGCTCCAATCCACCGCTAGCCAGCCCTGAGCAGCCCCCTCCTGTGGCGTCAGCGAGATGACGTCACCCAGAAATGACATCATCACGCTGGGCACTTCACACGATACTCTAGCATTTTGACCAGACTATTTGGGTTTGGAGTCGGGAGCCCCCTCCCCCCTAGCCTGGTAAGACCTGGCAACTTTATTTGTGTATGAACTCACAAATTACTTACTTTCTTCAGCATTTGAAAAAGACACCTCTGTTGGCTTTGGTAATATTCAATTTTTTAAAAAAAGGGGGGAAAAAGAGAGGATTTTTTAAAAAATAAGTACCCGAGGGTACACTTTGATTATTTTTTCCATTATATACTACAGACATACAAACATACATACAAACAACCCCTAACTACCCCCCACAACATATAACATATAACAAGAGACATTATCATTTCTTCTGCTTGTTAAATTTCTAAATTCATTATCTATTTTACTAAGCTTATCTTTTCTGCGTTCTCAGATTACTACCTTTATTTATCAGGGAAAAAAAAGAGGATTAATTGATCAAAAGGCATATAATTAAACCAATTGCAATTCTTTTACTGGTTGATAACTCTAATGTTGGTGCAGGAAGTTGCAATATTGCCAGTTTTTCATCTATGCAAAATGCTCGACTCTTTATTGCAATTCCATTTTAGCTTGCCTCTTAGATGACTCTTTCGTATTGGGGCCGACACTACCACCACCACCAATGGGGTAACAACGGGGTTTAGGGTGGTCCTCGGAAGATCTGCCATAATATTGCATGGCACTGGTACCGCTGGACTGGCCTTGGACCATCTACAGGACAATATCACCCCCAATGAAATGACTGATACTATCATGAAATTACTCGGAGACCATTTTGTTTTCATGGAGCACTTTATTCTTGTTTTCGTTGTTATTTAATGGTTTTATTGTTTTATCTTGTTTTTGTGCATGGGTTTGTGCCCTCTTTTAAGACGCCCTGAGCCTGCGTGCGGGGAGGGCGGGGTAAAAATGTAAAAAAAACCCAAACAAACAAACAAACAAATTTACTGGGTGTGCACTGATGAAGGTACAGTAGGGTTACCAACCTCCAGGTGGCACCTGGAGTTCTGCTATTACAGTTGATCTCCAGATGACCATGATCAGTTCTCCTGGAGAAAATGGCTGCTTTGGAGGGTGGGTTCTATGGCATAATACCCCGCTGAGATCCCTCCCCTCCCCAAATCCCACTATTCCCAGGCTCCACCCCCCAAAACTACAAGTATTTCCCAACACAGAGCTGGCAACCCTACCTGGAGTCTTTTCTTTTCTTTTTAAATTTTTTTATTAAATATAAAAAACATTTAAAAATTGGAAAGCAAGTCCTGGTGTTTATGCAGGGCAAACAGGGAGGTGTTGATTTTATGTGCTGCTGAGGCTTCCAAGAGGGGCATCCACTTTTCTTGAAGATTGTCAGGAACGGGTTGATTTTCGGATCGCAGGATGCTAGTGGAAACTTTGTCCTGTAAAAAGAAGTCCCACAGTTTCAGGAACCAGTCACTCAATAGCAGCGTCTTCTTGGATTTCCAATGAAATGCAATAACATTCCTAGCGGCCGCAAGACACAATTCTATCAACTCTTTCATAAGCCCATTGGGGGCAGGATGGCTCCAATGATTCAAAAGGAACAAGGAGGGTTGTAGTTGGAGGGCGCAACCTGTAATTAAAAGTATTTGGGCATTGACTTCTCTCCAGAAGGCCTGGACCTTGGGACACTCCCACCAGCAATGAATATAGGTGCCACGGCCCCCACAATTTTTCCAACATCTGTCCGAGATCGCGGGGTTAATGCCATGCAGCTGATGCGGGGTCAGGTACCATCGAAATAAAAGTTTATAAGTTAACATTTGAATATTGGTGGAATGGGAGTGGCAAAGAGGAGAAGACCAAATCGCAGTCCACTGTTCGGAGGTAAGCGACTGACCAATATCTCTATGCCATTTTGTTTGATATCCAGTCTGTTCTTCTTTATGTTGAGACTACCTGGAGTCTTTTCTGGCTGCACTATTCGCCTCTTGTCTTTGCTCGTCATATGGTGCTGCCTCCAGATATTCAGGGCTGATTTTCTTTTCCTTTCTGTCTTTCTCCACCATACTTCTAGTGGGTAATTCGGTCAATTTTTATTTTATTAAGTGTTTTGCAGTACATATCAAATGCAATGTTTGTTTGGTCTCAAGCTTCCTTTAAACAAAAACAGGGTATTTTTTTAAAAAAAAAACTTAAAACAATGCTCAGGGGAAGGGGTTGGCTTTGTGATGTCACAAAAGCCAGCCAATCGCAGGCAGCTTCTGCTGGAAACAAGGACTTCCTTCTGACCTCAGCGTGGTAGGTCAGATTTGTATGGAGAGAGTGCAGTCCTTCGGGGAAGTCAACAACTTTAAATATGTATATCTCTGGGATATGCTTATGATACCTGACTAGAGCAAATGACAAAGCGAACAGTGTTTTCCCATCACCTGAGCAAATAGAACAACAAAGCAAATATGATCAATTATACATAGGGCACTCTGAAACTCTCCTCCCGGCTTGGCTTGAAGAGAATGTGCTGTCCCCACTGAACTATGCTTGGAGGTTCTCATTCCCTTTCCGTCTGTTGCTGGAGCATGAGATGCCAGGACTGGAAGAAGTCACATGTTTGACAACCTGATCTTAATGAAGTACAGGTTCGTGGTCAAGCCGTGAAATGTTATATGTCTAAAACAAGCCAGTGTTTCTTGGATCAGCCAGCAGACGAGCATTCTTTCCTCAGTTACTGATGTATAGATCAAGATAAGCTGGAATGTGAATTAAATTATCTCTATTTTGACAACTGAAAATAGAAAAGATTGGGTTGAATTCCTCTCCACCTCTTCCCAGTAAATGACGTTTCACCCTAGCTGTCAGCCGAAATAAGAAAAAAGTGGATTTAAATACTGTCCATGCAGTTTTGGTGCTTTGCCAGTTTCCCAGTCTCCTGATGTTCTAAGAGTACCTTCTGTACGGCTGTGATTAAAACCAGTTATCTTTTAGTGATATGAAAAAGTACAAGCAGTGGGCCTGCAAGGGTGGAAGGGGGCCGCTCATTTCCCCCTCCCCCAATGTGTCCCCTTTCCCTTTCCCAAAAGCCCCTATAGCCTCTCCCATTTCCCTGCTTCCTGATCTCCTTCCTACCCACCAGCCAACTTATATTTATTTCTCCATCCATCTGTCTTTAGTTCCCTACCTCTTCCCCCCCCCTGGCAGCCTCTTCCTGGGAAAACTGTGTGGTGCTGGCTGCCAGGTCAGACCCAGCTGCATGGATGGGAAACTGCAAAGACTTGTATAAGGTACCGTATCCTCTGTATCACCTTCCCCACACTATTTCCAGTTTAACTCCTCCTGGAAACCCCCATATCTTCACTTTCCCCCCTTGCCTTCTCTCCTTCTCACCCACCCATCAAACAACCTACCATTTATCTGTTCTTCCCCATCTTTAGCAATATTTATTATTTTACATACAACCCCCCCCCCCATTTCCACAATGGGGACCCAAAGTAGCTTACATAATTCTCCTCTTGTCCATTTTATCCTCACAACAACATTTTGAGGTAATATTTATTTATTTATTTTATTCGGCTTTTATCCCGCCCTTCCGCCGAAGCAGCTCAGGGCGGCTCACAGCATTACTAAAACCAACAAGCTAGCCTAAGACTGCGTAACTGGCCCAAGGTCAACCAATGAGCTTCCATGGCAGAGGGGAACATTGAACTTGCATCTCCCAGATCCTGAAGACCTAGGGCATTTCTCAGGTTTTCAGAGAGATCTGTATCGTCCATTCACAGGAAGGCAGGGCTGTGCTCCACTAAAACAACAATAGTTCTCACTGCTGAGGAACTGAAAGCTACTCATTACTGCATGTTTTTTAATTTTGATAATTATATTTAATTTTGATAATTATATCTAAAGTAGCACATTCAATGCAGTCAAACAGATAGCTGATGAAATAATCCCCTCACCAATTTTGGATGCGTTTTCATTCCTACTTTGAAAAGTTTTATTGTCCTGTCCACTTTTGCGATCAGGTGGGACATGAGGATCCCCCAGAATTACAGCTCATCTCCAGACTACAGAGGTCAATTCCCCTGGAAAGAAATGGATGCTTTTGAGAGTGAATTCTATGGCATGGTACCCCACTAAGGTTCCTATCCTCCCCAAACGTCATCTCCAAAATCTCCAGTCGTTCTCCAACCTGAATCTGGAAAGCTTAATCCCCCCCCATCCCCTGCTGGTGGTCAGGGGGGACCTGACCACCAGCATACTTTGAAAATCTCGGAGCTGCTTTATCAGACTAGACTAAAAAGCAGGAAGATTTAATGGGTTATGGATTAATTATGTTTGGTTGCCGTACCTGTTCCTGAAGAAGACACTGTGGAAACAGGCTTTTTGATGGTGCCCCATTAACAGGATCACTTGGATGCCATCGACATCGGACCTTATTGCTTCACTGGGAAGGACTGCTTCAGACAGAATTGTGTTAGGACTCTGAGGTGTCTTCAAAAATTAGACCCACACTAGAGACGTTTAGTATAATATTTTTCATTCATAACATTTGTTAAGGGTTCACATACTATTTTTAATATATTTTTTGTCATTATATCCATGGGTTTCTGGTATTTTCTTAATTTTCTCCAACCATGGGTCTCCTTTTTTTGCTTTGAAACTCCATGTGGGGCCTGGAGATAGGGTTGCCAGGTCTGCCCTGGCCACCGACAAGGATGGGGGGGGCAAGAGTTGCCAGATCCAGGTTGGAAAACTCCTGAAGTTTTGGGGATAGAGCCTTGGGAGAACAAGGAAACCATGGGGTACAATGGGCTACGATGCCATAGAGTCCACCCTCCAAAGCAGCCATTTTCTCCAGGGGAACTGATCTCTGTAGTCTGGAGATGAGCTGTAATTCTGGAGGATTCCCAGAACCCACCTGGAGGCTGGCATCTCTACCTGGAGCTTACCCTTTATTACAACTGTTCTCCAGCTTACAGAGATCAGTTCCCCTGGAGAAAATGGCTGCTTTGGAGGGTGGGCTGTATGGCATTATACCCAACTGAGGTCCCTCCCCTCCTTAAACCCCACCCTCCCCAGGCTCCACCCCTTTTTCATCTGTATTGTTTTATTTTATTGTTTTTCCTTTCCAAGTGGTCTTTATTACAGACAAAGGAAAGCACAGCAGGGAGGATGTGCTACTCGGCTATGCCACTGTTCCCGCAAGACTGTGCTTCACCACGCACTGGAAGCCTCCAGACTCACAAATCGTGTGTTAAACATAAGAACATAAGAACATAAGAGATGCCAATGTTGGATCAGGCCAAAGGCCCATCCAGTCCAACACTCTGTATCACACAGTGGCCAGAAATACCAGTGCCATCAGGAGGTCCACCAGTGGGGCCAGGACATTAGAAGCCCTCCCACTGTTGACCCCCCCAAGCACCAAGATGACAGATCATCACTTGCCCCAGAGTCCCTATCTATACCTTGTGGCTAATAGCCACTGATGGACCTCTGCTCCATATCTATATACTAATAGCGAAAGGTGCCGCCTGAGTGTGGATATCTAAATCCGCACATCGGGGGCACTTGTGGGGCAGGCAGATTTTCCTGTACAGTTGGGGCAGTCCCTAGGTGTGCACAAAAATCTGAAAATCTGAAAAAAATATTGGGGGGGATATTTAACCCCTCCAAAAAAGTAAAAGAGCATCCCCCGCGCATGCGCAGGGAACGCTCTGCAAACTGCCTCACCGCCGCCGCCACATGGTGGAGGAGACGGGGGGAACTGGCGGGATGGGGGGGGAGCTTACCTGCTCCTGCTGCTTCCTCCTCTGCCTGCTCAGTGTGGAGCTTTTTTATCACCCTTTGCAAAGAAGTCTGGAGCAGAAGGATTTTGCCCAGAGGTGGGTCAGCCCGGCCAGTTCTTCCCCTGCACTGGAATGCCAATAGAGTGAGAATGGCGAAGGCTTCAAATGTAGCCCCCACCCAGCCCCCACCCCTCTTTGATGCCTCATCCTGTCCAAAGTGGTATTGCTAAATCAGCTGTAATGTTGAGTTACAGTAGTTTAGTCATGGGAATGCTATTAAAACTGCAGAGTTTTGACAACAATGATTACTTTTAAACCGTGGGGTTTCTCTGGACTGCAGTCACCAGTGTTCCCTCTAAGCTGAGTTAGTGTGAGCTAGCTACAGCTTTTTAGCCTCCAGCTCACAGATTTTTGTCCCAGCTCAGGAAGTCACAACACATTATGCAATATTTTGTTGCGGGTCCCCTCTTGTGCTTATCTAATTCCCTTTTGAAGCCGTCCATGCTTGTAGCCGCCACCACTTCCTGTGGTTGTGTTGCTTCCTGTGTTGCTTTCCAGGCCATAGGAATGGCCATTCTCCAGCTCAAACAAGAGTCAAGAACAGACAAGCAGATATGGCAACTCTCAGAGTTGCAGGGGAAAGGGAGTTATTGGGGCAGACGGGCTGATGCAGTGGCTGCAAATGGTGGCTTGGGGATCAGGTCTCGGTCAAAGGTGTACGAAAAGGGGTAAGAGGGCCAAGTGTCTCCAAGGAGAGGAAGGAGGACCTTTCCACCTCAGGAAAGAGCAGTTGTCCCTGTTCCAGGAGTCTTGCCCGGATTCTGGTTGGGAGTATTTTCACTGTACACATTCTGCAAAGTCAGGGATTTGTTTTCTGACGGCTTGGAAGTCGGTCAAGAATCCCAGAAGGGGGAATGACTTCTTCAAGATTTAAGCAAGAGAAGAAGGTGGGAGGGGGCAGAGGGAGACTGCAAGAAAGACAAAGTGCGGGGGAAAGTATGAAAAATTGAAAAGAGTGAAAGGGAGGACGAATGAAACATGTGGACATTGTGCTATCATAATCACGCCTCTGCTGGATTGTCTTGTCTGCCCAGGAGAATCCAGAGGCGAATAACTGCTGTCTTGCAATGATAACAGCAGGGCTATTTTTGGAGAATGCACAGGAACGGAGTTCCGGCTGGCTCCCAAGTTGGCCACACCCAGCAGGAACTCATTAGCATAATAGGCCTCACCCAACAGCAGAAACTCATTAGGATTGGCTACTTTAGGAGGGTGTGGCCTAACATGCAAAGGAGTTCCTGCTACAAAAAGCCCTGGGTTTTGACAACAGACAAGGTAAACAGAATAAGGAGCAAAAGGTGGGTGTGGCTAGATGACCACATTTCTGGTAACATGGGGTTGTGGCCTATTATGCTAATGAGCTGTGCTGTTGGGTGTGACCTAGTATGCTAATGAGTTCCTGCTGGGCTTTTTCTACAACCCCCCCCCCCCGGATAACACAATATCCTTTGATGTACAGATCCTCTCAGAGACAACGAATCTAAAGCACCCATTACATATGAATGGGGACGGGGGGAGAAGTCACTGAATTATAGAGCAAATGCAACAAGGTGAGGACCTTCTGTTGAAGGCAATGTTGTTAGGGGTTTTCAGACATCAGTATGCACATCCCAACTATTCAGGAGGAGAGCCAGTTTGGTGTAGTGGTTAAGTGCGCGAACTCTAATCTGGGAGAACCGGGTTTGATTCCCCACTCCTCCACTTGCATCTGCTGGATGACCTTGGGCAAACCATAGTTCTGTCAGAGTCATTCCTGAAAAAGAGCAGTTTCTGTCCCCACCTACCTCACAGGGTGTCTGTTGTGGGGAGGGGAAAGGAAAGGAGTTTGTAAGCCACTCTGAGACTCCTTCAGGTAGTGAAGGGCAGGGTATATATCCAATCTACCGTTCCTCCTCCTCCTCCTTTTCTTCTTTTCTGCATAGGTAAAGGAGTTGCACGGTACAAAACGGTTTTACAAGCTTACTTGGATAAATGATTGGGACTGTGGTCAATACTGCTGCACATTCCTCATTGTAAGTAGGATCCAATTTATATAATTTCTGTATGGCTTTAATGTGTTTTGTGAAGACTTATACTATGCTGCCTTTCTTTTTGATGGCAGCTCCAGGCTTCTACAGTTTAAATCCATTACTTATTGAATATACCATTTTGTCGATTGTATCGACTCACTATGTGTAATCTGCCTTGAGTCCCTGGGAGAAAGGTACACTGTAAATAACATAAAGTAAGTAAATAAATAAGAATAAAAGCTCCAGCTAATATCTGTTGAAGAAGTAGAATTGGCATTGCTATTAGGTAGACTGAAATGGCACAAGTTAAAAAAAGAAAGTTGTGAGCGAGCGATTTGGCTGCTGCATGAATTAGTTTGCTCTTCCTGAGCTAAGACAAAAATCTGTGAGCCAGAGGCTAAAAAACTGTGAGCTAGCTCACACTAACTCAGCTTAGAGGGAACACTGGTAGGCAGGTAATTTATATCTACCCCATCTTCCTGAGTAGATATAAATTACCCGCCTACCATTTTCCTTCTCACCTTAAAACAGAGAGTACTCCATCTTTCCGTGTTTTACCAGTCACAGCTACTGGCAAAACGTCAGGTCCTACAATGCCAAGACCACGGCCATGCAGCCCGGAAAATCTACAACAGCTAAAGAACATCCATTAATTTAAATCAACAGGTGATCCAAAGGTATGGGGGAAGGGGACTTGTCTGAGTTATAAATTGGACTGAGCTGCTCTGTTGCATTTCACTGGAGTTATCATAGGTGTCTCTCCAGAGTGTCTGTAAAGTTATCTTCCAGCACACTGACTATTCCACAATATATAAGAGAAAGTGGACTGTAGTTTTCTCTAAAACAATGTTTTCAAAGACTTTTGTGTGTGTGTTTGTCCCTGTGTCGGTTTTCAGTAGGCATTCAAAAGCAGGCTTTACTTGGCAGGGGGTTTGCTTTCCTAAAACTCTAACAGCCTTATTTTTGTAGCTTTAATGCATACAGTTCTGTGCAAACTCTACCTCATCACTTACTTGGTACTTCTGAACTGCTGCTGAAATAGAACAACAGAGGAATAACAAGCCGTTATAAAATGGAAAGTTAACAACAGCAGCCTATCCCGTTATCTCTCTGCAATAGCTTCTGTTATGAGCGGTCGCTTTGGCGCCTAACGTTCAATCAAGGGGAAAAAGGCAAAGTACACCTGGTAATGTCTTCCCTTCAAACACAGCTAGAAAAGAATAAATGTCGAATCGGGGCTATCTGTGTTTGATCAGACTTCAGTTCTTGGCTCAAAGTGGGAGAGAGGTAGAAAGGTGTTGACCCTTTTCTGATGAAAATGGCCAATCGAAACGGTTCATGCATTCAATTGACCATTATCAAGTTTACTATAATTATAGAGAAATTTGATGGTTTGGATGTGTGGAGCTACCGTTTTATATATATATTTCATGTGTGTGTGTGTGTGTAGTCTTTTAACTGTATCTACAGTCTGTATCTACAGTCTTTTGATAACTAATTTCCCTTGCCCTACGTGCAGCAGGGATATAAACATCACTTTCTTAAGCCCAGATCTGATTAGAAAAATTGCTCTTACATTATTTTCCATAATGTCACAAGGATTTGGAGTTTTGCAAGTGCCTTTCTGCTCCACGATTTAACAGTGCTTGACATACTGGTGCTATTTAATTAACTCCAGCTCCTTGACAAACTGTTTGGAGAGTGATAAGAACTGAAATCAATGACAGGGATGTTGGGCTGTTCTAAGCAATTCTTGGGATATACCTTATTGATTTTGTGAAAAACTGAAGGTCATAGATAACCTCTCTGGGTTATCTGCATTTCTGTGAATCACACGGACAAACAAGGTTGGATAGCTTTTCCTGTGTGTGGTTGGTCCTGTTCGTCTAGCATTTCCCAATGGGAAAGTGCCTTTATTTATCTGTTAGCCATATTTGTATCAGCACCAACCCAGGATCTATTATGGATATTTCCCCAATATTTTGAAAAAAGGTTAATAGGTTAATGGGGTGATTAATATATTACTACTCAAGGTTGTTAGGGGCTATGGATAGCAATCAATCTCAAAAACAACCACCACCCTAAACTGAATCCTCGTAACTCTGTTTCCAACAAGAGATGGCTTCTCCAGTAGGTTTTCCTCTTCCATAATAATTTTGCCTTTTGCCTTACTCTTTTCAGAGTAAGGCTACTGATAAATGCAGAAGAGCCGGGCCAGTGATGAAGTTGGCAGCTACAGGATAAGTGAGCCACAGGAATAAATATTGCAAGAGAGCATGCAGATCAGGGCATTAAGAAGAACCAATCAGAAAAATGCCATGGAAATGATCGTTCATGCAAGAAGTCATCAGTGTGGGAAAATAAGGTATGGGTTCTTTCCCTTTCTTTCAGGGCACACGCTAACATCGCATGAAGAAACAGCACCCATGTGTGGTTGCCACAGAGATACTTCCCACCAGTGTTCCCTCTAAGCTGAGTTAGTGTGAGCTAGCTCACAGTTTTTTAGCTTCCGGCTCACACATTTTTGTCTTAGCTCAGGAAGGATGGCTCCAGAGCAAATTAATTGATGCAACAGCCAAATGGCTCACTCACAACTTTAATGCCAGTAGCTTACAAAGTAGAATTTTTGCTCACAAGACTCCACAGCTTAGAGGGAGCATTGCTTACCACCCACCCCAATACCCATCTCCTGAGGTCTCAGTGGTGTAACTGGTTTGGATACACGTGGTTGTCCGAGGAACAAATGCCTTGGAAAGCAGTGACTGTGTGTGTTGAATTAGAGGAAGAGTCCTGAACCTTTTAGAGCCTGTGGATACCTTCAGAATTTTGACACATGGTAGAGGGAGGTCCCATAAGATGGCTGCCACAGGTGGTGGAGCCAACCATAAAATGGCTGCTGCAGGGGATGGAATCACACACAGATGAAGCTAGGGTTGCCAATCCCCAGTTGGGGGCAGGTGATTCCCCCAGTCTGAAGCCCCTCCCCCTGCTTCAGGGCTATAAGAAAGCTGGGGGGGGGGAAATAGTTGCTGGGTGCTTCATTGTACCCTATGGAGACCGGTCCCCATAGGGTATAATGGATAATCGATCCTGGGGCTCTGGGGGACTGTCTTTTGAGGTAGAGGCACCAAATTTTCAGCATAGCTGCTGGTACCTCTCCTCAACCCCCTCCCCCCAAGTTTTAAAAAGATTGTACCAGGGGGTACAATTCTAAGAGCCCCCATCCTCCATTATTTCCAATGGAGGGAAAGTATTTAAAAGTAACACTCACCCAGAACTCGCTTTGGAATTCCTTCTCCTGGACCCTCCTTCCCCTCTCCTGGAGGCTCCTGATAAGTCCCACCCTCGCTTGTCAGCCTCACTTGACAACCCTAGAGGAAGCTCAAGTGCAGGGGAGAAAAGAGGTAATTAGAAAATACACAGAGAAAGAGGGGCGAGAAAGAAGCAGCTACCACTGAAACAATCTCATTTTAATCTGTAACTGTCAATCAGAACTGCCGAGACCTATCGGAAGTCTGGTGAGCAAGAACCCCACTTGGCCCCTCCCAGTTTCTAAAAACACTTGGCGGGTGCCACAAAACATTTCACCAGGCACCATGGCACCCCTGAGCACTGTTTTGGGGACCTCTAATCTAGAGGCTGTGGTTGGAAGCTCCGTTGACCAAACTTGATAATGATTCGTACCTATTGCTTGTTACTTCTAATTTTGGTTTCCTGGCCGTAGAGGTAGAATCCAGGGTAAGCTGGGATGGGCCTAGCCTGCACAGTTATTGTAAAGAGTAGGCCCTGCCTAGTCGTTATCATTCTGGGCTCTAGTGTAACCTTCCACTCGTCATGTTCTGAGTGTTCAACCTTGCCCTAGTGTTAGGCTACCAGAAAAGAATGGAAATATTTAGAAGAAGAAGAAGAAGAAGAAGAAGAGAAGAGATTGGATTTATACCCCACCCTTCACTACCCGAAGGTGTCTCAGAGCGGCTTACAAATGCCTTTCCCTTCCCCTCCCCACAACAGACACCCTGTGGGGTAGAAGAAGAGAAGAGATTGGATTTATACCCTGCCCTTCACTACTCAAAGGAGTCTCAGAGCAGCTTACAAACTCCTTTCCCTTCCCCTCCCCACAACAGACACCCTGTGGGGTAGAAGAAGAAGAGATTGGATCTATACCCCGCCCTTCACTATGGAAAGGTGTCTCAGAGCGGCTTACAAACTCCTTTCCCTTCCCCTCCCCACAACAGACACCCTGTGAGGTAGGAGGGGCTGAGAGAGCTCTTGACAGAAACTGCCCTTTTTCAAGAACAGCTCTTATCAGAGCTACGGCTTGCCCAAGGTCATCCAGCCAGGTGCAAGTGGAGGAGCTGGGAATCTAACCCGGTTCTCCCAGATTAGAGTCCGCACACTTAACCACTGCACCACACTGGAAGACCAACAGTGCCATCCTGAGGAGAGTTCCCCCCTCCCCCACAAGCATGTTGGCCCCCATGGGTTTAGGAGTAGGGTTGCCGACCTCCAGGTGGGTCTTGGCATTCTCTCAGAATTACAGTGGATCACCAGACTACGGAGGTCAGGTCCCCTGGAGAAAATGGCAGCTCCTGAGAGTAAACTGGATGGCCTCACGCCCCCCGGGCTCCCTCCCCTCCCCAAGCTCTACTGTCACCAAGCAGAGCCCCCAAATCTCCAGCTGGAGCTGGCAACCTGTCAGCTATGCTGCCATCGGGGTTGGGGAGTTCATTCTACGTCTTGTTACTGGCTATGGCATCCCTATCCCTGCTGTTCTGCTTTTGCCGGAACGCTTATCTCCACAGATGTGCAGGAGGAGTGTGTGTTGTGTGGAGCTCTCCTCTCTACCATGAGAGAATCCAGATTCCCAGCTTTAGTCATAACGGTTTCCTAAGTTATCCCACGCATGGGAGGGGACCTAATTGGCCCATGCGGGGGGGGGGGGGGCATACAAATACCCAGGGCTTTTTTAATAGAAAAAGACCCCCAGGAATTTATTAGATAGCAGGAACTTATTAGCATAATAGGCCACACCCAACAACAGAAACTCATTAGCATATCCAACCACACCCATGAGAGCATAGCTCATTAGCATATTGGGCCACACCCCCGTGTTACCAGAAGTATAGTCATCCAGCCACACCCACCTTTTGCTTCTTATTCTGTTTACCTTGTTTGTTGTCAAAACCCAGGGCTTTTTTTGTAGCAGGAACTCCTTTGCACATTAGCCCACACCCCTAATGTAGCCAATCCTAATGAGTTTCTGCTGTTGGGTGTGGCCTATTATGCTAATGAGTTCCTGCTGGGCGTGGCCAACTTGGGAGCCAGCCGGAACTCCGTTCCTGTGCGTTCCTGCCCAAAAATAGCCCTGCGAATACCCTATATCCCATTAGGCTCTACTGGTTGCCGCCATTCTTAACAGTGCCTATGTTACTGCATCTATAGCTTTGCAATAAAAGTATAACCGTTCCTGAATGTGCGTACTTCGTTGTTAGCAGTGGGCTCCGACACAACCTTACAAAGAAGAATTTTATTTATTAATTTAACTTTTACCCCGCCCTCCCCGCCAAGGCAGGCGCAGGGTGGCTTACATAAAACCAATAAGACAATGTACGTCTCAGTGTAAAAATCCATAATCAACCATTTGAAACAGTTGATATAATGATGGTGGTGCAATATTATTTAAAGCGCATTTAAGAACGCAGTCAGCGGTGCTACCACTCTAGGTCGACACATGGCATGGCTGGTAAGGTGCAGCTCCTATCAGAATGCCTGCCAGGAAAGCTCCATTTTCAAGGCCCTGCGGAGCTGTGGGAGGAGGAGAAGGAGGAGGAGGAGAATAAGAAGAAGAGGAGGAGGAGGAGGAGGAGATTGGATTTCTACCCCACCCTTCACTCAGAGACTCAGGGCGGCTTACAAACTCCTTTCCCTCCTCCTCCCCACAACAGACACCTTGTGAGGTAGGTGGGGTTGAGAGATCTTTCCAGAACTGTCCTTAAGAGAACAGCTCTGGCAGAACTATGGCTTGCCCAACGTCATCCAGCAGAGTGGAGGAGTGTGGAATCAAACCTGGTTCTCCCAGACTAGAGTTCGCGCACTTAACCACTACACCAAACTGGTATAACTTGTACATTTCAGTGGGTTTCTTAAATGCCCCAAATTATACACCCACACCATTAAGCAGACTACAGAGGCACTGGCTCTGCACATATTTATAGTTTTTGTGGCACATTGTGCTGTTCTGAGATATGGTTGATTTATAGCAGTGGCTTCATATCAATCATCTTTGGGGGACTGACTTTCTTCCTGACTTCTATCCCTGCTTGGGAGTGTTTTTTAAAAACTTATTTTCACTCTATGTTATGATTTTTTAGAAGAAGAGAAGAGGAGATTGGATGTATACCCTGCCCTTCACTACCCAAAGGAGTCTCAGAGCGGTTTACAAACTCCTTTCCCTTCCTCTTCCCACAACAGACACCCTGTGAGGTAGGTGGGGCTGAGAGAGTTCTTGCAAAAACTGTCCTTAAGAGAATAGCTTTGAAGGAACTTGTGACTGACCCAAGGTCACACCAGCAGCTGCATGTGGAGGAGTGGTGAATCAAACTCGGTTCTCCCAGATTAGAGTCCGCGCTCCTAACCACTGCCACCAAACTGCCTTGGATAGTGTTGTAAGAATTTTGGATGTGTGGGTGTGTGTTTAACCCTGTCACCCACACTTCCCCCCCCTCAGTTCGTGTGTGTCTCCTGTGTGTTGCCCCTTACCAAAGGCAGAAGTGCAAGCTTGGAATTCACTAGTCTCTTCTTAAAATAAAACTTATCTTTATTATAGCAAAACATTCATAGTTCCTAAACATACACACAGAAAAATAAACATGCAAAACAAAGTTTTCCCCACCCCATGCAAGCGCGTTGAGAGGCACTCTCTAACTGAATCCTTTTCGGATTCAGCTGAAGTCTGTGGGCTCTGGACCAGTATTTTAAACCCAACATCAAAGGATGAGTTCTTTTTGATGATCATATCAGGTGTTGATTAGCATGGAAGTGGAAATTGCCTATCTGAAAATTGCTTCCTAAAAGATGAGGTTGTATTACAGGAAATATTGTTTCCTTGGTCTCACACAATAAAAGTCCAAAGGGATCAATACAGTGTCATCCAGGTGTCCCCCAATCAGGGAAATAAACTGTACTTTGATGTTTAGAGAGATGAAAAGCGGGGTATGTGTGTGAACTCTCTGTCTCTCAGGAAGCTAGCTTGTCTTGCCAGCTGGTCAAATGACCATATATCTAGGAAATTGGGGTTATTGGCGAGTTTCACATCTGTGTAGTTTCCCTGGGAATTGAATATGTTGCCTCCTCAGTGAAAGAAAGGTCAAGCCTGTTTTTTTTTCTTTTTCTAGCCAGGGCAGAGCCAGATATTGTATATGGAATTCATAACTTAGTTGGTTCATTTTAAACCCAAATACTTCCATCTTTCAATATTTCTTACCACAATCCCCCATTTTTGGGTTTAAAAGGACCCAAACACAATTGGCTACAGGATTCCAACAGAAAATAGGGAAGGAATATATTTAGCTGCACAAGAAATAGCGAGAAAACATTACAAAACCACCTAACAATGCTTCATCCTTTAGATTAGCTAGGTATCCCCCCGAGTAATCGTGCTTATACACATCTAAATAAAAATGTTTACAACAAAAATGAAACCCACAAATAAATGAAAATGGTTAG
>NW_015175973.1:1414119-1416976 GCF_001447785.1 Gekko japonicus
GAGAGAGTGACTTCCCTTAATCATCATTACAAATTCAAGAGGAAGCTAAATAACCTGGCATTCTTCTTCAGTAAACACTGGGTAGAATCCCTCCTGAAGTAGTCCAAAACAAAGCTCCTTGCAATAGGATAGGGGTTGCCAGCTCCAGCCCAGGAAAACCCTGTAGATCTGGAGATGGAACTATAAGGAAAACATTGCATAGAACTTTAAGGAAAACATTGCATAAACCAATCTTGCGAGGTATGCACTTTCCTACAGGGACACTGACTCCAGTATTCTGGAGGAAAGGCTGTAATTTGGGAGAGTCCCCAGGTGACCCCTGGAGATTGGTATCCGTGTGGATGAATGGGGATTTATAGAAAGAACGAAGCTTAGGAGCTTCCATTTTAAAATACAAGTTACATTCGCTGTGATTTCTGCCCATTGAGGTTTGGAAAAGGGAAAGTAATGCCTCATTTTCTTTTTGGGCTGCTCTAAAGTGGGGGGGGGGGACCAACACATGCATTTTGAAATGATATAAAATTAAAATAAAACCAGTCAAAGTGCCAATTTTATCGCGTGTTGCTTTAATTATTTTATCCAGGGCTTCTGAGTACGGGCTACAACAAAACAAAACAAAGCAAAATCTCATGCCTGTTTGTTATTTTATTTCATTTCTGCCCATGTAATTGTTCAGTTGCGATATGCTCAAGAATTCTCTCATCAGCTGCAAAGATGCATCGCTTCCTTCCAGGACGATTAGCGTTGTGTAAGTGGATGTGGCACCCAGTAGATCAACAAAGGACTTATCCGAGAGCAATATTTTCCAAAGCAGATTATCATGAATAATACATACATGATTAATTTGCATATGCTGAAAAGTTATGCAAATCATATTAAGTAAATTGTCTATAAAGTGAGGTGTTTTGGCAGGAGGTAAATAGTCCTTTCAGACAAGGTACATAAGCAAAATTATAAGATAATCACAGGAAAATCAGCCTGTCTTTTTTTGGTAATTAAAACATGAACTTCACAGCAAGCCTCTTCTGAAGCCTGTTATGTACTTGATAAGGAAGGAAACAAATGAATCCAGCAATTCAGTGTTCCAAATAATGAGCCAGATGAGGATGGATGATTTTCGTCGCTGCATTTGCAGACATTTTTCACGATTTAATAAATTATTTGCTATTCGTCTTGCATCCCCCATATTGGCAAGGAATAGAAGGTCCCTGATTGATCAAAACCATCTGTCTCCATGAGGGTTTTCAACTCCAACCTGGGAAATTTGTGGAAATTTGGGGGCAGAGCCCGGCTTAGGGAACGGAGGCACCGCAGCACATTAAAACACCATACAGCCCACCCTCCAAAGCTGCCATTTTCTCCAGGGGAACTTGTCTCTGTGGTCTGGAAAGCATTTTGAACCCTGGGAAAGTCCCAGGCCCCTCCAGTAGACTGGCAACCCTAACCTTTACCCAGGCATCTGGTGATTAAGATGATAGAGATGCCTTGGCAGTGTGGAAGCATTCCTTGAAAAATCTGTAAAAAGGTAAAGGTTCCCTTGGTCAAAAGCTAGCCGAATCCGACTCTAGGGTTGCAGTGCTCATCTCCGTTTCAAAGCCGAAGAGCCAGCGCTGTCCGAAGACATTTCCATGGCCATGTGGCTGGCAGGACTAAACACCAAGGCGCTGTCATGCCTGCCTTTGACTCAGCCCCAGAGCCAGCTACTGACAGCCTAAGAGGGGAGGATTCAATGCCTTTAAGCGCTGAAGAAGCATCAGGATCTGCACCTACTGTAAGTACTAAGGAGGATACACAGCAATCTGAGTCAACTACAGGACGGTTTGCACCTGGGATTGAGCAGGCCATAAGCAGCTCACCACCTGCATCTCCCCCACCTGTAAGTAGGCTTAGGGATCAGAGACGTCAGGAGCTGGCTAGCTGACGAAAAGAAGCACGTTCAAGAGGGCGGAGATCCTTGAGCCCTGAGTTTTAACAGCAGCCAGGACCTCGCACAAAGGTGCTAATGAGTTAATGGGCCAGAGCACTATTTAATAGGGCCTCTGGCCATGAGCCATTTGTGCTGGCAACCTCGTTCGTAGAACCAGTAGCTCTGCACCTTGATTCCTGTTTGACTCTGGCTTTTTTGGACTCGGCTTGTGTTTGGACTGCTCTGGCTCCTGACTTCCAGATTTGAACCTGACCACGCCCTCAGCTTTGCTCCCTGTACTCTGACCTCTGGTAATGTTTGATTATGCCTTTGTCTGGCGTTTTGGGACTTGTTTAATGCTCTGCTGACTGCTCTCCCGGCTGACCTTTGGACTTGTATTGTGACTCCCCCTGTCTGCCTGCCTCCCTGGCTCTACCGTGACAGGTGCATGGAATGCTGTTACCTTCCCACTGAAGTGGTACCTATTTATCTACTTGCAATTTCTTGCTTTCAAACTGCTAGGTTGACAGGAAAAATCTGTACTCAAGCACAAATGATATGGGACCTATGATCCTTTATGACTGATTATACTGGCTTCTGTATGTGCTTCTTCTGAGATTGGGTCCCTCTATAGCTTACTGGTTTTAAAAAAGAACTATTCGAAATGTGGCGGCTCGCATTCGGACCACGAGTCTCTATGGCTTATGGATTTCAAGGTTGTTTGGATTTTCCAGGAGCTATATGAGTCCACTCTATGATGAATGTATGTCAAGTTGGACTATGGAAGTACAATACAACAGGAGTGAGACACACTGAAATTTTGGGGATGTTATTTTTCTATTTTTCTGTATTACTGTTGTTTCTTGCAAGACCACCTTGGCTTTATATAGTTACAAGAGGTGGACCTGCAATACTCCGGGGGGGGGGGGAGGAAGGGAGACAGGGAGGGTG
>NW_015175973.1:1417183-1448817 GCF_001447785.1 Gekko japonicus
GGTGGGCGCGGCGGGGGTCCGCCGGAGGGGAGAGCAGGGGGGCGTGTCCCTGGGGGGCAAGTCTAGCAGGAAGCCCCGTGGCCTGCGAGCTCGGTGGGGAGAGCGACTCCCCCCCGCGCGGACTCTTGCGGGTGTGCCTCTGGAGCGAGATGGGCGGGTTCCCTCCGGGTTCCCTCCCAAGCAGCTGTGAGGCGGCAGCGGCGGCGGTCCAGAGCATCCACTGTGCATGCGCAGGGGACGCTCTGCCAGTTTCGGGGGGATTTAAACATCCCCCCTGAGATTTTTTTTTTCTGGGTTGGATTTTTGTGCAATCGTGGGGACCGCCCCACGTGTGCCCAAAAATCTCCCTGCCCCTCAGGTGGCCCCGGAGCGCGGATTTAGATATCCACACCGACGGGGCCACTTGGGTATTAGTATAAGGATATGACTGTATTACTGAACTTGGCATTAAATATTATATTTATACATTTTTGTTTATCTTTAGCCATTTTTTGTGCTTTGTACCATTTAATGTACGCTGGTTCCCCTTCTTTTTTGGTTTTCAAATAATATGCAGGGTGGCAGTCCCTCCCCACGTGCTTGCCTGAAGATGGAGGTACTCTGGTCTTCCTAAGACATGGCTTCTCTAACTGAGTTCATGTGATTGTCACGTTTCTGTAATGGTTGTGGCACCACTGAAGCCTTGAAGATTATGAAAATCAAATTCTGAAACATTTGTGTCAGCGACAGGCTTAAATGTATACATCACCTATTGGAGTTTTTCTACGTTGTCATTTTTCTCGCTTCTAAGTTTCTGTTTCTTTGGTGTGTTTTCCCCCCTGTTCCACACATTTAGTGGTTCATTTGATAGTACACCTGATTCTGTCTGGCATAAAAATATGCAGTTTAAATCTGCAGGACGATGTCAGACATAAACAAGTGTAATACAAAACTGACCACCAGAGGGAACAAAAACATGTGGAACAGAACTCCCCCCTCCTCCCAAGAAACAAGAACTTAAAAGCCAGGAAAATGAGAATCTGGAAAAGCTCTTGATCTCATATTTGGGCCGATATGGATGCACAGGGGCTCAGGCTCCCCAAATGTATTCCTTTTTTTTTTGTTGTTATATTAGGGTAGGGTTGCCAAGTCTACTCACCCCTCGGAGCGGAAGTGACGTGCTACGTGCTCATGTTGGGGGCATGGCCCAGATCGTCGGGGGGAAAACCATATGGTTCCCCTTCGACAATCTGGGCCACGCCCCCAACGTGAGCAATGTGGCTGTGTCACCTCTGGTGACGCAGCTTTGGGGGCGGAGTTCCCCCCCAGGGCCCAATTCCACCGCGGCGGAAATCGGGCCTCCAAAGCGGGGGATTCCCTGCCCCCCCGCCCCCACTTGGAAGCCCTATATTAGGGGTTGAGAGCGCCACCCCAAACTTACTTGGGCTGGTTTCTGGGAGACCAGAGCAAGTCCTGGGGAGTAGCTCTGCCTGAGAGCAGGCAAGGAAGGGCAGGGTGGGCACAACACAAAAAAGTGAAAGGGCTCTCCTGCTGAGCTATGCCTGCAGGTAATCCTAAGGCTGGCATGAATCAGAGGACAGGACCTCAAAAGTAGCAGAGGAGGGAGAGGTGCAGGCAGGTAAGACCTAGGCCAGGAACTCAACCACCTCTGTTACTCACGTCGCAGGATCATGCCCTTTTTCATGGGGAGGAGGAGAAGAAGAAGGAGGAGGTGGGATTTATACTCCACCCTTCACTCAGAGTCTCAGAGCGGCTGACAAACTCCTGTCCCTTCCCCTCCCCACAACAGGTGCCCTGCGAGGTAGGTGGGGCTGAGAGAAATCTGGGAGGACCGCTCTTTCAAGAGCAGCTCTGACAGAACTATGGCTTGCCCAAGGTCATCCAGCAGCTGCAAGTTGAGGAGTGGGGAATGAAACCCGGTTCTCCCAGATTAGAGTCTGCACTCTTAACCACGAAACCAAACTGGCTCTTAACCATTAAACCAAACAAGCCCATGGTGGCTCCACTCACAGGAAATCCTTTAAAAGGCAGGAAGGAGGACAGCCAAGTAGGACTCAGCCAGACCTCTACCTTACAGTCAGAGGAGAGGAGAGAAGAGGAGAAAGACTGAGACAGAACTTCCCTTCTCCCTGACAACTAAGGCATTGCCTGCACCTCATCACTAAGGGGGGCTTGATTGTGCGGCAGCCCGGGGCTCTGTCCTCTCAGGTGTTGGCACCTGACACCCACCTTTGCCCATTTGCATGTCAAGAAGAAGAGGAGATTGGATTTATACCCCACACTTCACTACCTGAAGGAGTCTCAGAGTGGCTTACAATCTCTTTCTCTTCCCCTCCCCACGACAGAACCCCTGTGAGCTCTCTTGAGAACTGGTTGTGAGAAAACAGCTCTGAAAGAATTTATGACTGGCACAAGGTCACACCAGCAGCTGCATGTGGAGAAGTGGGGAATCAAACCTGGTTCTCCCAGATTAGAGTCCGTGCTCTTAACCACTACACCAAACTGGCTGTACGCTACACTAAACTGGTTCTCAAATCTCCTTTGCTTAATATCATAACAGAAGCAATCTGCTGACAGAGGGTATTCTCAGATTATCACAGGAAGGGTCAACACCTCAGTTTCTGGGAAACACTCTTGTTCTCCAGGCGTTAATTCCTGGGGTCAGAAATCTCTAACCTTCTTAATGGGCAGACATTCTCCCTAATGAATTTGGCATCAGCAAGCTTTAAGGACTTCTCAAATGCCAAGCAGATATGATAGCGTGGATTTAGGGGGCAGATCTCCGATTTGCCCAGAAGGCAGCATGGCAAGTGGGCCACTGACTTCTGCAAACTTGCATGAGATGGAACTACAATAAAGGGGATATGAAAAAGCTCCGCAGATGACTTACAAAACCTACAATTCTATGGGGAAATACCAAACCAGCCATTAATTCTTTCTCCGTCTTCTGTCAGATCGGGCCTTGACTTTGAATGATTTTAGGCAGTTGCTTGGTCAAGCCATCGACAAGCTAAGATATGGTACCCTGTAGCATCTGATCTCCCCCTCTCCCCTGGTCAGAGTCTTCTTAAATGCAGTCTCCTAAATGGCTTCCAATTATCTCTCTGTCCTCTTCCACTGGCTGGAGGTGTTACCTTCCAGAGGCAAGAGCAGGGGTCATTTCCTGCAGGAGCGCACAGGAGCAGAGCTCCGGCAGTAAAGAGCCCAGGTGGTGGGCACATGCGACAAGCCCCGCCCCCTACTCCCAGCAGCCCCCAGTCAGAGCAAGAAGCAGCCAGGTAAGTTGCGGAGCCCCCCCCAGATAGCAATCCAAAACAGTCCAGTGGCACCTTTAAGGCCAATGTTTATTCAGGTACAAGCTCTCCCTCCTCTGTAAGGGCAGATCTGCGTGCCCCCCCAATAGCTAGCAATCCAAAAGAGTCCAGTGGAGCCTGAGTGGTGGGTGTTGCCTTCTGACACACTTCCGGTGATGTCAGGGGTGTGGCATATGCAAATGTTATGCTAATGAGTTATGCTCCTGCACCTCTTTTTCTACAAAATGACCCCTGGGCAAGAGTGACTGATTTCCAGGAAAAGAAGATATTGGATTTATACCCTGCCCTTCATGACCCAAAGGAGTCTCAGAGCAGCTTACAAACTCCTTTCCCATTCCTCCCCACAACAGACAACCTGTGAGGTAGGTGGGGCTGAGAGAGCTTTTTCAAGAACAGCCTTTGAGAGAACTTGTGACTGACCCAAGGTCACACCAGCAGCTGCGTGTGGAGGAGTGGGGAATCAAACCGGGTTCTCCCAGTTCAGAGTCCACGCTCTTAACCACTACACCAAGCTGGCTCTGACACCCCAACTCTCAATCTTAGTTCCCAAAAATGCAATATAAACTCATCATCCTACAATAGCTTTCGAAGCAATGATAAATGGGAACAATTGATGTGTATGTAAAATCATAACAGTATGTTTTAATGTGAGCTGGCCTATTAGCATGATAGCTCATACCAGGTCACAAGTCTCATAGATACATTTAAAGTAAGAACAAGGAATTCTTGCATAGAGCAAGGGGAGGGGAACCATTGCAAATAGTTAATACTGCTGTCGTAAGCCACTCCTGAAGCTTGCATGTGAAGGAAAGAAATAGGTGCACGCTATAACCACTTTCATCCTAACTGGCATCAAGAACCGGGTATTTTAAACAAAGCCGAACTGTCAGTTTTACTGCCAAATATTGTAGCAGCAGCATACTTGGCAGGTTGCATTTTCGTGTCTGATGCACCAGCTTACAAATTTCCAAACAAACATTCTGGAAACAATTAACAGTAACAAAGCAACCACCAACCCCTCTTCAAATATGGGTGGTGTTTTGAGTTGCAGGCTGGTCACCCATAATGTGTCTTCAAGCAAGGGGGGGGAATTGTTATTTTTGTAGGAAAAAAATATCGCTTAGGGGAAGAGGAAAGTTTTTCTGCTCTGCCAAGGCGGAGTTTAATGTTGTGAATCATTAGGAAGTACACCCTGTTTCTTGTTTCTTTTACTGTCACTTGAGGCTACAGGCTCAGGCCTCAGTCTCGGGAAATCACTGAATACAGCAGAGATGCTATTTTGTTGAAAAGCCTCCGACGGAAGTATATGTCGAACCATTAATTCCCAACAAGTTTGCAAAAAAGTGTTGCCGGTTTCGGAAAAACGCATACCACCACATTTGCAAAACAGAACTTGGGTTGCTTTCAAAGCAGCTTCATGGATAAACACATATGTTTTCCTTTTGTTTTTAGCCCCGCAGTTTATAGTTTCCAAAAGGAGTGATAATTAACACGTCGGGCCGTGAAGGAGTGTGCATCCATTCCTCCATTAAATGTATTCACAGTGATCTAGTAATGTAAGAATGTAAGAAAGGCCATCCGGTTCCTCATTGGGTGCAGACATAAATGGAGACCGGCTGAATCAGGCTAAGAATTAATCTACTCAGTCCTCCTGTTTCCAGGTGTGGCCATCCAGATGCATCAAGGAAATCCATAGGCAACACATGAAGGTTCTTGTTTCTTACTCTCTTTTTCCAACAGTGTGCTTTATAGTAGTTGAGGGAGGATACCCTAATCTTCCCATGTAGCCTCTTGTTGTTTACCCATTCCAGGAATCTTGTAATCTGTGTCCCCTGCCCCCAGCATCAGTCCCTTACCCTCCATAATCTGAGCCATGGAAGAAAAATGGGGGAGAAAGGGTGTCAATGTTTATACCGTAGGAATTCACCCGAATCTCAGTTGTGTTTACCGAAGGAATATGCAGAAATTCTTAGAATGTTGCCCGGGAATTTCATTCATTCATTCATTCATTCATTCATTCATTCATTCATTCATTCATTCATCTATTTATTTATGAGTTTAGATTTGTATCCCACCCTCCCCGCAAGTGGGCTCAGGGCAGGTTCCATCAGAAGATTCACAGTATAAACAAATCAACCGTTAAACTATCTAAAAATCTACCTAAAACAGCAATCAGTATAAAAAGATGGGTGCCTCAACAGATCACAGCGAGAAGCAGTGGGGTTCCCAGGTGGCCAGCCGATGCCACTTCCCGGGTGATGTCACTTCCTTTCAGAACTCCATCTTTTTCAGGCACTACCACAACAATCTTCTGGCAGTTGCCAGCACAGATCTGAGAATCCTATCGAGAGGACATTTTAAGTCCCAAAGAGTAGAATGAGTAAAAGAATGTTGCTTTGTTGTTGATTGCACCAGCCTTATTTTTGCCTTGTATGTTTGCGTTTGGAGCTGCGGTGGCTCAAGTGGTTAAGACGCTGAACTGCAGGCTGTGGAAGGTCAGTAGTTCAGCAGTTCGAGAACCGGGTGCCGCAAGACGGAGTGAGCGCCCGTCTCTAGTTCCAGCTCCTGCCAACCTAGCAGTTCGAAAGCAAGAAATTGCAATGAGATAAATAGGTCCCACCTCAGTGGGAAGGTAACTGCGTTCCGTGCGCCTTGGTGTTTAGTCATGCCGGCCACATGACCATGGAAATGTCTTTGGACAGCGCTGGCTCTTCGGCTTTGAAACGGAGATGAGCACTGCAACCCTAGAGTCGGATTCGACAGGCTTTCGAGCAAGGGAAGCTTTACCTTTACCTTTATGTTTGCGTAAATAATTCCATGCTAAGTGCAGAGGAGTCTCACATTGTGTCTGCTGTTCCCATGATACAATAATAGCAACTGCCCTCCTTCATGGCTTGCTTTCCAGCACTGTCTCTGATCCTGGGGGTTCCATTTATTAGTGCAGCTAATAGCTATCGATAGACTTTAATATCCTTTTAAAGTCATTTAAGCCAGTGACCATCATCACGGTATTTTATGGCAGTGAATTCCATAAAATTATATGCTGTCGTAAGAGGGAGTAATAGTTGATGTAAGGTTTAATGTTTGATTGTTCATGTGCTACTGACCCTTTAAGACTGAACTATGTGGCATTATGAAAAAAAACCTAGCAGATGGCAGTTTTAGTTAATGATTGGTGTTAATGTTTTAAGCAATAAAAGTCAGCATTTTCTACACACCCTGCCCTTTCCCCCTGATTGGAGTGCAGCATTTTGGTGAGCCAGGCGGCAGGGTTTTGAAGCGAGAGGTCTTTATCTGCACAGAGATGAACCTACAAAGTGGTAAGAGGAAACAGAAGAAACCCCTGAGGGAAGGAAGAGGCCTTGTGAAGGAGTGAAGTGGTCAGAGACACCTTGGCTCACGGCGCGTTTCAAAGCCTGCTCATGGAGGTGGAAGGCCTTTTATATCACCTTCAAGAGGAACAGTTGAGGGAGCTTTGTGACTGTCTAGGCCTTTCTGAGGCAGATCTAGGGTCCATAGCTTTGGCTTGAGATTTTGGGGGTGGATCTGAGGGAGGGCGGAGTTTGGGGAGTAGAGGAACTTCAATTAGATATACTGCCTTAAAGACTACCTTCCAAAAAGGCCATTTTCTCCAGGCAAACTGATTTTCGTTGCCTGAAGATCAGTTGTAATAGAAGAAGGAGGAGGAGGAGGAGGAGGAGGCGATTGGATTTATACCCTGCCCTTCACTCGGAGTCTCAGAGCGGCTTACAAATTCCTTTCCCTTCCCCTCCCCACAACAGACACCCTCTGAGGTCTCCAGCCACCACCTGGAGGCTGGCAACGCTAGGCAGATTGTTGTAATATTTCAGCTAAGAGACACTTTGCCTTGCCAGAGCATGTTGTGCAATATCTGAATGGGGCAGATCTAAGAGAATTAGAGGATGAGAGGCTGTCTCCATTACCGAAACAGGTGAGATTTCAGAGTTCGGTGCTGCAGCCGAAGAGGCGCTGCAGAAGCAATTTGCTGAGAAAGTAAAGCTACTTGGGGCTCAGTTTCAGGAAAAGGTTAAATGAACAGACAGTGAAATGTTGGTGGAGAGGAAGTTACCACTGGCAGTTGAATCAATCCAGAGGAAAGAGTTCAAGATATGTGGGCAGGTAGGAGATCGAATTTCTCAGAAAGGCCGAACTTTCGCAACCTGGCCTATCAGACTGAAAATGGAGTAACACAGGGTACAGTGAGGCAGAGATAATAGAAACTGTCATCGAGGCAATGTCTTCTGGACTCAGTGTGAGACGTTATTTGGAGGGGGAAAGGGATCTCAGCTTAGCAAAATTAAGGCACATCTTGAGATCCTATTACCAGGGAAATGATGCAACTGACCTATACTTTGAGCTGTCAGAAGCAGTAAAAGTGCTCCAAAAGTCACCCCAAGATTTCCTTGTCAGGTTGCTGGACCAGAATGGTAAGCTTGGTGGGAAAGAAATGCATTATCTGGTGCTTCTCAAATCAAGTCCAAATCTCAGCTTTGTGGGATACAGGTGCACAAGAATGCATGCACACATCCACAGGGACGCATGAAGCTGCCCCATGCTGCCTCAGACCCTTGGTTCATCAAAGTTAGTATTGTCCACTCAGACTGGTAGTGGCTCTCCAGGGTCTCAGGCAGAGGTCTTTCACATCACTTATTGTCCAGTCCTTTTAACTGGAGATGCTGGGGATTGAACCTGGGAATTTCTGCAAGCCAAGCAGGTAATCTACCACTGAGCCATGGCCCCTCCCCTGGTGTCTAGTCAGTGGGTAGAAAACAACCTTCCAGGAGTACCTCTGAGGAAGCTAAGAAGAACTGTTACAGATACATGAGAAACATGAATTGAAAGCAGCAGATGGTGGATCAAAATCTAATTTCAGTTATCCCTAGATGATGAGGTTTTGACTGTTCCTATTATTAGCACACACAAAATGAAAAACATGATAATGGGCTACAATGTAATTGTGGAAGTAGTCAAACACCATTGTAGTGGTTCAGTCAGTGAGTCACCTGATCCCTGTCATTAATAGAATGGAAAGTGGATTACCATACCTTCACACAGAGAAGGCGGGGACCCTTGCAAACCTCATCAATGGCAAAATAATCCTGGTCATGCTTGTGAATTTAAGGGAAGGACTATAAATATGAGGTGTTGGGCTGATCAAGAGCCTCCCACGGGAAGTCTGATGGTTTGAACCACACTCAGCTGCTTTGTGGCCTGAAGATCTTTATATTGGAGAAACCCTGATCCGACTAGCAAAGGGGGTCATACTGTCTGATAAATATCCCATTCAGCAACCCCACACAGCATGGCATTGTGTTAAGAGGCAAGACAATGTTGGGAAGTCAGATCAGGTCAGAAACCTCTGTGGCGATTCAAAAATTAAAACTTTTCCAAATAGTTTCCAATTTAAAACCTAACAAAACTTGCTCGAAGAGCTTTGTCAACAGAATGGAGAAGAGTCAACAGTAGACATGAGCCCTATGTCAGGTCCGCAAAAAACTGTGTGCAGTTCTGGTCACCACACCTTAAAAAGGCTATTATAGCTTTGGAAAAAGTGCAGAAAAGGGCAACTCGAATGATAAAAGGGTTGGAACACTTTCTCTATGAGGAAAGGTTAAAGCGCTTAGGGCTCTTTAGCTTGGAGAAACGACAACTGAGGGGTGACATGATCAAGGTTTATAAGATTATGCATGGGATAGAGCAGGTAGAGAAAGAGGTACTTTTCTCCCTTTCTCACAATGCAAGAACTCGTGGGCATTCAATGAAATTGCTGAGCGGTCGGGTTAGAACAGATAAAAGGAAGTACTTCTTCACCCAAAGAGTGATTAACACATGGAATTCACTGCCACAAGAAGTGCTGGCGGCTACAAGCATGGACAATTTCAAAAGGGAATTAGATAAGCATATGGAGCAGAGGTCCATCAGTGGCTATTAGCCACAAGGTATAGATAGGGGCTCTGGGGCAAGTGATGCTCTGTCTTCTTGGTGCTTGGGGGGGTCAACAGTGGGAGGGCTTCTGGTGTCCTGGCCCCACTGGTGGACCTCCTGATGGCACCTGGTATTTCTGGCCACTGTGTGACACAGAGTGTGGGACTGGATGGGCCTTTAGCCTGATCCAACATTTGCGTCTCTTATGTTCTTATGTTAAAAGGAAATGGCTCAGCAGATGCTAAGAGAGGAATCCAAAGGGTTTTCCATTGATGCAGGAGACTTGAGAGAAATCCCGACACTACAGAGGTATATTGACCTGATGCCCAAAACCTAGCGCAGAAGACATATAGTTCCATCCCACAACCACTATATAAAGAAGTAAAGGAATACCTACAAGACGTTCTAAATGGGGGATATACTACAAAATCCAAGTCACTGTATTCATCTCCAATGGTCTGTATTCAAAAGAGGGAAAACTATACCTAACAGACAACCCATTTTTCAAACCCAGGATGTGCTTAATGGACTAGGAAGCAGATCTAGGTTTGCTGTCTTAGTTCAGGGGGAAAGCATAGCATCAAGGGTATATCGCAGAACAATGTTGCTGCCTTTCTTTATTAGAGTTTGGGGTCTATATGAGTGAGTTCAGATTTCGGACTGACTAATGTACCTGCCTCTGAGATCTTAGAGATGAAATCTGCATTCCCTACTAGGGTATTTTTCTTATACCTCAAACTTTTCTCATGTAGCAAATCCCTTGTATGACCTGCTGGACTGTTCTCCTGGATCTATCACACCTGAGTCTCACAGATTTACCTAGAGGAAGAAACAAATGGCCGGACAAACAGGGCCTTATGGACACATACCATCCACAAAATTAATAACTTGGACTAAGGAACACAGAGCATATTAAATGAGTTGCTAGACCAATTTGTACAGCTGCCAGTAATGGCATACTCAATAATGTCAATATCTTTTATTTTACATGTGGATGCCTCTAATGAAGGACTTGGTGCAGCTCTCTACCAACAGCAGGAAGCTCAACTTCAAAGTACTGGATACAGTTCAAGGACACTCACTGCAACAAATTACCATCTACATGCAGGGAAACTGGAATTCATGGCTTTAGAGTGGGCAGTCACAGACAAGTTGTGAGACTACCTCTATTATGTGCCCACATTCACAGGGTCCAGGGAAAATAATCTGCAAGACTTAGTATTACCACCCACCATTAGCTAATCAGTATAAAATATCGACCAGGAAAATCAAACATGGATGCTGATGAATTATCCAGGATGCCACAAGTACATAACCAAGTGAACCAATGAAACAACTGTGGATGCAGTTGATGCCATTTTACAATCTGCTGATGAACAGAAAGAGGGCAATGTCTCCTAGATAACTCCATTTACTTTCAACCCGCTGGTCATGGCAGATTTCGCAAAAGGCTTTGTCTCCATGCTATAGCCCATCTCAAAAGATGATCTACTGGCAGTCCAGAAAGAAGATGTTCAGATCTCCAATATTCTACAATATAAAGCTTTGGGTTCTAAACTCACTATCTGTAAGTGTGCTGCAAAAAGAAGAAGAGGAGGAGGAGGAGGAGGAGGAGATTGGATTTATACCCCACCCTTCATTTGGCGTTTCAAAGCGGCTTACAAGCACCTTTCCCTTCCCCTCACCACAACAGACACTCTATGAGGTAGGTGGGGCTGAGAGAGCTCTTTCCAGAACTGCCCTATCAAGGACAACTCTTGTCAGAACTACGGCTTACCCAAGGTCATCCAGCAGCTGCAAGTGGAGGAGTGGGGAATCAAACCTGGTTCTCACAGATAAGAGTTTGCGCACTTAACCACTACACCAAACTGGCTCTCTGGAATAGATTGTATGTAAATAATGAGGGCCTACTTTATTGGAAAAACAAGTCAAGACACCAACTAGTACTACTTGTCAAATACAAGCCACTGATGTATCATGAACTGCATGAGGAAATGGGACACCTAGGAGGGGAAAGTGTCTTCAATTTAGTGAGGGAGCTTTTTTTGACCCCACATGAAAAGAGACATTGAGCACACATTTACAGCTGTGTCAAACAAAAGAAGCCATGCCAGTTGTATATAGCTCCACTTAACAACATATATGCTACAGAAACTTTGAGTTCTTGCATTTAGAGAGGAGCAAGGGAGGATATGAATATATCCTAGTCCTGGGTCACATGGGCCGGAAAATGTGTGCGGGGGAAGTGTGGCTGTTTGCCCCGGAGCAAACTAACGTGCGGCTGCCGGATCACACGTCCTGTCGACGTCCTGTGGTTCAGGGGGAGGTGCCGATCACACGACAATCCTGCGGCATGGCAAAGAAGTGGCATGGCGCGATCACAGCAGCAATGGCTAGGCACCGCTGCCGTGGCAAACGGGGTTGTTTTTTTTTTAAACCGAAGTGTGCGCATGCACCGTTGGGTGCGTGTGCACATCCCATGGAGACTTGGAAAAAAACACCTTTTTGCGACGGGACATGGGTGGGCCACGAACTACCACCGGAAACGCGACCAGACACCCGCCCTTGCCCCGCAGTTTTTTGAAACTAGTACCTCGGAGGTACTAGTTTTTTACACTGCATCTTCGGTGGGGAGCCTTGGGTTAGCCACGGGAGCTCTATGCTTCCCAGATGTTACGGTGTGATGGCGCCCGGAATATCCGCCTATCTTCCATCTCTGTAGCATGGTTAATGCTCCGTGTGACTGCAGCCCTGGTTGATCATTTTTCAAAGTTTGTGCAGGCATATTCTGCACAACCGACAAGTCTGGAAGGACAAAATATTCAGTGATTTGATTCTGCTGCTAGGTTTCCCCAAACAATTACATCATGACCAAGGGACAAAATTTGAAAACCATCTTTTCAAAAGACTGCATCAGCATGGCAACATTAGCCCTTCCCAGACAGTTCTATACCATCCTGAAGGTAATGGCCAAGTTGAGATAATGAATTTGACCCTGCTAACTATGTTATGAATTTTGCCAGAGAAACAAAAAGCCAACTGGAAGAACTCCTTTAACAAGGGCCCTTTTTGCACCTGTCTTTTCCCTTGGTTTCTGAGCTCATCTCAATCTTTCATTCTGCATTCCCTCCCGCTTTTACTGAGAGCCAGTTTGATGTAGTGGTTAAGTGCACGGACTCTAATCTGAATTGTGGGGGACCCCAAGAGGGACTGGCCGAGACCAACAGCCATGAGCACTGCAGCGCCAGGGTGGATGGCAGATGCGGATGGGGGAAGATCAGCCCTGTAGCCAGGAGCTGGACCAGCATTTTGCAGAGCGCTGCACTGACCCTGAATGCAGCAGTAAGTGGGGTGGGGGGCGGAGGAGGAGCCTATTCCTTCCTTGCCCTGCATCTTCCCTCTTCATAGCTGTGCTCCTGCACACTCTCTCTACTTCTGCCCACAGCCGCACAGCCATCCTTCATCAGGGTTTGGCGGGTTGGCCACCCCTACCAAGAACCACACACTGTGCAAGCACAAGAAGCTGCACACATCCTTCTTGTGAGTGCAGGTCTGCCTTCTTGCCCCTGTAGCTTCTGCGCTCTTCCTCACAAGCACTGGGTGAGGGCTCAGATCCTTGTCTGGGAGGCCAGGAGGCAGCAGTGGGGGTGCCTCATATGGGGAAGATTGGGGTGGGGTGCTGCAGATTTGGTAGGGGACACTGCCCCCTAGAGCCCCACCCCTGACTATGGCTTTGCATCCTCCCTTTCCCCCTGATTAGAGTATAACACTGTGCAAAGAAGATCTAGTCGGGGTCTTTCCTGAATCTGTTGAAAAGCAATGCAGATATTGTGTTCCCCTCCCTCCCCCAAACTTGGAACTAACTGCTTATGAAGCAAGAAAATATTTTATATACAACCCATGGATTCTAAATGTATGTATGAAGAAGGCAGAGGCATGGTCAGATAATTGTACTATACTGAGGCAGAACTTCTATAACATCCTTTCACAAGGCCTGTCCACACATGCAGTATTCAGCACTTGACAAATGCAACAGCAAATAGTTTCTTATGTATTTGAGTGATACACCTCAGATCCAATACCACAAGTAGAAGTTACACATCAAACAACAATGGTTTTGAAATGAATCAGCTTACAAGTGCATCTCTGAGAAATTAGGACCCAATCCACAGGACACCTACTTGGCTGGCCTATTTTTGTGGAGCGAGGTGGTGGAGGAGAATCTCTTCTGTTGCTGAGGCCACATGATACTCTTCCCAACACTGGGTTCCTTTCCTGCTCCTGGATCCACCACAAACTTCTCAGTCTTCCCTTGAGAACCCTTCATGGCTCTGCCTTCCCTTATCTTTCTGCCCTCACATTCTGATCCATCCTTGTCTGTGACCTTTAATTCACTAATGTGATCTTCTTCAGCTACCAGAAGCTCTCTTGCATCTTTAAATGGCTCTTCTCCTTCCTTGCCTCCCTTTGTCTCCAGAGCTGCTTCCAAGACCACCTACACATAGTTGCTTCCAGGTCTTTCCTCACACTTTTGGTTCTCTTCTGGAAAAGTTTTGGAACAAGGGATAATAAATTAAGCAATCTCAGAAGGTGGGGGCACCTGAAACAGGACCTTGGAAGGTGACTGTAGTTGTTGGGTAAGCTCCTAAGGTAGTAGGTGGTCTTTAGGTATGCTTGGTCTCCAAGCCATGTAGGACTTTGAAGGTTAACACCAGCACCTTGAACTGTGCTCAGAAACAGACTGGGAATCAGTGTAGATAGGCCAAGGCTGGGGTCATATGATCCCTATGACCTACTCATGCCTGCTTCGGCTCTATGTGCATGGATTTTAACATGCAGAATGTTGTGAGGAGATGTTTGCATTCAAACATTGCTGTGCACCGGGGCTGGCTTGATCCAATAACTTTTGGAACAGCCTCTGTACTGTGGAGGGAGAAGCAAGAGTACACCCATGTTTGTGCCTGATCCCAATTTACTTGCGGGTTGTTATGACATTTGAATGCGGCCAAAGTGCCCTCCCCCCCAATCTAAGGCACTTAATTTACTCCCCACTAATCTGTCACATTGATTGAAATGGGATTTTGGAGTGCATTGCTTTGTTTTGCTTGGGGCCAAGTACTTGCCGTACATTTCCTCATTAGCCTGTACAAAAATTAATTCCATTTCCTTACTCCTCTTTGAGATTTATCCTGTGGGTCTTTGATTATCGTGCAGCTTCTTTTGAGTCATATTAACATACGGTCCTTATAAAATATAAGGCACACTCTAACCCAGTTGAAGCACTTTTTAAGATCTCATGAGTTTTAACTTGACTTAATTATATTAACTTGTGCTGGATCGTGTCCACGTTGTTTCTTTCTGTAGCTTTCACGACTGGGAAGTTAAGATATATGACTTCGGGAAGAAGTGATTTTTTTTTTTTAAAGGTGGATGAAAATGATGACAAGGATTGCCAATGTGAATGTCAGACTAGAATCTGACCCTAACTTTTAATGATATGCCGTGAAATAGTATATTTGGAGGGAAATGAGGCCAAGCAGAGCCTGTTGCATCTAAAAAAGTCATATTCCAAGTATTTCTTGGAACTTATGAAATCACATCTTGAAGAGGTTTATATTTCCAGAAAAAAATCTCTGGTGTTTTAAGAACTAAGTACAACGCATGAAAATGCAGAAACAAAAGTTTAATTAGTCAGATCAATTACCTCATATGGATACGCTGGACCACCTACCAGACGTCAGCTGCACTGGGCACTGTTATTGATATGGACTCTCTAATACTATGCCACATCTAGGCTTTTATAGTATAATGATGTGCTTCTCTTTCTTGGCATTTCTTGTGTCTATTGGCGTGCTGACTCCAAGTCCAGAGGAATGAAGGGCGAATACACACTTTCCCTCTGCACTTTTCTTCCGTGGAAAGCCATGCTGGTGGCTGAGTGTCTGCAGAAAGAATAACAGCCCCCATTCTACAGTCCTCTTTTGAAACCAAGCCTAACCTGGACAGGACACAGGAGATCCAGGAATGGGGGAATATCTTGCAACACCTTTAAAGATTAACAAATTTGTATTCCAGCAGAAGCTTGCGTGGACTAGGTCCATGAAAACTTTTTAAAGGTGTAAAATTGTGTTAGCTGTTTTTCTTTGAAATGCTGCAAGACTCCTGTTTGTTTTTGCTACAAGGGACTAACCCAGCTACCCTTCTCCAACCGTGGAGAGTTCTGAATTCAGTCTCAGAAGAGTGGTGGGGTTGGGTTTGGTGTGCGTAACCCTTTCCTTGTGGGCCCCACGCCTATTAGAATCAGCTTTGTCAAGATGCTTTGTTTCCTGCTGGTGGAAAGGAACATTGATTCAGTAGTTTTTCACCCTTCTGGAAGGAAAGCAACTTCAACTAAGCAACTTCAGTGGGCAGGTAACCTACAGGGAAAATGGTATGAACTCTCCCCCTCCCTTGTTGCTTCAATCATATCGATATCCCTCATGGCTGCATTTTTTTAAAAAATCCACACGTGGAGACACTTCATCAACCTTCTGCACTGCATCTCATTTTGACCTGAGCGAATTTTCAAAAGCAGGAACCCGCCGTTCAAAGGAAACAAGCAAAGAAAAAGACAATCCCAATGGGCATGCCCGGTCCACTGAGCGATTCTGAAGCAACTCTTTGGATCCCAGCCTACCTTCCCATATCGTGCCGCAAGCAAACTGTATAATCTGGTTCCGAATGATATCATTACCATAACCGACAGAATGGAAATATTTCTGAAACGAGTAAGCCGTAAGATCTGACTTCACTTTGGGGCACCCCTTGGCTAAAACGAGGCAAGATCTAAATGAGTTGCAGAAGTCTGACAATGTTCTCCAGGGGGGGAAATGACGTGAGGATGGAACGATTATTGTGCTTCAGAAGATCTTCAACCAAGGGCTGTGGGAGGGGGAGGGGGAGGAGAACAGTTCATGCAAATTGGCAGAGCGATAAGGAAGACAGATGCCGCATTGACCTCCCACAGGCTGGAATTAAATTGCCATCGTAGTGACTCCTCTGCAGCTGTTGGCAGTGGTCAGGTGGGAAGCCAGTGCCGAACATACATCACAGTAGGGATGGCCATAAATCAGATAACGTCTTTATGGATGGAATCAAATCTCCTTTTTTAAAAAATGCGAGGAGGCAACACCCCAACAGACCTCAGAGAAGGGATTAGTTTAAATCACTCCAGCAGCAGGGAAGTACATTAGATATTTAGCAAAGAAAAATGGAACCTGGCAATATCTCACGGTTCTTGTATGTGAATGTGTGTGTGTGTGTGTGTGTGTGTGTATACGTATGTATATTTCTACCACATTGAGACAGATACTGCTGTAAATGAAACCAATAAATAAACTGGAAAATTACACAATACCTACTTTTAGATACACACTACACATAACAATATACAGAATCTGGTGGCGGAAAGTGCCTTCAATTCACAGCCAACTTATGGCAAACTCCTAGGGTTTTCAAGGCAAGAGATGGTGGTTTACCACTGTCTACCTTTGCAGAGCAACCATGGACTTCCTTGGTGGTCTTCCATCCAAGTACTAACCAGGGCCGATCCTGATTAGCTTTGGAGATCTGACAATTATTGGGCTAGCCTGGGCCATCTAGGTCAGGGCAGGTTTGTCTGGACCATCATGTTGCTTCCAACAGTGCTCAGCAAGGTTCTTCCAGAAGGTCGTAAGTATGGCATGAAAATTATGGCCTCCCTGCACCCAGAGGTTAGATGGGCAATCTCCTCCCAAGTGCACCTTCTTTTTCAGCTCAACCAAGCTGAAACCAAGCTTAAGGAGAGCTTGAAACACCAAGACACACCTGATGATTTCATTGTAGGCAACTCCCTAAATCCTCCCTCTCTTCCCCTCTCCTCCCTTGTCCTCTTGCACTCCAACCCAATATCTGTTGGAACAGACAATGTCTAGTGTACAAAGAAGAAGAAGAGAAGAAGACCCTGCAGGGGAAAGGAAGAAGACAATCTGATAGGATAGTGAGGTCAGCACCTTCTCTTCTTTTAAGTGTAATTCCTTTTCCAGATTGCTACTCTTAGGGTAATAACCTGTTTCTTCTCAGAAGTTCCACACTCCCCTCTCTCAGCTAGAGATGTAGTTCGCACAAAAAAAGCCCAGCAGGAACTCATTAGCATACTAGGGCACACCCATGACAGTGCAGCTCATTAGCATATTGGGCCACACCCCATGCCTTCCCTTGGCTTGCCCGGGTGCCCTGCAGCAAGCAAAAAGGCTCTGATTAAAGTTAAGGAGCAACAAAAAAACAAATGGAGCCACAAAAAGTGATATATGGTTTATTGATTCTGGGACCATGTTGCACATATGTGCTCACAGAGGGTTTTTTAAAAAAAACATCAGATGAGCAAGAGAAAGAGAAATCAAGTGTTGCAGAGGGACACCCTCTATGGGCTGAAGCCACGGGCAGTGGGACAATAAAACAAAAGCTTCCTGGCAGTGAAACTTGAGAGGTGCTCATTACAATCTGTCTTTCCATCCCAAAGCTAGTGAATAATGTTATCTGTGTGAGAACACCGGTAACGATCGGAATGATAGCATTATGCATGGGATAGAGCAGGTAGAGAAAGAGGTACTTTTCTCCCTTTCTCACAATATAAGAACTCGTGGACACTCAATGAAATTGCTGAGTGGTCGGATTAGAACAGATAAAAGGAAGTACTTCTTCACCCAAAGAGTGATTAACACATGGAATTCACTGCCACAGGAGGTGGTGGCGGCTACAAGCATGGATGGTTTCAAGAGGGAATTAGATAAGTATATGGAGCAGAGGTCCATCAGTGGCTATTAACCACAAGGTATAGATAAAGACTCTGGGGCAAGTGATGCTCTGTATTCTTAGTGCTGGGGGGGGGGCAACAGTAGAGGGCTTCTAGTGTCCTGGCCCCATAGCTGGACCTCCTGATGACACCTGGTATTTTTGGCCACTGTGTGACAGAGTGTTGGACTGGATGGGCCATTGGCCTGATCCAACATTGGCTTCTCTTATGTTCTTATCTTTTGGAAAGAGATGTTTTATCAGACAGAGAGGAAAATTAATTTCAACTGGGATTGTGAACCAGGAGTTATACTCTCTTGAAGGTAATATGCAGAAAGCAAACCTTGCAAAGCAATGCAGTCAACTTGAAAGCCAGGATTTAACTAAAGGCATGCAAATGAGCAAATGTGTGGCTGAAGAGAAGTGTGTGTGCTGCGTTCAAGTGACAGGGATGAGACCTAGCTTTAAGTACAAGCCAAATGCGGCTACTTCTAGAGCTGATACACAGTGATATTTGTGGACCTATGAAAACTCAGACTCCTAGTGGGAATAAGGATGTGCTAACCTTTATTGATGACTACTCAATATACACTGTGACCTACCAAATTAAAGATAAAAAGTCAAGTGCTGGGAGAATTTAAAGCATACGTGGCAATGGTCAATAACAGATTTCAAAGAAATCCACTAGCAATGTACACTGATAATGGAGGGGAATATGTGGGGAATGAGATGAAGAACTCTTGGACTGAACAAGGAATAGAACATCAGCTTACAATCCCATACACTCCAGAGGAAAATGGTGTAGCAGAAAGGAAAAACTGTTCACTAACTGAAATGTCTAGATGTATACTCCTTGAGGCAGAGCTACCTGACAAGTACTGAGGAGACGCAATCAACAGTACTACCTACCTGCAAAACAGATTACCTACTAAAGGTGCAAGCAGTACACCGTTTGAACTGTGGTATCGATGCAAATCCTGCCAGAACCATCTTAAAGCATCTGGGTCAAATGCCTCCACTTACATGCCTAAAGAAAAGTGGACCAAGATGAATCTTTAGAGCAGAAGAAGGCATTTTTATTGGCTATGCACTGGGATACAAAGGATACTCAACCCAGAGACAGCAACAGTCAAGGTCTGTGTCATGGACAACGATAACCATGCTGGGCCCCTGCCCGAGTTGGCAGCACAGCCGGAGTCACCAGCATCACCAGAGCTGGAAGCTGGTCCCTCTGACTCCTTGGGAGTTGACAGCCTACTGCCACCAGCACCCAAGTCAGTAACCCCCACACCTGGTCCTGTACCAGCTGGTGAGGCACAGATGAAAATAGAAAGCCCACTTGATTCACCTCCGTGGGTGGCTTGGCTGAGGGACCAGCTCCACAGGGACTTAGCAACCCACTGCCAAGACTCATGCTGGGAAGGAAAGTGGGTGCTGAGCCCTGAGTACTAATAGGAGCAGTCCCACCATGAAGGGAAGCACTGCCAGAGGCCTATATAGCTCTTGCTCAGGATTGGGTGCTCCATGGAAGCAATAAGTCACATCCGTGTTAACCTCATGTCCACCCTCAGTTCCTGTTCTCAGACCTCACACCTGTTTGGCTTCCTGGCTTCCTGATCTCATGCTTTGGATGACCACTGAGGAGGAGGAGGAGAAGAAGAAGAGGAGGAGGAGGAGGAGGAGAAGAGGAGGAGATTGGATTTATACCCTGCCCTTCACTCGGAGTCTCAGAATAGCTTACAAACTCTTTTCCCTTCCCCTCCCCACAACAGACAGCCTGTGAAGTAGGTGGGGCTGAGAGAACTCTTTCCAGAACTGTCCTTGAGAGAACAGCTCTGACAGAACTATGGCTTGCCTAAGGTCATCCAGCAGCTGCAAGTGGAGGAGTGGGAATCAAATCCGGTTCTCCCATATTAGAGTCCATGTTCCTAACCACTACACCAAACTGGCTCTCTGGCTCTTGGACTCTCGACTCAGCTCCTGTTCTGTCTCTTCTGGCTACGACCCCCAGACTGGACCTGACTCCTGCCTCCTTGCCGAACCCAGCTTGTGACAATCTGCAACGTGGTCTACATCGATGACAGGGACAAATGGACCAACATGAACAAAGTAGATATCAGTGAATCTACAGCACCAGAGAAAAATGAAGCACAGCAAACATGAACATTGCATCTGAGCCCAACGGGCAACACACATGATGCACCTGAAGAACCAGAAGGGGCTGCAGAACCAAGTGTCAGATGGTCAACCGGATCAAACAAAGGAATACCACCAAGAAGACTTTCTTATCTAGAAAAGGCAGAAGCTATACGTGAGGCTTCCACATGGGAAGACATAGGAAGAATGCCTACAAAAAGAGGCAGAAAAGCGGAGAGAAACTGCAGAAGAGGAGTTCGAATCTCTGATCAAGATCCAAACACAGACTCTTACAGAACTGCCTCCAGGGAAGAAGACAGTAGGATGCAAGTGGATCTTCAAAACCAAGCACGATGCAGAAGGGGAAATACAAAGATACAAAGCCAGATTGGTTGCTACAGGATATTCTCAGAAGTATGGAGAAGACTATTGATAAAACGTTCTCACCAGTGCTGAGACATATTTCAGTAAGAATGCTCCTGAGCACTGCAGCAGCAAGGAGGATGCATGTGGAATATCTGGACAAAGACTGCTTTTCTACATGGAGAAATAAAGGAAGATGTTTATAGGGAACAGCCACCAGGATCTGAACAATCCAAAGACAAGCAACTCATGTGTAAACTGCAGAACAGCATCTATGGGCTGAAACAGACTGTGAGATATTGGTTTGGGAAACTTCATCAAATGCTAACCAAGGAAGGATTTGAGCAAGGAAGGATGTGAGCAAGGCAAGGCAGCACATTGCCTATATTCAACATATAGTAGATGGTCTTGCATTTTGACTTATGTGGACGACCTGATTTTATGCTATGAAAACCAGGAGGGCTGTGATGAAATAGTTCAACATCTGAATCAAGAAGTAGAAGTGAAACAATTAGGAAACATCAATTACTATCTTTGAATACAAGCAGAACGAGAGGAAGATGGAAGTTAACTTCCCAACCAAATTCTCATCCTAGAATTTTTGGACTACATGAAAATGAAAGAAGCTAAATCAGCAAGCACTCCTGCGGGAATGAACTACCCAAACCAGCAAGGAAGTAGCAAACTTCTGCCTGACAACAAGCAATACAGACCGTGCAGGGCTCTTTTTGTAGCAGGAACTCCTTTGCATATTAAGTGGCACACCCCTAATGTAGCCAGTCCTCCAAGAGCTTACAGTAGCCCCTGTAAATAGAGCTCTGTAAACTCTTGGAGGATTGGCTAGATTAGGGGTGTGTCACCTAATATGCAAAGGAGTTCCTGCTACAAAAAGAGCCCTGCCTAGCTGCCATGCTTTCTTTGTTTACTTTCATCCCTGACCCTTGGGCACGCACGCATACTTGCTTTGCTTTGCTGCCATGGGTAACTTAAAGGAGGCTCGCTTTCATCCGTAAGAACTGGCTCAGCCAGACAGCTCTATCAGCGTAACCTTGACGAGAAGGGAGGGCTTGAGTTCCACTATTGGTGTGAATATTTCTGCTCTCAGGGGGTGGGGAGAGTCTCCCGTTCATGATGTAATGTCCCGCTGGGAGAATTCCCGCGTGAGTGCTTGAAGTTCATTTGCTTAGCTAGTTGAAGCATCAGAGTATGTGTAGCGAGTCCCTTGAACTAATCGTTATTCCTAACAATGTACCTGTAGCAGTGACAACAGACAAATATTCCAATAAAGCATAACTTTTCCTCAAGAGTGTGTTTGGACCTGCTTGCTGTTGATCCTGACACAGATAAGCAATTGGGAAATTGCTGGACCTAAGTATATTGATGTGTCGATATCATGGCAGCTGTGGGCATGTTATGCAGGAAAATGGAATCACCTATCAAAAGGGACGGAAATGCAGTCCAAAGACTTGCAAAGTACCTGCATGGCACTGTACATCTGAAACTAAAGTTACCAACAAGTGACAATCCCAGACTAGTGGGATATATGGAAGCAAACTGGGCAGGAGATGCTACTGACAGAAAGTCAACCAGTGGATATTTATTCTTATATAGGCAGAGGAGCAGTCAGCTGGAGCAGCGGGAAGCAAGAAACTGTAGCTGTGTCCTCAACTGAAGCTGAGTATGTATCTACAGCAGAAGCATGCAGACAACTGAAGTGGATGCTGCAAGTAATGCAAAAATTTGGGATAGAGGAACCCAAACCAGTAAAACTCTTTGAAGACAACCAAGAGCGCATAAAACTTGCACAGATGGAGAAGATCAACTCAAGAACTAAACACGTAGGTGTGAAGCATCGCCTGTTAAGAAACACGTACGAAGAAGGACTTGTCGAGTTGGAACACAGTCCTACAGATGAAATGATTGCAGACGCACTCACAAAGCCACTTTCTCAAGAAAAGTTTAAAAGTCTATGTGAGAAGATAAATCTTGTGGACTTTGTACGCTAGGTCTTGAGAAGGGGTGTTGGAATATACAATGTCTGGTGTACAAAGAAGAGAAGAAGACCCTGCAGGGGGCAGGAAGAAGACACTTAGGATAGTGAAGTCAGCACCTTCTATTTCCTGTTAACTGTCATTCCTTGTCTATCTCCAGATTTCTACTCTTAGGGCAATATCCTGTTTCTTCTCAGAAATCCTACACTCAGTCTTACCCTCTCTCTCAGCTAGAGATATAGTTAGGACCCTATCTCTGTCTCTCCTCTTTACTATCTTAGTATGTTAATTCCTAAATAAACCTTTATCTTCACTTTAATCAGGTTGTGCACCATTGCTGTGTTAATTATGGTGACAGCAATATCTGCCTTGTGTTTGAAGAGCAATGGGGCAGGGCTATTTTTGGGCAGGAATGAGGCCATGCCCAGCAGGAACTCATTAGCATAATAGGCCACACCCAACAGCAGAAACTCATTAGGATTGGCTACTTTAGGGGTGTGTGGCCTAACATGCAAAGGAGTTCCTGCAACAAAAAAAGCCCTGGGTTTTGACAACAAACAAGGTAAACAGAATAAGAAGCAAAAGGTGGGTGTGAGTGGATGAGCACACTTCTGGTAACATGGGGGTGCGGCCTAATGTGCTAATGAGCTGTGCTGTAAGGGGTGTGGCCCAATATGCTAATGAGTGCCTGCTGTTGGGTGTGGCCTATTATGCTAATGAGTGCCTGCTGAGCTTTTTCTACAAAAAGAGCCCTGCAATGGGGTAATAAGATGAGGCAACCTGAGATGAGGGAACGTCCTTGAAACATCTCCCTCCAATATTCTTTCTTCATCGTGTTTTCCACCATTGCAGTTTGGGAGCTGTAGTGTCTACTGTGCCTGGTAGTTAGATATTCTGGAAGTTAAAATTCCCAGCATCTCCTACAGTTTCCTAGAGCATACAAGGGGAGGAGGAAAAAGAAATGCCTGGTAACCTTCTTTTTAAAAGGTAATGTCAGGCATATTGGGAACTATGGGACGAACTATTTGTTTGTGTTTTTCTTGCCTAAGGAGCACTCTACTTGGCCAAATAAAATGAACCATGGTGAACATTCTACTCTATTCTAATATGAGAGAAGAAAAAAATTCCCTTCTTCTCCACCATTCGTAATTTTGGAAAACTCAATTCTCTTACTCTTCTCTCCCCTCCCCCTCCCTCTCTCACTCACTCACCCCCCCCAATAAAATAATGACAATTTCTTGTCTTTCAATACCAACTCCTTTGGGCAATCAATTGGGGATAATGATAGGCTTCATTCCCATTAGTGCTTCCAAGAATTATCCAGCTGGCTGATGATGGGCAAAGAATGCTGAGGTAGATGTGCCTTTCGTTTGATCCAGTCCTTCTCTCTCACTGGTTGTGTTTTCAACCATACCTTAGTGGATTCTGTGACTGATGCTGTATCCTGGGCTCAACAGCACAAACAAGTTCCTGCAAATTCCTCGATAACCTATGGTGTATTTCAGCGTCCTAAGATTCACTCCCACCTCTTTTATGGTGGCCAGCTCATTTTTATACTGCTTCGGTCTAAAAGTCAATATTCCTTGAAACAAAGTAGTAAAATATTGAAGCAAAAAGCTGCCAGAAAGAGCACACCTTAAGTTTCAAATCAGTGTACGTTATTTTGGTAAGTCAAACATATGTAAGATCCAAAGGGTATGGTGGTCAGAATGAACGGAAAAGTTGTTAAAACCTAGTCACAAGTCTACGGTTAGAAACAAGTCCTTGGAAAAAGCAAGGAGCAGCATACAGCAGAGGAGATCTCCATGACTATTTATTTATTTATTTATAATTCGATCTATATCCCACCCTCCCCTAAGGCTCAGGGCGGTTAACAATAAGCACACAAAGCCATAATTAAAACAAGATAAAAAACATAACAATACTACAACAAAGTGCTGGTGCTCTGATGTTCCCAGTTCCAAGATGGGTTCCGGTAGGGTGGATCCGGACCAACGATGTAAGTTCCAAAGCTGCAGATAGCCAGCCTTCTTCCCAGGGCCCGCTTGCACCCTGATGGTATCTCTGCCAATTTTCAGCAATGGTGCATTGATGGAACAGTAGCAGCGGCGGCTCCTACTCAAAAGCCTGGTGGAAGAGCTCCATCTTGCAAGCCCTGCAGGACTGCGCAAGATCCTGCAGGGCCCGGATCTCCTCCGGGAGCTCATTCCACCAGGTAGGAGCTGCCACCGAAAAGGCCCTGGCCCTAGTCTCGACGAATTTGACGTCCCTGAGGCCTGGGGTAGTCAAAAGATGTCCCCCCCCCCGACTGTAGTGCCCTTGAGGGAACATATGGGGAAAGGTGGTCCCTTAGGTATGCCGGGCCCTGACCATAAAGGGCTTTAAAGGTAAGAACCAGCACTTTGAAGCGGATCCGGTATGCTATTGGCAGCCAGTGCAGCGCCATCAGCACAGGCCAGATGTGGTCCCATTTAGGGATACCCGTCAACAGCCTGTCTGCTGCATTCTGCACTAGCTGCAGCTTCCGGATTTGTGACAAAGGCAGCCCCAAGGAGAGTATAACAGTAGTCCAACCTCGAGGTAACCGTCGCATGGATCACTGTAGCCAGGTCATCACGGTCAAGGAAGGGAACCAACTGCCGTGCCAGCCAAAGATGATAAAAGGCCGACTTGGCAGTGGCTGCTACCTGGGCTTCCATCATTAAAGAGGAGTCCAGGAGCACTCCCATGATCCTCTTCCCCTGATCCATGCTTTTCTAATCTCCAGTCCTGATTCTCATTTTACACCGCATTGTGTAGCCATACCAGAGGGGCCACAATGTGGTGTAAATTTGTAATAATCCTCTTACAGGGCTCAGGGCAAAGGGAAAAGATCTGTTCTACCTCTCCAAAATACTCAATGCCAAGGGCTTTACCCCACATATACTTGCTGTGCTGGAGGAGACCTTGGCAGATTGCTTCTCCCAAACACAATTCTGCTTCCTCTACAGAATTTACACATTAGCCTTTGAGAAAGGGCTTTTCTCTGCATTTTTTTTGGTCAGTTCTGCCCTGTACTGCTTTGGTTTTCCCACAGTTTCCACTTCTGTGCTTTAGTTTTAGTTTCAGGGTGTTTTTTGTTTCTTTGTTTGTTATTTCCCATTCCCCACCCCCTGATTCTTTCGAAACCAATTTCACCCTGATCTTAAATACTGATGCATTGATGTAGGGTTGCAACAATAGTTTAAGCAGGTTCTCTGAATTCTCATCTTTCATTAAAAAAAAGTAAGTCTCTAGTTCCTTCCCTCATGGAGATATAAGGAAAAAGGCATGTGAGGGAGCAGACTAAAGACTTACTTTAAAAAATGAAAGGTGGGAATTCAGAGAACCTGCTTAAACTATTAGTACAATACTACATTGATATATCAATATTTTAGGGCCTTAAAAAACAATAAGAGGGTGCTGTGACACCACCAGTGATGACACCAATGACAGTGGCACCCTCCCTTGAAAATCCTCATTATTTAAGGCACATGAGGAAGACAATCGTTTATTGGAATTGGTTTATTGCATTTTCACAGTTGAGGAGTCAGTTTGGGAAAACGCACAAGAAGGGCATATGTGTGGAAGAACTGTGGCCAAACCGATTCTAATGCTTATGGATGGACTGCCAAGAAAACCAGGAGTAAGTAGATTGCATACAAAAGGTTAAAGATTAAAATCCAACTAGGGCAAGAATTAAGAAAGGAGGCTATTTTCTGCTTAGCTTGAGAAATGATGGCATTTTCGGTTCCACCATGTCGACTAGACGCTGACCTGACACACTGCACACCACCAGCTGCTTCCCTTGATTGTCCAGCATGCCATGCTCTGCCCCTAGCAGGCACCATTATGCTCCACCAGATGGTATCAGTTCCAAAGATCTGTCCCTTTGAATTTCAAAATCTGAACTTCAGCCCTGACCTGGATAGCCCAAGCAAGCCCAATCTCGTCAGATCTTGGAAGCTAAGCAAGGCCGACCCTGGCAAATACTTGGAAGGGAGATCTCCGAAGGAATACCAGGGCCAGGACACAGAGGCAGGCATATTGAGCCACCTCTCTGAAAAATGTCCAAACCCAGTAGGGATTGCCAGAAGTCACCATGACTTCCATACACGCAAGCACACACATATGCGTGTACACACACACACACACACACAAAACACTTAAAAAAACCCCAAAATCCTGAATTTCAGATCACTTGGCAGTCTGGTCTACTGCATCTTTAGCCCAACGAAGGTCTGGAGGCCATGTACCCCCTCTGGCAGCTTGCTTGTGCCAGTTAGTGGCATGGCTTCCTTTCACAGTTCTGCATTCAACTGGAGGCTAAGAGCACAAATGGTGTGTTTTTTTTCCTGGTAAGTAGTTGGTGAGATACTGTCATCACATCTCAATGCTGCATATTTTGTAACAGCCCAAGAATTTTCTTCTTTGATTAGTGTTTGGACAGGAGGAAATGTGCTCTGATGAATGCTCGAATTTGGCCGTATTGTTGTATTCCCCTGTCTTCTTGGGAGGGCTGGAGAGATCTCATCAAAGTCAGAATCAAAGCAAACTCTTGGAGGTCCTTTTTGTTGGAAGCAGATTCTTAAACATGGAGCCAGGCCACTCAAAAACAATGGTGCTGGTATTGCTGACGAAAAAGGAGGGGGGAAAAAGAGAAAGATCTGGCAATTTCTCTCGATTGTCCCCTAGTTAATATGTTCAGTGTGCATGGAGGGGTGCCAAGGAAGAATTTCACCTATCGTCATTATGAGCAAGATGTATAATTGCTTTCCTTCTGCTGAGAAAAAAAACCCTGAAATCTAAATGCTTGTGTGCCGCCGTCTTGGAAGCAACAAGTTGAGGAAGCCACACAAATAAATGTCTTTGTTCTCTCTGTGTACAAAGACAAAGCTTTAGTTGAAAGGCAAACAAAAGAGCTTTTCCTTTCTTAAAATACACATTTTCCAGGGTCTGTATTGCTTTATAAAAAAGGAGGCGGGGGAGGGGGGACATTTATATGTACAACTGATTAAAAACTTGTAGATGACTCATCATCTGCCTTTTAACGCCTAGATCAGTTAACTTATTAAATATAAATCGATTTGCATGTTACTCAGACCATGATAATATTAAAAAATGTGAGAACTTAGAATAAGATAAATGAAAGTTCTCATTGTCGGAAGGGAAGTTCGTCTTTAATATTGTTTTCATTCTCTAGTGCAGCATATCAGGCCACAATTAGGATCAAAAGTCTGCACTCAGCTCACAGTGTCAGCAATTAAAAATTGCTTGCACTGACTGAAATTGGCATCCATGACGAATTTAAAAAGTTTAGCTTGGTGACTGTATTGATTAAACAGATTGGGGCTGCGGTCACACAGCCCCAATTTGTGGCACATTTGTGGCAATGTAGTGGTGTTACCTGAGCGGAATAAATGGGCCCCTCCAGATGAGGACATTTGCCTCCCGTGGCGCAGTTGTCAGCAGCCCGTGCTGTGCTGCAATGGAAGCATAATAAACAGATACCAGGGAAAGTCTGGTATTAATGGGTTGTTTGGGGTTCCCTGTGGGTTTTCCAATGTCTGAACTGTCTTGCAGTGAAAGGAACCCAGAAGGGACATCTGAACTTGTAGATCCATTTCCATCATTTTTTAAAGATGCTGCCTATATATGCATTTGTGCATGAGTGCATGAGTGCATATGTGCATCCACCCATCTGCATTTACATAAAACCCACCCTTACAGATCATCCTGTGGTTGAAGTGCAACACTAATGTGGATGTTCCGCCATGGGATGGCCATGAAGGTAACTCACCACAGGGTATGCGCCATGGTCTGGATGAAATGCTCCGCTATACTTTAAATCAGTACAATTTGAGGTGCCACCATACTGCGCCAAGCTGCCAGTGTGACCACAGCCTAACAGTGCAATCCTATGAAGAGTTACTCCCCCGTAAACCCATTGACGTCAATGGGCTAACACTGCAGTAACTGCATAGGGTTATACGGTAACTTTGCTGGAATACTATGCAGACCTACTCTGGAATAAACTTCATTGAACATGCCGGGATTTACATCTGAGTAAACATAGACAGTCTGCAGCGGTTGCATCCCTAGCACCATGTATTTCCTTAGGTAAGACTAAAAGTCTGCCTGAAAGTGATACAACAGTTTGATCTCTCTTTGTGCTAGCACTGGACCTACAATTACCATTCCAATCGTAACTAATAAAACTACTCAAGATTATTACTCAGATTACACACAGACACTTTTTCTTCTTCAAATTTAAACGAGGTATAAATATAGTCAATTGGAGTAGACATATGATGAGAAAAATACAATATACTGAAAGGCAAGAAACACTAAAGCACCAGGAGGGGTTTGCTGTCTTGAATCCAAGAAGATTTGAGTCTGCCATTTGGTATAAGCGAGTAAAGCTGATTAAATATTGACTGATAATAGAAGGTGAAGAATCTCAACCAGATGCACTTTAGAAATCCATTCATTCATTTATTTCAGCTCATATGACCAATGGTCTCAAGCACATCCAGAACATACAACATACGTATAAAATACCAAAGCAAGAATTTAAAACTATACATTCAAATCCAGTTAAAATGTAAGCAATATAAAATATTTAAAATATAAAACAAAACCAACATTGCAGACCTAATCCTAGCAGCAATTATTTACGCAGTTTAGAAATCAAAACTCAATGGCCACACAGAGGCCAGAGATGTTAGCCAGATGTAATGTAGCAGGATTTTTAGAGTCATCACGAAGGGTGGGGGATGGGTAGTACTGTATGACTGATTTTGCACAAGGAGCTGCACCGCCGTCACGCCTCCCTTTGCCCGTTTCCATTTTGACCCGCGGCTTTGCCCGATTTTCCCCGCGGTTTTGTGATTCTCAAAAAACCGGATCCTGAAACTGCAGGAAAAATCAGGTGAAGCTGCGGGTCAAAATGCAGCTGCGTGGCTTCGAGTGAGAAATTGACCAATGGAAATGGGGCAAAGGGAGGCATGATGGCGGCGCAGCTCCTTGTGCGAAATCAGCCTATGTGTTCTTTTCCTATTGAATGTTCCCCCTTGTGGATATATTTCCTTCCTTCCTTCCTTCCTTCCTTCCTTCCTTCCTTCCTTCCTTCCTTCCTTCCTTCCTTCCTTCCTTCCTTCACTGACCCAGCAGTCTTGGACAGAACCAGGGCTGTTTTTGTAGCAAGAGCTCTGTAAGCTCTTGGAGGATTGGCTACATTAGAGGTGTGTCACCTAATATGCAAAGGAGTTCCTGCAACAAATAGAGCCCTGGGTCACAAAACCAATCTTACAAATACCACACGCTATATCCAACCCTGCATAAAAGTCACTGCTGCCAGAAATTCAGCAACCGCCAAAGTAATACCAAGATTGGTATCAGTGAGCAGAATAGGCCTGGAAACCTTAGAAGCTATCACTGGCTATATCCACAGATCTCTCAAAGGGGCACGTCAATGCACAAAGTGCATATGGGATAAAGTTTCAATTGCCGCAGACCTGCATGCACATAATCAATTTGAGTAGCGTACTCCTCAGAATCTACCCACTAAAACAGGCAGAGGAAAAGCATTTAGCCTAGCCAGAAGAAAAGCCCTTTGATATTTTGGGATAATCAGCTTATAAAAATAAAATGGAACGGTAAGAGGGGGCACAATACCAAAATACAAAACCAAACCCCCCCCCAGCATAGAGCATACTCTATGAGCCCTGCCAAGAGCTGACGTATGGTCTAGTGCCTCCCGTGCTCTGTCTAAGGATAGTCTAGTAGCCCACGGGCCAATAGATAGGAGGAACAAAGGGGACAGCCCTAAAAATAAAAGTTTGGATTCAAGCTTGGACCTCCATTGCATAAAGTTCTGACTGTAAATGAAATAGGAGGTTGTTAACAGCTGCAGAAAAAAACCCCTTCAAATACAAGCCCAGTTCCAACTGGTGAACCACAAAAGCAACACAGCGAGGAACATTATTGATTTACTTAAGAAAAACATCTAAAGGTCTGTCAATAGAACTGTGAACTCATAAAGAGATAGATGGTATCTTTTACCATATGTGGTGGTCCTGCAAAAAAAAACAAAACCCTACCAAATATTGGATAGAAATTCATACTGAATTTTTTAAAAAAGGAATACAAAATTTACTATGTTACCAGAGACAATGTAACTAGGAATTCTACCAGTGAACGCAGAAGGATCTATACATGAATTACTTAGATATATGTTAACTGCAGCAAGAGTAGTAATTGCAGCAAAGTGGAAAATCAAAGTTTGTCAACTCTTAAGAATTGGATAGATAAAATGCAAGAATATGCTGTTACGGCAAAATTTCTCTCCAAGAAAGTTGGGCTAACCCAACTCCCGCTACATTAACCCGTTTGTCTTTAGATGGCCACCTATGGATAAAAGAGAAATCCACATCCACTTCTCCCATCCAGAGTTTAGAACCCAGTTGATCCTTGTTCTTTGCCCTTAATCCAACATTAAAGTCCTCGCATACTAAAAGGGGGACTCCAGTCCGTTCCAACTAGCATGAGAAGCCCGGAGAGTAGACACTGGTGGAACATACACAGTAACAAGAAGCGGTGACAAACTGGACACCTGAAGGAGGATTGCCAGAGCCATAGGAGGACAACTAGGAAGCTGAGACCATTTTACCTCCAGGATAGTGGAGACCAAGCATGTGTCAGCTATGCTGCCATGAGTGTGGAGATGTTTTGTATTTCCTTTTCATTCCTTCCCATGCGCTTAATTGCTTCAGAGCTGCAATGCTTATCTTTGATGTTGTACTGGTGTGGAGTATGTGGTGTCTATTGTCCGTGGGAGCTTCTCCATTCCCAGCTTCGCAGCTGTTAGTAAGTCCAGTAATGTCCCGCGCGCGGGAGACTACCTAATTGGTCATTGCTATGGAGGGGGCACATACGAATGCCCTATATCAGCCTATGTATTCTTTTCCTATTGAATGTTCCCCCTTGTGGATATATTTCCTTCCTTCCTTCCTTCCTTCCTTCCTTCCTTCCTTCCTTCCTTCCTTCCTTCCTT
>NW_015175973.1:1448870-1503881 GCF_001447785.1 Gekko japonicus
TCCTTCCTTCCTTCCTTCCTTCCTTCCTCAATCCATTCCTAACAGTGTTCCTGTTATCGCATCTATGGCTTTTCAATAAAAGTAAAACCTTCCTGAAAGCGTGTACTTCATTGTTTAGCTGTGGGTCCTGACAGCATGACAGGCTCGGGGACTACCTCCAATGGAATCTTTACCAGCAGGAACAGACAATGTTGAAAAACCTGGACAAAAAAGATTGTCCATAGCTCAATATGTGACGTTATATGGCCATGACTCAAAGGTCCAGTAAAATGGGATTGGATGGCACAGTCTGGTGCAGTAGTCCTGCTTGGGTGATAACATGGCATTCATGCCCCTACCCCCATGCCCATAATGCCAGAGAGGAGATGGGTGTTCTCACAGAGGCATGTCGGTGATCTAGTTCAAAGGCTAACAGAAAATGCTGGAGGGGGAGGGGTAGTCAGCAAAGATAGCAAAATAATAAACCCTTATTGAAGGTATTTAACTATGGATCTTTTTTCTGTAAAAAAAGTTTGTAAAGAAATTTTGTAAAAAATTAAAAAAAAACCCTTTGAAAAACATATTAATGTTGATGTGTGCAAATTGTTTCATACTGAAGGTTTGTTCAGACGAAGAGATGAAACGGAACTTAATCCGGAGGTTCTCGTCAGCAACCACTTTATAACGAGCAATCACTTTGTAACGATCAAAATAACCTCATGTATTTTTATAATCACAATTACTTCATGAATGTTGATTAATTGTATCTACTGTTACAATAATGTCATTTACAGTTTCACTTTGAGATCAATAATATACTGACATGATGGTTGAATATATCTAGTGTCTTTGATGCCAGTCTGTCTCCGTTTCAAAGCCAAAGAGCCAGCGCTGTCTGAAGACATTTCCGTGGTCATGTGGCTGGCATGACTAAACACCAAGACGCACGGAACGCTGTTCCCTTCCCACCGAAGTGGTACCTATTTATCTACTTGCAATTTCTTGCTTTCGAACTGCTAGGTTGGCAGGAGCTGGAACTAGAGACGGGAGCTCACTCCATCATGTGGCACACTCGGGTCTCGAACTGCTGAACTACCGACCTTCCACAGCCTGCAGTTCAGCGTCTTAACCACTTGAGCTACCACAGCTCCCCAGTCTGTTCATTACATGTTTAGCCAGCATTGGACTGGATTCTCCACTTTTGTCTGGAGGGAGAGGGGTAGTCAGCAAAATCATAGAATCATAGAGTTGGAAGGGACCTTCAGGGTCATCTAGTCCAACCCCCTGCACAATGCAAGAAATTCACAAATCAAATGGGGAACAAAGTTTAAGCCCTGTTCCTCTTGACTCTGATCCAACTTGGACCACCTATTGGCTTGAGGACAGTGTTGTAAAAACACCAGGAGGAGCTGGTCATGGTACTCACAACAGCTTGACTGTTTTGAACCATTCTTTCTCCTTTGCCTTTTTTGATGTTTTTCTTTTCCTTCCTCTTCTCCTGTTGCCTTCTATAGAATAAAAACTTAAGCAAATAAATTAATACATCATAGGGGTACTGGTGATGAGACCTACCTTAGATTGGAGCAGAAACCCACTTGTCGGATCCAACCTACCAGATGAAGACCAGTTTTGTAGAAGACACAGACAACCTGTGAACATTAGGTCAAAGAGCATTTGAAGGCGGTTTACAGTTCTTGAGAATGGACCTGGCAGAGCATGAGAGTGCCCCTGTTTATTAGTACTTCTAGTACCTCTTCAGAATCCACCCAGCTTTGTTTGTGGGGTGCTTCAAACCCAATTAGGCAGCTAGAAACCAGACCTTCACACTTCTGCGGGGACACTCTGTAGTTTCCACTGGCTCCAAATAAAAGCAACACACAAAGTAGTGGAATCGAATGTTGGTATCCTGTTTCCACATTCCAGATGGAAAGAAGTTAGCAGAAGGTCACAGCTGGACTGGAAGGCCTTACTTGACAAAAACCCACCAAGTACTTAAAAGTCCAAAGAGATAATGATGCATACATTTCAAATTGCAATAAGGGTGAACTTAAGATTTGTCGTTGTTCAGTCGCACTCTTCGCAACCCCATGGACCACATCACGCCAGGCACTCCTGTCCTCCGTTGTCCTCTGGAATTTGCTCAACTCCATCTTCATGTTCCTGGGATCCAAGATCACTGCAGACGGTGACTGCAGCCATGAAATTAAAACACGCCTGCTCCTTGGGTGGAAAGCTATGGCAAGGCTAGACAGCATAATAAAAATAGAGACATCACCCTGCCAACAAAAGTCCATGTGGTCAAAGCAATGGTATTCCCAGTAGTCATGTATGGCTGCGAGAGCTGGACCATAAGGAAGGCTGAGCACCAAAGAATAGATGCTTTTGAATTATGGTGCTGGAGAAGACTCTTGAGAGTCCCCTGGACTGCAAGAAGATCAAATCAGTCAATCTGAAAATAAATTAACCCTGACTGTTCCCTGGAAGGCCAGATACTGAAGCTCAAATACTTTGGCCACCAAATGAGAAGGGAGCACTCACTGGAGAAGACCCTGATGCTGGGAAAGATTGAAGGTAACAGAAGAAGGGGATGACAAAGGATGAGATGGTTAGACAGTGTTATTGATACAACAGACATGCTTCATGTCACTACTTCCATGACTTAAGATGCTAGGGTGCAAGTAGATGCACTGATGCAAGAGTCGTTTCAGAAGAGTAGCTGTGCTCGTCTACAGGAGAAGAGCTAGATTTTCAGTCCATCAGCACCTTAGAGACCAAGAAGATTTCCTGGCTATAAGCTTTCAAAAGTCAAAGCTCTCTTCATCAGCTGCAAAGAGTTTCCGACCATTGCCACACAGGGCACAGTTAAGCTGTTGCACCGGCACCGGAATGCTCTTGTCTCAGCAAAAACAGTCCATCACAACATTTGTTCAAAAACCTTCTTCACATGTAAGAATGAATGTCCGTGCATCCTGTATGTGAGTGAGTATACGTGTTTGCAATCAAGAGCCAATGCGCATTCACTTTACAAATGAATCTGGGGACCAGTACCTGGATGAATGTGGGGTTTCAATTGCACATTCAGCTGTACGTCGGTTGAATGTGGCATGGGAATTGCCCACCACATATATAAAGAACAATCAAGAGTACACCATGCACAGATTGTACATGTGTTCGTTGTAACTTGTGAACAGTGCTAAAATGTTTGACTTTAAAATGTTTAACCTTGGGATTACTTTTGAGAAACGCCCTTCTTCATAGGTTGCCTCCTTTCAAAATTTTGGTTCAGGAAGAGATGATCTCCTCTTCCAACTTAATTGCTGAAGGAGCTAATGGCTCTGTTGGCTGATGGCTACTCCAAGCCACAGAAATGGGTGTCCAATGACACAGTTTTATCATTCGAATGTGTGTGTGGTAATGATGCTGCAATGAGACTTCTTTGGCCTGTCTGTGTCATCCTGTTCAACCTACAGGTAAACTGTTCAGTTGAGTCGGAACTGACTCATGGTGACAGGTGAGCAGAGGTCAGAGATGAGCAAAGGTAGTTGGCCTTTGCCTTCCTCTACACAGCAGCCCCAATCTTCCTTGGTGGCCTTTCATCCAAGTACCGACCCTCTGACAAGATGGAGCTAATGAAGGCTGATACGATTCAACCTATGTATTTGTAAATAGTACAACACCACCAACTGTCTCCAATAATATCTTCTCTAGGGTTTCCAACAACCTGGAGAAATAATGCCCTGTTATTTTAAAAGATAAAAATGAGCAGAAGAAGCTTTTCATGGCAAGAAGGGTAATAATGTCACCTGGCAAATAACATCCCATTAAGCCTCAATTGAGGAGCTGTGGTGGCTCAAGTGGTTAAGACGCTGAACTGCAGGCTGTGGAAGGTCAGTATTTCAGCAGTTCAAGACCCGGGTGCCGCATGATTGAGTGAGCTCCCATCTCTAGTTCCAGCTCCTGCCAACCTAGCAGTTCGAAAGCAAGAAATTGCAAGTAGATAAATAGGTACCATTTCGGTGGGAAGGTAACAGTGTTCCGTGCACCTTGGTGTTTAGTCATGCCGGCCACATGACCACTGAAACGTCTTCAGACAGCGCTGGCTCTTTGGCTTTGAAACGGAGATGAGCACCGCAACCCTAGAGTCGGATTCGACTGGCTTTTGAGCAAGGGAACCTTTACCTTTACCTTTTTTAAGCCTCAAAGTGTAACATTAGAGTAGGGGTGTGCCATCCCCGAGCCAAAAAACAGCCACTATTATTTTAGCTGGATATAGATCTGGGTGTTTTTCCAGCTCTCCAAAATGTCTGAGCCCCCAAAACCACAAATATATTTGGGATTTTTTTGGACTGCCAAAGTTAAAGAGCATTTAAAGGGATCACAGTCCCTTTAAATGCCTTCCAGGTGAACTCACTGCATGGAGAAGGCATTTAAAGGGACTGTGAGCCCCTTAAATGCCTTTGAAGTTCACTTGCGGCTTGGGGAAGGAAATTAAAGGGATTGTGATCCCTTTAAATGCCTTTCTCCTCCATTGAAACCAACCTTCTTTGGGGGCCCATAAAATTGGTCCCCTGGGTCCAATCTTTTTGAAATTTCAAGGGTTTTTTTTAGGAGAGACGTCAGCAGCTATGGTGAAAATTTGGTGTCTCTACCTAAAAAAACAGCTCCCTCAGAGCCCCAGATACCTCCAGATCAATTCCCCATTATACCCTATGGGGACCGTTGACTATAATAGTCCTCATAGGGTATAATGAAGCTGATAAAATTCAGGATTTCCAAAAATTTCAGGAATATTTGAAAATACCAATTTTTTCAGGTTCAATATACCGAAACCTGAAAAATACCATTTTTTTGCACACCCCTACATTAGAGACATATGAAGTACTTTCTCTTTTATCATATAAATATTATTTTCATTCTCTGCTTTGAAAATAATGCCAGTTGTTGGTATGGTTAGGCTTGGTGGATATATGAGAATTCTACATACATAATGACTTCCCCTGTTTTCACCCCAGTTCCAAAGGAATTTGGCCTGCTGCTCAGAATATTCTTTGGCATTTTGGAATGAATGTGTGGGTTACCAGAGTAAACGGGTTACACACAAACAGGCAGGCTGAGAAATTCCATTGAGGTTACTATAAAGTTTGCTTATAAAATAAATAAGCATTGTAAAAAAAAAAACTGCTTAGGCATAATGTTAAATTGTTTGCTGTGACAAGGTCAGTCTCGGTGAGGGGTACCAGTCAGACAGCTTGGCCTGCCCTCAAGCGACAAACTGCATAAACAGAGAAGCCACGTTAATAGCAGAGGTCACTACAGGGCCAGACTGAACCCCATTGGCTCCTTTGTGTCATCTGACTGAGCCAGTAACTGAAGTACCATCTCCTTCTAAGCACAGCCTCTTTTGGACAGCAGCTATAGCAGCACTGAGAGTAAAATGCCAGGATTTGCTTAACAGAGTCTCCAGTTCGAATCCCCCCACCCCAGTGCTTTATGTTGCCACCACAATTGGGCTTTGAAGCTGTTTCAGTGGGCTTGAAAAAGTAAAAAAATATTAAAGACGTTGAACTGGAATTTTCCAGATTCCTGAAGCCCCGAAGATGGAAATGATAAAGGAAGAGGAAGAAGAAATGCATTTCCACAGTCCAATTTCTTTGACATGGTCCAGTTCTTCAGTCATGACTCCATATTTCTTAATCTTGGCAGCAGAATAAAGCCTTTGGAAGATGAACATTTTGGAATCCAGAGACATGATGCTCTGGAGCTAACACTATAACTTATCTTTTTATGTCTCCATGATTTACAGCGTTTGCAGATGGAAGTAATTTACTACCACAGTGATCTTTCATCTCGCCTGTTTCCTTTCAGTGACCCAGTGTTTACGATAAGAAAAAATGCATCTATTTTTTAAAAAAGAAAAAGAAAAAAAGATTTTGTCTAACAGAATCATCATTCCTCCTGCATGCTTGTGATTTTACCATCTCGGTCTTCAGTTCCGTAAGAGTACCTGATGAATATCCGATGCTAACTTTGGATTCTTTTTTTTTTTACAAAAGATGTATGCAACACTGAGGTGTTTTCTGCAGTGTCAAGTTACCTCCTGCCTGGTGTTCTATTCATCCGCGGCTTTCCCTGATTTCTGCAGATGATTTCTCCCTCCTGGGAACAAAAACACAGCCCCACCCCCACGGCACACAGCATCCGAATACTCTGTTTCCGGGAGTTTCCATGCTGTGCCGCAAAAGGGGGCAAATTGCATTTTTGCACCTGGGAAGGAGAATGAATAGAACAGCAGGCGGGAGGTAACTTGACACTACGGAAAATGTCTGAGTGGTAAATAAGGCCGGTCTAAAGTCCGTTGCCCCAAATGCTTTTGTTGTTCAGTCGCACAGTCGAGTCCGACTCTTTGCGACCCCATGGACCAGATCCCGCCAGGACTTCCTGTCCTCTGCCGTCCTCTGAAGTTTGCTCAATTTCATGTTTGTTGCATCTATGACACTGTCTAACCATCTCATCCTTTGCCGTCCCCTTCTTCTTTGACCTTCAATCTTTCCCAGCATCAGGGTCTTCTCCAGTGAGTGCTCCCTTCTCATTGGGTGGCCAAAGTATTTGAGCTTCAGCTTCAGTATCTGGCCTTCCAGAGAACAGTCAGGGTTGATTTCTTTTAGGATTGACTGATTTGATCTTCTTGCAGTCCAAGGGACTCTCAAGTGTCTCCTCCAGCACCATAGTTCAAAATCAATGCTACTAGCATTCTAACCACTGCACCACAGTTCTATTCTACTAGCAGACTTTTAGGGACATATCCCAATGACAGGGTTACCAGCTTTGGATTGGGAAATACCTGGAGATCTGGGGGTGGAGCCAGAGGAGGGCGGGGCTTTAATGGGGCGCAATGCCATAGCATCCACCTTCCAGAGCACCCATTTTCTCCAGGTGAACTGATCTCGGTCATCTAGAGATCAGTTTTAATTCCAGGAGATCTCCCGTTACCACCTGGAGGCTGGCAACCTGACAATGTTTTGGAGGAGGAGAGGGCTGAAGCTGATGGCTGCTGATGAAGCTGATGGAGAGCCAGTTTGGTGTAGTGGTTAAGTGCATGGACGCTCATTTCGGAGAACCGGGTTTGATCCCCCAGTCCTCCACTTGCACCTGGCTGGTTGACCTTGGGCAAGCCGTAGTTCTGATAAGAGCTGTTCTCGAAAAAAGAGCAGTTTCTGCCAGAGCTCTCTCAGCCCCACCTACCTCACAGGGTGTCTGTTGTGGGGAGGGGAAGGGAAAGGAGTTTGTAAGCCACTCTGAGACACCTTTGGGTAGTGAAGGGTGGGGGTATAAACACAGATAATTTGCAACACAGATAATTTGCCATAAATATTTCCCCAGACCGATTGTGACAGGCAGGGCCTAAACGTGTCCCCCAGCAACATGGGAGCCAATGAGAGCCGAGCTCTGAACCTACCAAGAAGAGCTGTGCGCTCTGGAAAGTTTAGATCTGAGAGGGAGGTTTTAATTAGTTAAGTTTTTAGGGCTGACAGTTGGAGCCGGGCAGCTGAGGGCAAGAGAGAAAGGCCAGTCCAACAGGAGTGTGAATTAAAGATCTGAGCAGGAGATGTCAGGTCTTTGGTTGAGTTCTGTTCTCTGAGGGAAACTGAGGTGTTACATAGTAGGCCAGCAGGGTTTGCTGGGTCTGTTGTGTAACAGAAGTGCTGCAGAGGGCTGTATTTTTATATGTGATAAACCTGCATGAGAGAGTCCGGTGGCACCTTTAAGACCAACAAAGTTTAATTCTGGGTATAAGATTTTGTGGGCATGCACACTTCTTCAGATACATTGAAACAGACTTCCTGCAGCCTCACATATAGGTAAAGGGGGTGGAGTTAGTTGCCAAGAAGGGCTAGTTAGAGTCAAGGTACATAAGTTGAGTGATAAATATAGCTAACATTGGATTAAAGCAGTTGTTAAGGTCTGTAAGTAGCAGGAAATTAGCACACAAATAAAAGAGTTAACAAACATACGTGAGAACTCAGTTTGAGTCCAGTAGCGCCTGTAAGATCGACAAAGTTTAATTCTGGGCATAAGCAAGAACAGAGTAATTTAGCATGTGTAGCTGCACACTTCTTCAGATATATTAAAACAGACTTCTTCAAGCATTACATAGAGGTGGTGGTGGGGGGTGTTAGTTGCCAGAAAGAGTCAAGCTGCATAAGCAACTGAGCAATAAGTATAGCTAATGGATTAGTGCAGTTGTTAAGACCTGTGGATAGCAGGAAATTAGCATACGGATAATAAAAAAAGTTAACAACAGGTGTGAGAACTAAGTTTGAGTCTTAAAGTTGCCACTGGACTCAAACTTACTACCTATATGTCAGGTTTGAGGAGGTCTGTTTGAATGTATCTGAAGAAATGTGCATGCACACAAAAGCTTATACCCATTTTTGGACTTGGTTGGTCTTAAAGGTGCTACTAGACTCCAACTACGTTCCTGTCAGCTAGCTGCCATGCTTTCTTTGTTTTCTTTCGTTCCTGACTTTTGCACAGCCGCACATGCTTGCTTGGCTTAGCTGCCGTGGGTAACATAAGGGAGACGCTCTTTCCCCCCTGTGTGAACTGGCTCAGCCAGACTGCGCTATCAGTATAACCTTGAAGGGAAGGGAGGGCTTGGATTCCAATATGGGTGTAAATATTTCTGCTCTCAAGGGATTGGGGTGAGTCTCCCGTTCATGATGTAATATCCCGCCGGGAGAATTCCCTCCCGCACACTTGGATTTCATTTGCTTAGCTAGATGCAGCATCAGAGTATATGTATGGAGCCCCTTGCACTCTTCGTTATTTCTGACAATGTACCTGTACCACTTGGCAACAGACCAGTATTCCAATAAAACATAGCCTTTCCAGGAGAGTGGACCTGCTTGCTGTTGACCCTGACAGTTCCATTGCTTCAGACCAATATGGATCCCCACCTGAATCTATCTGCATGAGAGAAGCATTTCCTGAGGCATGCCCTGTTTGAAGCTTAACACCCCACAACTCCTGGTTTAGATATTTGATCATTGAAGAAAATACAACAACGAAATACTTTTAGAATATGGAGATTTGCTAAATTTGACTAGAATTTCTGATGTAACATATAAAGGTCGATGTTTTGGGGGAAAGGAGCTGGAAACTAAAACTAAACTGACTATTCCATGGTTTGAATATTTACAGTTGCAGCACTTACTTAGTTCTCCCCCACTCACTCCAAAAACCACCTACGGAAGTTGAAAAAGTTATATTAAGGACAAGGTATAAGAAGAAAAGGACTAATTTCTACTATATACAAAATGTTGTTGGTTTTACCTTCATATTCGATTCCTTGGCGATCAAATTGTAAAACTTTGTTGTCCAAACTGCAGCGGGAATCAATTTGGTCTTATGTTTTTCACACTAAATCTATAAACATACAAGAGAAGAACTTTAAGATCATGGTATGATGGTACTTAACACCTAGGAAACTATATTGTATAAATAATAGTATTTCATCCCTATGCTGGAAAAAATATCGTTCTATTGGGACCTTTATTACGTCCCTATGCTGGAAACAATATCGTTCTATTGGGACCTTTATTCACTGTTGATGGGAGTGTGTAGTGATCAAACAATTCTGGCAAGAGGTCACGCTTCAAATTGAATACTTGACGGGGTACAAAATTCCTTACAGCGGCCAAAACCACCATAGCTGCATGCTGGAAGACTAAGGATATTCCTTTGCTTAAGACCTGGTATTTTAAAATACAGGACTACCTAATAATGGATAACATTTCAGATACAATATCCAATTGCAATCCTTCTTTAGGTCCTTCTAACTATTTAGAAAGATGGTTCCTGATTTTGGAAAACCTAGATGGAATACTTGAAAACAAAACTGATTCTCAATCTTTTGAAAACAAGTTGGCTACTTTAATTATGTTATAATCATACATTTAATATGCTCATTACTAAAAGTATTGCAACTAGTTCATACTCTGTCCCCTTTTGATGCTGCTGTATTATTGTTTGGGGTTTTTTATGTTTTGCAGTTTGTTTGTTGATACAATGATGTAAGTTACTTCAAGTTTATCATAGCACCTTGTATTACATATTCACATATTACTGTTAATATTTACTGTTGTTGTTATGAAAATTAAAAAAAATTAAAAAGAAAATACATTTTATATTATTGTTTTATATTATATATATCTTCCATTATTATCTATTTACCTCACAGTTTGTTTCTTTGTGACTAAACTTTCTTCTTGTTCCACTTCAAAAATCAAGCTGTCTTGTTTCTTTCAGATTACCTCGTTTCCCCTCAGCTATCAATCCCGAAAATCACCTTTTCGCTTTCCCCAGATTGTTTTTCATTTCTGCCTACATGCTGTTCTCTCCCCATCAAAAGCATTTTCTCTCCCTCCAAGTATTAAAAGTGTTTCTCTCTCCCCATCCTGCAAAAAACTTGCCTCTCGATTTTACATTTATCTGTATTCCTGAGTCTCTCCTTTCTTATTAGTGGAAAAATGTAAAATGTAAAAAGAGTATAAAAGTACCCAGGAGTAAAAGAAGAAGAGATTGGCTATATACCCCACCCTTCACTCATATATTCTGGTAGGGAACTGATACTAAAACGGTTCTGTTTGAAATATCAGACCAGAAACTGTTAGGGAACAGTTCCTGAACTGGAATATATCGGCTGTCTGAAATTCCCCAGAGTCTCAGAGCGGCTTACCATCTCTTTTCCTTCCTCTCCCCATCACAAACACCCTGAGAGGTAGATGAGGCTGAGAGAGCTCTAACTAAGAACTGCTCTTGAAAGAAAAGCTCTGAGAGAACTGTGGCATGCCCAAGGTCACCCCACTGGCTTCATGTGGAGGAGTGGGGAATTAAACCCAGTTCTCCCAGACTAGACTCCTTGCTCATAAGCACGACACCAAACGGTAGATACTACCACTTCTCTGAGGCATTACGTTTTGTGTTTTTTTTGGGAGGGGTGTCTTTTACTGGATCAATCTGCCCTGGGACTTTGCTGTGGTACTCCTCCTAGTCTGTTAGAAGACATTTTCTGTTGTGTTCTCTCTTTGTGTTTGCATGTTCCCTTGGGAGGGAATCCTGGAAGGATGTATTGATTATACAAATAGGATTTTGGAGGGAGGGAGGGAGGGCTGGAAACAGCTGAAATCAATGATACTTCTGTAATCCAGATGCATGATTGGGTCCCATCAGTTTTTCCAGCAGCGAAATCAGAACAGACCTCTTTTGATCACTAAAGTAGCTATGCCAAGGTGTGTGGGACTAACATGTGGAAAAGCCGTGTGGACCAAGGGACTGCAAAGTGGAAGGGAACTAGATGAGACATAGCAGAAATGCTCATCTCTGCCAGTTTGGTGTAGTGGTTAGGAGCACAGACTCTAATCTGGGAGAACTGGGTTTGATTTCCCACTCCTTCACCTGCAGCTGCTGGCGTGACCTTGGGTCAGTCACAAGTTCTTTCAGAGCTGTTCTCTTAAGGGCAGTCCTTGAAAGAGCTCTCTCATCCCCATCTACCTCACAGGGTGTCTGTTGTGGGGAGGGGAAGGGAAAGGAGATAGTAAGCCGCTCTGAGACTCCTTTGGGTAGTGAAGGGTGGGGTATAAATCCAATCTCTTCTCTTCTTCTGATAGGATCCGACCTGTGAAGGCCTTTCTAGTGCTACAATCAAATCATCTCTGTCTCTTACCAATGTAAATGGTCATGCAAGCTGAATATAATCGTCAATGGGCAGAGGAGCCGTTAAGGGGGTCACTGTTATATTTCAGAAAATCTCAGTTTAAAGCTTCCTTTTCATCACAATGAGCAACTGTGCATTCAGTATTTCATGGAACCCATTGTGCCAAAGGAAATAAAACGTGTAATATTTATTAGTGCAGAGAAACAGCCTTCAGTCAAGAGGGGTTTCATAGAAATCTATTATAATGAGGTGAGGTCTGATGGAGCACTGGATTTCCCGTGTACCCTAAAATGTGTCAAAGCTTTGACTGTATCACTCCAGAGTGGCTGAAAGGAACTTGCCTGGATTATTTTTTTAATCCAAGGAGGGGCAGTCAGCAGGAGAGCTCAGGGTGATCTTGGCACAGGAAGAGTCTCTCATTATGAGAAGTAAAGTTTCTGCCATTAGCCAAATGTCATATGATATCACCAACGATCTAGCATTGGATAACAGAGGTCTTGGGAATTTCTTATAGTTATGCTCAAACACCCTCCAGTTGTGCTCATGTCTTGCTCACTGGTCACAAGCAAGGAGTTGATCATTCAGTAAGCTCTTTGGATGGGTTCAACCAAATTATGATGTGTCTTATTTTCACAGTTGCACTTTCTCTCACACAACTAGATTACTGTCTTGCCTGAATGATTATGTTGCCATCTCTCATTTGACAAAGCATGAGTTTGAAATTTCTTTTTAGTTGAGGCTTACTACTGAGATGTCTGAGTATGCTGTCAGTGTCTGCCCATGAACCCAATTAATCTTGTAATCAGTTATTACAATCAGTTCTCAAATAGATGCCACTGCCTGTATGGGCAATAAAGGCAGGGAATGCATTCTGATATTGGTAAATAAAAGAATGCTTCCAACTACACAGGTACAAAGATAAACAGCAGGCAATTCTATGTTTTTAATATGCTGGTCAGTTTACGGAACTGACTAATAATGATGGTAGGGGGAACTGCCTCATATTCAGTAAATGCATGTCTTATTTCTTATTTTATTTATTTATTTGTTTGTCTCAGTGTGGTGTAGTGGTTAAGTGTGCGGATTCTAATCTGGGAGAACCGGGTTTGATTCCCCACTCCTCCACTTGCACCTGCTGATGTGACCTTGGGTCAGTCACAAGCCATGGCACAGCTGTTCCTGAAAGAGCAGTTTGTGTCAGAGTTCTCTCAGCCCCAACCACCTCACAGGATGTCTGTTGTGGGGAGGGGAAGGGAAAGGAGTTTGTAAGCCACTCTGAGACTCCAAGTGAAGGGCGGGGTATAAATCCAATCTCTTCTTCTTCTTCTTCATTTATACCCCGCCCTCCCCTCAAAGCAGGCTCAGGGCGGCTTCCACTCGACTGGAGAAGTTGCAATAACCAAGTGACTACTGTGCAGGCACAAGAATGTTTGGCACAATGCTATATATGAGATTACTTTTGCCAGGGAATGAGGAGCAAGGAATCTATAATAGAGAATTCTCAACTCCTGACTAAATTACAATCCCCAGACCTCATTGGGAGAAGCCATACCAGGTATTGCAATATCAAACCAGTAGAAGTCTGTAGTGTATCTTTGGTGTGAGTTACATAAACTTAAGTAGTGGCCCTTTGAAGGATTATTTGGGTTAGCAGAGTGCTCAAGGCACGTAACGCAGCAGAGTTTATCTGTTTTTTGTGTGCTGACAAGAAACAAAGTTTCTTTGCAAAACTCCATTCTAGACAGGATCGAGTAGAGATAGGATTCTAATCCAGTCTAACTGTTAGATCGCACTAACAAAGGACTCTTAGAGTGATTCAGCAAGTGATTCAGCTTTATTGGAAGTAACGAACAAGCACTCAACTCAGTAAGAAACCAGAACAGAAAACAGTGGGAGCTTATGCTCCTTTTAAACATAACCGGGCTAATGTAGCCACGCCTATTTACAATTAACAACCAATGAGATTGCTTAGTTAAGGACCAATGGGAGTCTTTCCCTCCTAGGGAATGGTATCGTTCTGATTGGTCGCTGTTACGAAGCGACCAATAGGAAGTTCGCTCAAAGGAGCCCTGGTCTGGCTCGAAGCTTAACATAGGAGTCCTATGAGGTGATTCATGTAATCGTTTCAATACATTACAATTCCTCCCCCCTAAGTTAAGTCATCATCCATTTGTTTTATTATTTACATACATTCAAGTCATGCTGTTGTACATCAACTGTTCCAAAATACTTTATTACAATCGTAGTCTTTTAGATAAGTCGGCATCTGCCGCGTACGCTGAGACCTGCGAAGCGGTGCAGGCTCTATGGGCACACAAGGTTGTGAGTCACTGTGGGGTTCACTACAGCCTGGTTCAGGCACAAACTCTACTGGGGTTTCAGCCCCGCACCCAGGGGTCTGCCCTGACTCGGGGACAGTACCGGGCCTTTCGGTACTCACCGCCTGCTCTGGGGGTCTCCACTCAACATCAGGGGAATCAGCCGTCGGAGAGTCAGCGCTGTCCTTAGCCCAACGTCTCCTTAGCTGATCTATGTGGCGCCGCCATACTCGACCGTCAGCCAACTGTACCACATACATGCGAGTACCCACAGAGTCGGATATTACCCCAGGAAGCCATAAGTGACCATTAGCATAATTCCGTGCAAGAACCTTGTCCCCTTTTTCAAACATTCGTACCTTCGGTTGTGAGTCGGTACGCTCGGAATGATCGTCAGTGAGATCCGGATGCAACCTGTTTAACCGAGTTGTGAGCCCCCGCCCCATTAGCAACTCGGCCGGACTGCGGCCTGTAGCACTGCAGGGGGTGGTGTGCTGCCGCAAAAGAAAGGAGCCCAGCCTCTGGCTCCAGTCCCCCTCGTCCATTTTACCCAGGGCCTCTTTGGCCGTCCTGACCATCCGTTCGGCTTGGCCATTAGATGCCGGATGGAAAGGGGCCGAAGTCATTTGGCGGATGCCATTACTCGTGAGGAAGTATCTGAACTCCTCAGAAACAAATTGAGGCCCGTTGTCACTGACGATGACGTCAGGCAACCCGTGTGTGGCAAAAAGGCGGCGAAGCGCATGAATTACGGCTAGTGAAGTGGTCGACTTCATGTGTACAACTTCTAACCATTTAGACATTGCATCTACGACAATCAAGAACATTTGCCCTTGGAGAGGGCCAGCAAAATCTATATGCAACCTGGCCCAGGGTTTCCCAGATGATTCCCAGGCTTGGGGTGTAGCGTGTGGGGGATCAGGTCTAACCTGCTGACACTTGGAGCAGACTCGCACCCACTCCTCGATTTCCTTGTCCAGTCCTGGCCACCAGACATACCCTCTGGCCAATGCTTTGGTGTGCACCATCCCAGGGTGACCCTCGTGCAGGGATTCCAATACTCTCTTCCTGAGCTGGGCAGGGACCACCACCCTATTGCCCCATAGTAGACACCCCTTGGAAATCGAGAGTTCGTTTTGGCGGCTTTTGTAAGGTGCGAATTCAGGCTCAATGCTCCCAACCGGCCACCCCCTCCACACCCAGTTAAGTACTCGGGAGAGAATGCAGTCCTTGGCCGTCAGTGCCGCAATGTCCTTGGACGACACTGGTGCCTGGGGGAGCACATCCAGAGCCAGGACCTCATACGCAGGGGCAGGGTCGGATCCCACACAGGGCAATGGGCATCGGCTAAGGGCGTCCGCATGTCCGATTGCCTTCCCAGGCCGGTGTTCGAGGTCATAATCGTACGCCTGCAAAAAGAGCGCCCATCTAAGCATACGTGGGGACATTATGTTTGGCAACTGCTTATCGGGCGCAAAAATCCCCAGTAGCGGCTTGTGGTCAGTGACCAGCAAAAATCGTCTGCCAAAAATAAAATCATGGAACTTTTTGACAGCCGCTACCAACGCCAGACCTTCCTTGTCTATCTGGGCATAGTTCCTCTCTGCCGCAGATAAAGACCGAGAATAAAAAGCGATAGGCGCTTCGCTCCCATCAGGCATCAAATGGCTCAAAACTGCGCCTACTCCAAAAGGTGAAGCGTCAGCAGCTAACACCAGGAGCTTCTGATCATCGTAGTGCGTCAGCACGTCATTAGATGTCAACAGCTCCTTAACTCCCACAAAAGCCCGTTCCTCAGCCTGTCCCCATTTCCATTTAGCCTCCTTATGCAAGAGCATGTGCAAAGGGGCAGCCACCGATGCCTTATGCGGTAAAAACGCATGATAAAAATTGAGGAGTCCTAAAAATGCCTGGAGCTCCTTCTTACTCACCGGCCTGGGGGCGTTCCGGATTGCAGCTACCTTGTCGTCCGTGGGGTGCACCCCGTCTGCATCGATCCGGAATCCCAGGAACTCCACACTGTTAACTCCCAGTGTGCACTTAGACCGTTTAACCCTGAGCCCTGCGTCCTGGAAACGCTTTAAGACTTCCTTAACACGGGCTATTAGTTCCTCTTCAGACTTCCCGGCTATTAATACGTCGTCGAAGTAGGGCACCGTGCCTGGTACCCCCCTCAAGAGTTTCTCCATCAAGCCTTGAAAAATTCCGGGCGCCACATTTACCCCGAACTGCAGGCGATTTACCTTAAACGCGCCTCTATGGGTGACAATCGTCTGGGCTTCAGCAGCCTCAGGAGTGACAGGCAACTGTTGGTATGCCTGTGCCAAGTCCAATTTGGCAAAAATTTTCCCTCCCCCCAAGGAAGCCAGAATGTGGCTTATAACCGGGACTGGGTAGGAGTGTTGCTGTAACGCCTTGTTAAGGGTGCATTTGTAATCCGCGCATAAGCGTATGGACCCATCAGGCTTGACAGGCGTTACAATCGGGGTTTCCCACTTACTGTGAGGAACAGGCTCCAAAACTCCCTGTTCCACGAGTTTGTCAATTTCCTTCTCCACCCTAGGCCTGAGGGGAATTGGGACCTTCCGATATTTCAACCTGATTGGCTTTACGGATGGATCAAGTTCGAACGCAACCGGGGGCCCTTTGTACCGCCCCAGACCCTCTGCAAATACATCAGGGAACAGGTCATACATCATATCCCATTTATTCTCAAGCGTTTTGTTAACTCCTGAAATACCAATGCCTAATGGCTCAAACCAATCCAACCCTAGTAAGTTGACCCGGTCTCCCTCGGCAATAAGAAAAGATAGCTTAACACATTTCCCCTTATACTCAACATCCGCAGTGTCCCGTCCGGCCAGGGGAATTCGGTTGCCCTGGAAGTCGGACACTCGGGTCTCCGCAGGCTGGAGCCGCCGTCGGCTTCTGGTTGGGAACAACGCTTGCCAGGATGCTGCAGAGATCACTGTCACCGAAGATCCGGAGTCCACCTCCATGGTGCACGGTCTGCCGTCGAGGAGTGGGGTCACGGTGATCTTGCCCTGGCAACTGGTGCGATTGATGACCGATGCGCTTGATAGGGATGCTGTCACCGAGTAGCTTGCTTCTGGTGCTGATGATTGCTGCTTTCCCCGGGCGTTGGGTGGTGTGGTCTTCTGTGCCGTCCTGCTGTTGGATGTAGGGTCCTTCTGCGCCGACCTGCAGACTCTGGCGAGGTGTCCACGCCGCCCACACGCTCTGCAGTTTACATCTCGAGCCCAACAGGAGTCGCGCTGGTGTTTCCCGCCGCAGCCGGAGCACGGCTTGACGCTGGTAGTCTTCGCTGGGGTCCGCTTGCCTCGGACCGCGTTGACGTCATCGTCCGCTTCTTCGCCCTCGCTGTCTCGCTGAGAGTGGACGCTGGGCTCTGCCATCCTCTGGCGGACCTCCCTTGTGGACTTATCTGCTGCTTCTGCGGCCACAGCCTTAAGCTTCTTTGTCAGGTCAGCATAAGAAACCGTTTTCATGTCCGTTGGGGCCACCAACGACCTGGCTATGTCGAAGGTCCCCTTCCCGCAGGAACTCAGGAGGCAAGCTCGCTTCTTGGCCTCGTCGGTAATGTCATGCGTTTCTAGGTGGAACTCAAACCTGGATAGGTAGGAGTCCCAGTCTTCAGAGGAGGGTTCGAAGCACTCGAACTTCTGGCTTCCAGCCATCGTGGGAGACTTGTGCACCGGAGCTGGTGGCGCCTCCGCCGGATCGGCTGCTGTGCTTTGCCCGCTTTCTTCCGAGTCCGAAGTGTGGATGTCCGCAGGGCTGCCTACCTGCTCTAACATCCCATCCTTGTCGCCAATTGTTAGATCGCGCTAACAAAGGACTCTTAGAGTGATTCAGCAAGTGATTCAGCTTTATTGGAAGTAACGAACAAGCACTCAACTCAGTAAGAAACCAGAACAGAAAACAGTGGGAGCTTATGCTCCTTTTAAACATAACCGGGCTAATGTAGCCACGCCTATTTACAATTAACAACCAATGAGATTGCTTAGTTAAGGACCAATGGGAGTCTTTCCCTCCTAGGGAATGGTATCGTTCTGATTGGTCGCTGTTACGAAGCGACCAATAGGAAGTTCGCTCAAAGGAGCCCTGGTCTGGCTCGAAGCTTAACATAGGAGTCCTATGAGGTGATTCATGTAATCGTTTCAATACATTACACTAACTAGCTAGGATTGATGCAGGAAGCACGTCCGGCCCTCATGGTGGCAAGATGGAGAAGAGAAGCATAGTGTGGAGAAGGTGTCAGGCCTGAAGGAAGGAACATTCCCTGAGAGTCACAATCTACACATCAAAGGGATATCATCAGAGCAGTAGAAGGGAAGGATGATCAGGGTCCTGACCTAACTTGCTCTCTGACTCTCTATAGTCCCCCTCTGAAGTCTGAGGCTAAGAGATTGTGCAAAGTCCTTCACTTCCAGCACACTTGAAGTCTAATAATGGCACGTGGATATGGATGTTTGCTCATTAGTCCCAGACTCCCAGTTCATTGGACCATAAGAACTGCCTTGGTGTATCTGATGTTTGGATAGGTGTTAAAGTAGGGTGAATGATGACAGATGTATTGTATCTGTCTCATTTGCCACTCCTCTGATTCACCAAGACTCTTTCTCTTTTTGAAATAAAGTTAACCTTTCAAAAATAATTTTCAGTAAATAAATAATGGCCCTGTTCACATGGAGAAGTTGCCACGCTGAAGACACGGATGATAGGTGGATTTTCCGGGCACGATCACACCACAACATCTGCGTAGTGCACCCGTGGCTTACCCGTGGCTTGTTGCCGAAGATGCAGAGTAAAAAACCACCACATACGATGTACTAGTTTTCGGGCAAGGGTGGGCGTCTGATCGCATTTCCACTGGAAACCTGAGGCATCCGGCGCCTGCCCATGTCCCGTTGCAAACCGGATTTTTTTTTTAAAAGTCTCCACAGGATGTGCACAAACAATCATGCACATGCGGAAACTTCGGTGAGACAAAAAAAAATCCTGTTTGTCACAGAAGCGGCGCGGCACGATTGCCGGTGTGATCGCGCCGCTTCTTTGCCGTGCTGCAGACTAGCCGTGTGATTGGCACCTAACGGCCTAACCACGGGACCTCGATGGGACTTCTGATTGGGCTGCCGCGCATTACTTTGTTCCGGGGCAAACAGCCACGCTTCCCCCCTGCCTTTTCCGGCCCATGTGACCGGGGCCAAAGACTTCCAATAAATACCATGTTTTCCTGAAAATAAGACACTGTCTTATATTTATTTTTTCTCAAGAAGACACACTAGGGCTTATACCACAAATGCATAGAAATCCTGCTAGGGCTTATTTTTGGGGTAGGTCTTATTTTCGGGGAAACAGGGTACCGTTTTCTAAAATCGCTGTATATTGGACCAAACTCTCAGGCTCTTCAGATGTCTCCTTCCCAGTCTCCCTTGATGATACCTAGGGGACCTCTCACCGCCTTCTCTCCCAGAACAATTTGAAGGGACTAAACCCTGGAGTCTCAAGTGCTCTCTAAATCCTGTACCCTCACAAACTGCGAACAGCAGATGCAGTTTACGTCCCAGTTGTTTGAGTGGTCAGCCACACAAGCTTTTATCGGTTTCCTCAATGTCCCTTTAAACCATTCTATGTGGCTTTTGGTTTCTTGGTGGTATGGGGCTGAGGTTATATGTCTCACCCCATTGACTTCCTATAATGATGGCTAACATGAAGGATGTTCCCATGTCTGAAATTATTTCAGCTCAAAAGCCTAGTTTACAGAAGAGATTAACAAAGACATCGGCTACTACAGTTCTATCCGTGCTTGACAGGGCTACTGGTTCTGGATAGTCTGTGGCCTATTCCATGACAGTGTGGATATATTTGCTTTCCCGTCGTATCTGCCTGGGTAATGGAACTATTGGGTCAATGCCTGTTTGCTTAAATGCTCCCTTCATTAGTTGCACTGGGTCTAAAGAAGCTCAGGTTTATCTTCCGCCTTCCCAATTTTTTGGCAGATGTCACATGTTTTACAGTACTCTGCCACATTCTGTCCAATTTCGGGCCTTTAGAAGTTTTGGGCCGGCCTGTTGTTAGTTGTGCTTACTCCCAGGGGACGCCCAACTGCCTCAACTAAAAGCTCCATCTTACAGGCCCTGCGGAATTGCAATAGATCCGACAGAGCTCTGATCTCAATTGGCAGCTTATTCCACCAGGCTGGGCCCAGGGCAGAAAAAGCCCTGGTCTTGGTTGAGGCTAGTTGGACATCCTTTGGGCCAGGGAAAACCAGAAGGTGTTGGTCCATTGAGTGCAAGGCTCTACAGGGCACATATGAGGAGAGACAGTCCCTGAGATATGCAGGTCCCTGGCCATATGGGGCTTTGAAAGTTTTTAAACAGTACCCCTACATCCTAAAGACCACCTCAGTCTTTGCACTGTATATTGACTTGAGCTACAGGCACGGGGAAAGCAGGTCCTTCCAGTCCTGTAATTACCATGCTTTCCCTCTCCACCAGGCTTTCTGCCTTTTCCAAGTGGGGTTTCATGACACTAACTTTGGACCCTGAATCTTTCCACCAGGGGTCATTTCGTAGAAAAAGAGGGGCAGGAGCACTTTAGCATAACCTATTAGCATAACTTATTTGCATATGCCACACCCCATGACATTACCGGAAGTGTGTAAGAAGGCAACACCCACCGCTCAGGCTCCACTGACTGTTTTGGATTGCTAGCTATTGGGGGGGGGACGTGCAGACCTGTCCTCGCCGAGGAGGGAGAGCTTGTACCTGAATAAAACTTGGTCTTAAAGGTGCCACTGGACTGTTTTGGACCCGGGGGGGCGGGGGGAGCTTTGCAACTTACCTGGCTGCTTCCTGCTCTTACTGAGGGCTGCTGGGATCAGGGGGTGGGGCTTGTTGCATGTGCCTGCCCCCGGGGCTCTTTACTGCCGGAGCTCCGCTCCTGTGCGCTCCTGCAGGAAATGACCCCTGCTTTCCACGTTAATAATTGGAATTCCATCCATGACCACAGGTTCACTTACTCAGGAGTTAAGATGACACACACTCTGGCATGCCCTGAACCTAAACTGGCTGTAAGTCCCTATAGTGTGCTCCACGGAGGCTTCTGAACATTGCGTGTCAACTCTTTAGGTGCCGTGGTGGGCTGTGTTGCTTGTATGAAATTTACTCATTTTTGGTGTTATAGGGGCTGTTCATTCATTCATTGGGGGGCAACTGTAATCTTGTTTCATCATACTAGTAACATGTCCTCCATGTTCCCTCATCTTGGCCCTCTAAACTGTGGAGTCTTGGGAGCAAAAATTCTACTTTGTGAGCTATTGGCCATGAAAGTTGTGAGCGAGTGATTTGGCTACTGCATAAATTAGTTTGCTCTGGAGCCGTCCTTCCGGAGCTACGGCAAAAAGGTGTGAGCCAGAGGCTACAAAACCCTGTGAGCTAGCTCGCACTAACTCAGCTTAGAGGGAACACTGGCCCTAAGGTGGTTCTTGCCATTTTCCCACCACCTCCTGTATCGTTTGTGTTGGGCAGGTGAGGTTCTGTCTGTGGCCCACCCCACTTAAAATATTTTTCTGAGGAGAATTTTTTCCTCCCTGGTTTCTCCATTCAACAACACCAGCTGATCTGTAGTCTCCACAGCTTGGGACATAGGCGTAATCTTCGTGGGGGCGGTGGGGCTTCAGCCCCTGCCGAAATTTTCAGGAAGGTGCTCAGCCTCCCCCGGGAGCCACCCTTGCTCCTAGCACAGCAATGCCTCTGGCCCAGCCCCAGCCCCCCCCCCCCGGGAAATGGGAAAGTCTACACCCTTGGCTTGGGATACAGTTTCTGGCTTCTTACGTTGTACCAGCCAACAATATTCAGTGAGTCACAATCTGGAAAACAGCACCGAGCCTATGAAGTTGATTATATCTTTGCAGCTATCAACTTCTGTTCCCTCCAGTCATTGCTTTAACAACTGCTCTAACCTACATGTCACTTGAGCATAAGTTTCCTAAGGCTTCTTTCTCAAGAACTCTTTCCTGCTGTGGTCTGATGTCTGTCCAAATCTCTGCCTTGCTTCTTCTTTAAAGAAACCATCATCTCTCACTTCATCACCCCCCCATTTTACTGTAAGTCTCACTTTGGCCACTGCATATTAGGGATGTGCATTCGGCTGAGCCTAAAGAAGAGCCAGAAAACACCTTATTGGTATTTATCGGTTATTCTTTCAGCTGGAAACAGAGGGGTGTGTGTAGCAAGTATAACCAATCCTGGATATTCCCAGGAAAAAATTGAGATTTTCCAGGAAAACAGGATAGCCACAGTTAAATTGCTCTTAAAGAGAGTGCCCCCCCTTTAAATACCATTCCAGGTGAAGCAGGAGCTTCACAAATGCATTTAAAGGGACTGCGGCACCTTTAAATGCCTTCAGCTCTATTATAGCCTATGGGGACCATTATAGTCAATGATTCCCATAGGCTGTAATGGGAAATCTATCCGGGGGTATGCAGGGATCTGGGGGGCTGTTTACTGAGGTAGAGGCACCAAATTTTCATCATAACTTCTGGTGCCTCTATTAAAAAAACAACAACCCCCCTCCGAGTTTCAAAAAGCTTGGACCAGGGGGTCCAATTCTATGGGTCCCCAAAGAAGGTGCCCCTATCCTCCATTATTTCCAAAGGAGGAAAAAAAGCAAAAAAAGAAAAAAGCATGGACTGATGTAAAACTGGAGAGTAACATAAGGGAGGCGCTCTTTCCCCGGTGCGAACTGGTTCAGCCAGACAGCGTTATCAGTATAACCTTGAAGGGAAGGGAGGGCTTGGATTCCACTACAGGTGTGAATATTTCTGCTCTCAAGGGATTGGGGTGAGTCTCCCATTCATGATGTAATATCCTGCCGGGAGAATTCCCGCGCCCGTGCTTGGATTTCATTTGCTTAGCTAGATGCAGCACCAGAGTATATGTATGGAGCCCCTTGCACTATTCGTTATTTCTGACAATGTACCTGTACCACTTGGCAACAGAACAGTATTCCAATAAAACAGCCTTTTCAGGAGAGTGTGTTTGGACCTGCTTGCTGTTGACCCTGACAGACTGCTGGTCCATCTTGCCAGGTATTGCCTATTCTGATTTGCAGTAGTACTCCAGGGTTTCAGGGTGTCCCCCCCACCAAGTCCTACTAACTCTTTCAACTGGTGATACAACATGCATTGAACTTGGAACCTCCAGCTTCCAAGGTATGCCCTGGGGTTGCCAGCCTCCAGGTGGGGCCTGGAGATCTCTGGCTTTTACAACTGATCTCCAGCTGACAGAGGTCAGCTTCCCTGGAGAAAATGGCTGCTTTGAATGGTTGACTCTATGGCATTGGACCATGCTGAGGCCCCTCCCCTCCCCAAACCCCACCCTCTCCTGGATCCACCCCCAAAGTCTCCAGGAATTTTCCAACCCAGACCTGGAAACCCTAGTGTGCCCTCTACTACTAAACAATGTGTTCTCCTGTATCTCAGAGTTTGCTATTTTCAGTTGATCCAATAAAGGGATTTTTCTCCTCAAAGGAAAATTCAAAATAAAACTGTACCTGAGACAGATGCTCCTTCACTCTCTCTGTTTCTCCATCAGTTCTACTTTTCCCTCTACCTAGATACATTAAATCAACACCATTATTCTTAAACAAAAGAAAAACACACTGACTGATTTCACACAAAAGCTGCACCGTGGTCGCGCCTCCCTTTGCCCCACTTCTATTGGTCAATTTCCCACTTGAAGCCACACAACCGTATTTTGACCTGCGGCTTCGCCTGATTTTCCCCACGGTTTCATGATCCTCAAAAAACAGGGGAAAATCGGGCGAAGCTGCGGGTCAAAATGCGGCCGCACGGCTCTGAGTGGGAAATTGACCGATAGAAGGAGGGCAAAGGGAGGCGCGACCGTGACGCAGCTCTTGCGTGAAATCGGTCACTGTGTAAGTAAAAGGGTGAGGCCCTCATAACTCACTTGCAGCTTTTGCCAAGAGATTTACATTTTTTTCCTATTATTTGTTGAGATAAAGATTAAAATCTTCTTCCCTTCCCCTCCCTCTGCGCAAAATACATTACAAGGTCCATGCTGATAAGAGGCACCTAGAAGTGATGAAAAATAGCTCCATGTGGTGGTTAGAAATGGCTTCAAATATTCCTGTCAGGCGCTACCGGTGTACATTTTGTTAGTGACTCTCTGTGGAGACCCAGCCCACACCACAGCTTTATTTTCATTTGGTTGTTATTTTTCATATCCTTGGAATCAGTCCTTTGTGAAGATTGTCTGCTTCTCCCTGGTTCCTCATTCTGACAGACACTCCTCACCCTTGGCACTCCTGAAGTTTCTCAGTGCAAGAATTTCGGGGGCTATTTCGTTTGGATGGATCTGGTTTCAGTTGGTTTGTTTGTAGTCATTTTGAAATCATGGGCTTTGGCAGGCTTCTAAAGCAAATGGGGGGAAAAGCCATGGAAAACTTTGGTCTGAGACAGAGATGGACCTGACACAAACCTCTGGAGGAATTCTGAACCCTGGAAGAGGATAAATTAAAAGACTATGGGCAAACTCAGGCCAACGGCCAGACAAATTCGAATAAGAGAGGATAATTACTAGGGTTTGTTCCTATTTATGGTTTTACAAAAGAAGACAAAACATTTCTGCATTTGTCAGAGAACTTCTGTGCCTGGGAGTTGTCTACACTCCCAGCTTCAGTCTTGGTACACAACCAATCGTATGAGAAAACAGTACCTTTGAAACTGAAGTATACATCAGTATAAAGTTTTCTATATCCTTTCTCTGCCTTACCTTTGTGACTGCCTGTATATACCACGTGGAAAGGCAGGGGATTTGTGCAAGTTGTGTACTTTTTTTTGCTTACCCTCCCACCAGTAAATTCGGAACAACATATTTGAACTAGAGATGCCAACTTCCAGGTGGAACCTGGGGATGCCCAAGAATTACAGCTCATCTCTAGACTATGAAGATCAGTTCCCCTGGAGCAAATGCATGCTTTGGAGGGTGGGCTCTATGATGTTGTACCCCACTGAGATCCCTGCCCTCCTCAGCCTCCATCCCCAAATCTCCAGGGGTTTCCCAACCTGGATCTGGCAACCCTCCCCCCATCTCCTGCCAATGGCCAAGGGGGACCTTGCAACCCTAGTACACACTTATACAACTTCACAGTGTGTGAAGCAGTTTCAGAAGAAAAAAACAATTGGTCCAAGGTCACACAGGCTGATTTCCCACAAGCTGCTGCTCCGCGCTCGTTCCTCCCTTTGCCCCGATGGTACGTGTCAATTTCACACCATGTGCTGCACGGCCGCATTTTGCTCCGCAGCTTTTCCCAATTTCCCCCACGTCTACTCAATTGCCTTGGTATGAATATCTTCAAGTCCAAAATCTGTTGGACTCTAGAAAATTTGGGAAATTAAGGGTAGCTCTTACTGAGTATTATAATGTTAAATTCTGTGTTCCTTTTGAAAAAGAATAAAAATTGTTTGGAAAAAAATGAAAAGTTGCTAGCAACAGATTCCCACCCTGTAAAAGGGCTAATCTCTACTATTTACTCCATTCTACTTAACTTTAAAGGCCTACCTTAATGCATTATCAAAAGGCAAGGCATTTAGATCTCAACCAAGAATTAAATGAGGAGACATGGAGGAATTTCAGACAGGCGATACATTCCGGTTCAGGAACAGTTCCCAAATGGTTTCTGGTCTGACATTTTAGACAGAACCGTTTTAGAACTGGTTCCCTACCGGAATATATTTGTACTTTCACACACAAATGCTTCTGTCCCGTTCAGGAAATGGGGCTGAACTGTTTTACCTGTAAACCACTTCCAAATAGTCTTCAGTTTCTTCTCCCGGATCCGAAACACATTTTCCCACCATTTTTCACCTGCGCGGGCAATCGCCACCTTTTTTTAACGTTCGCTTTAGAGCACTATAGCGCTATAACAAAACAGCAAAACAGTGTTATAGCAACCCCATTGGAATGCCTCGAGTGTTGTGTTATAGCGCTATAGCGCTATAGCACTCTAAAGGGAATGTTAAAAAAAAAAGCCGGAGATCACCATGGGCGAAAAATGGCAGGGAAAAGTGAGAAAAAGCAGTGCAGTCTGAAATGGCAAACCGCTTCAGATCCAGCTGTTTACCGGTAGGGGAAAGCCATGTGTGAAATGGCAGCCCTATACCAGTTTACTCCATGACGGATCAAAAATGGCTTCAAACCGGCTTAAAAAGAGTAATGTGAAGTTTCTCATGGTCTCAGGTTTGGAGTTCTTCAACCTACCTTTCACTTTCTCTGAATATCCAATTGACAACCCATAAATTAATCTCTAGGTGGTACCTAACCCCAGCCCAGTTGTCCCACTCGTCGATGGCGATACAACCAAGTTGCTGGAAGGCCTGTGGAGAGAGAGGCACCTTTTTTCCATGCTTGGTGGATGTGCCCAATTTCAGACCAGTTTTCGAATCAGATATTGATTGAAGTTAACTCGTTAATAGAATTCCAAATCCCTAAATCTCCCAAAGTGATTTTGCTAAATCTATGGGAGGACTGCACAATACCCAAACATGCTCGGGAACTAGCGGCACTTATGTTTACAGCCACAAAAAATGTTTATGCATCCATATGGAAAGCAAGGGACGCATCTTTCTTCAGGCATGGAGATGCAAGGTTTTGGATTATTTTGTTTTTGGCAAAATTACGGTTGAACTAGGAACTGAGATCTCTTGTAAATGCAAGTCAAACTTTTGTAAAAATGATTACCTTTTGTTAAGAAAATGACTGGAGACGATAGTGTTAAAAAAGTTAGTATTATGCATAAGTTGGAAACCTATGTGTTACTCTCGCATTGAAATGGGTGCAAGGTTTGTTGTATCACAGCAAGGTTAAGTTTACCATATGTTGAATGTAACTTTACGTGATTAACTGATGACAGTATTTGTTTTCTGTATTGTCGGCTAATGTTGAAATAAACATTTATTATATATATATATATAAGTCTAGTTGCCCTTTTCTGCACTTTTTCCAATGCTATAATATCCTTTTTGAGGTGTGGTGACCAGAACTGTACACAGTACTCCAAATGAGGACGTACCAGCGATTTACACAGGGGCATTATGATACTGGCTGATTTGTTTTCAATTCCCTTCCTAATAATCCCCAGCATAGCATTGGCCTTTTTTATTGCAGTCACACACTGTCTTGACATTTTCATTGAGTTATCTACTACGACTCCAAGATCTCTCTCTTGGTCAGTCTCTGCCAGTTCAGACCCCATCAACGTGTATTTATAGTTAGGATTTTTTGCTCTAATGTGCATCACTTTGCACTTGGCCACATTGAACCCGATTTGCCATGTGGACGCCCACTCGCCCATCCTCGACAGATCCCTTTGGAGTGCCTCACAATCCTCCCTGGTTGTCACCACCCTGAACAACTTCATGTCATCTGCAAATTTAGCCACTTCACTGCTTACTCCCATCTCCAAATCATTAATTAAAAATTAAAAAAGCATCGGACCAAGTACTGATCCCTGAGGTACCCCACTGCTTGTACCTTGTGGCTAATAGCCACTGATGGATGTCTGCTCCATAGGTTTATCCAATCGCTTCTTGAAGCTGTCCATGCTTGTAGCTGCTACCAGTCTTCTTGTGCCAAAGACAATAGGGAACCCTTAATGTAAAAGTATAGCCACAAACAACACCCACCAAGGGAAGACCATCTACAATTCACAACTATGTTCAAAACTATATATTACATTCACTGAAATACAAAAAAGGGTTAGTGGTCACAACCCAATAGAGTGTATAGACATTGATCCAACAGATTGCTCAGAACAATTAAACATAGCTTACAAAAAGAACATATTCAAAACCAACAGTAGGCTCCTCTGTAATTCCATACTTAGATAGTGTCCATAGACCTACAAACAGAAAGTAACTACAGCAGAAGACTCCCACTGTGGAAAGAATAACAGCTTGACGCCACTCCCAGATATAAATCAAGAATTTCAATGATCTTCAACAGCGGCCTGATTTCCAAAATAACATAGGCACAGCTCAAAAGCTTCAATGGAATGTAAAGAGTGTGGGGGGGAGTGTCCTTTTACTACTTTGTTAGATCATGTGAAAATACTAAAGCCCCCCTTTCTGTTCATAATATTAACAAACGTTTGTTTCTATACTACTATTAGGTACATTCTCTTGCCAAGCAGGATAGGGATGAGAAAGACTTGAAACCTAGATTTGAAAATGAGGGGAGGGGGAGAGACGGAAAAATTAGCTGGAGGGAGAGAGAAATGAATGAGAAAAGAATGGAAAAGAGGCAGAGTAATTAAGGAAAAGAGAGGGAAAGGTTGTTATATCTTGCCCTAACGACCATTTTGCAAGATCTGGCTGAGATGAGTGTAAGGAAAGGAAGAAAGAAAGGCTAGACTACTGGAGAAAATGCCCTGCAGGCTGGCAAATACTGTACTGTACTGTATCAGCCATCAGTGTGCTCTCTTGTCTTGCTTCTGTCCCGGCTTGGTTCATGGGCTTAGTATGATCTGTTAGGCAAGTTTGCTCCAGTCATGCAGAAAGACCAGTCTAGCCGATAGCAGAGTGCCTTTTGCTGTGCTCAGACTTCCCTGCATCCCTAGCAGCTGAACCCCGAACGGCATTAAAATAAATGGAAAGATTTTCCGCCGTATGCAGCATGACGCTGGCTTTGAGTGCTATCCAGCTGATTTGGGCTCCTTGAATTTTGTCCCTCCAGTCCCCCTCTGTTGGCAGCCCTGACGCCATGAAGTTCACTCTCCCAAGCAGCCATTTTATCCAGGGGAACTGATCTTGGTCATCTGGAACGCAATTGTAATAGCAGGAAATCACCAAGAGCCACCTGGTGGCTGGCAACCCTAGTTCCCTTGGACAAAATGGCTGTTTTTGAGAATGGACTCTTTGGCATCATAACCTTCTGAAGCCCCTCCTCTCCCCAAACTCTGCCCTCCCCAGGCTACACTCCCAAAATCTCCAGGTATTTCCCAACCCAGAGCCGGTAGCTGTCAGCTAAGCTGCTTTGGACCCCTGAGTGCCAAGAGGCGTTTTTACCACCAAACCTGTTTTGGCGCACCCAGACAAAACTAAGAGATTTGTGGTGCAAACTGATGCCTCAGATGTAGCTATGGGCGGTGTGATCCTGCAAGAGGGGGCAGACGGCAAACTCCATCCTCTAGCATACGTGTCCCACAAATTCACCGACGCCGAATGTAATTGGTCGGTCTGGGACAAGGGGGCAGGGCCATCCGGCTAGCACTCTCCACATGGAAACACTGGTTGGAGGGGGCGAGAGTGTCATTTGAAGTGTGGATGGATCACAAGAATCTCGAAGTCCTCCGTACACCCCGAAACCTAAACACCAAACAACATCGGTGGGCTGATTTCTTCTCTAAGTTTCAATTCACCCTACACTATTTCCCAGGCAAATCGAACTCTCTGGTGGATACCTTGTCCCGCCTCCCGCAACACGAAAGCCGACACGAGGAGGTCCTAGATTCCATGTTCATGCCTTCTCAATTTGGCGAAGCGGTGATGACATGAGGGCAAGCTAAACGGACCCTCCCTTTACCCCCTCCTCCCGGGGGATGGGAAACCAAGTTTGCCGCCGCCTTTTCGGACTTTGACAAACAGGAGGTGGAGGTGGCGGGGGATTTGGTGCAAAGGGAGAACGGTTGCGGGTATAAAGAAAAAAGCTTTTTGTTCCAAGACTTTTGCTGGGGGAGTTAATGGGCCTGGTACATGGATCTAAGCTGGCTGGCCACACGGGCTTTGTTAAATCACTGCATTGTCTACAGTGCCAGTTCTGGTGGCAGCACATGCGCAAGGATTTATCTCTGTATGTACACTCCTGCCAAACTTGCATCATGTGTAAACCTTGTAAGGGGAAACCCCCCCGGATTATTGAAACCATTACCAACCCCAAATAGACCGTGGGAGGTGATTTCCATGCATTTTATCAAGGACTTACCCCCCTAGCAAATCCATGACGGTAATTTGGGTAGTCGTGGATTTATTCTCCAAACAAGCCCATTTCATTTCATTCCCCAGGTTGCCCACAGCACGAACGTTGGCTAAAGCATTTCTTAAACATGTTTTCAGACTCCACATGCTGCCTACCAAAATAATAATGGATAGGGGCTCCCAATTAATCTCAAAGTTTTGGGGGGAGCTCATGGAACTTATAGGCATAGAACAGGGGCTGAGCAGTGGCTACCACCCAGAGACTGATGGACAGTCGGAACGTGTTAATCAAACACTTGAACAATACTTAAGTTGTTTCACAAACTATCAACAAGACAATTGGGTGGACTTACTGACTTCAGCTGAATTTTGTTATAATAATGCTCACCACTCATCCACAGGGGTGTCCCCATTCAAAGCAGCTCTCGGCTATGACAGCCCCCCAATTCCCTTCCTAACCTTGACACCGGGGAAAGGGGGGGAGGCATCCGAATGGTGTAACACTTTGAGGGACTCGTGGCCAAAGATATATGAGACATTAGACATGGCCAAGGTCGCTTACAAGCACCAGGCTGACAAGAAATGGGTGGTGGGTTGGGTTCTGAAGCCTGGAGATTGTGTATATGTGTCCACAAAGAATATGCAGCTTTCTCAGTCCTGTCAGAAGTTGGGGTGGAAATACATTGGTCCTTTTAAAGTTGTAAGGTTAATTAATGAGGTAACGATAGAATTGGACTTGCCTAAGAACCTAAAGCATATCCATCCATTTTTCAATTTCAGCTTATTGAAACCCAGTCCAGAATTTAATCAATGGTGCCCAGAAGTGGCAGGGCCCCCCCCCCCCATCCTGGTGGAGGGTGAAAAACATTATGAGATCTCAGACATTCCGGACTCTAAAATGAAGCGTGGACGGTTGTATTATCTGGTGGAATGGGTTCATTGGGGTCCCCAACATTGGGAATGGGTGGACGGAAAAGATGTTCGGGCCCCTGCCCTTTTGCGGAAGTTCAACGGCCATTTCCCAGAGAAACTGGGAGGTCTCCTGGCCGCTCCGGGAGGGGGTTGATTTATTTTTGAGGGGGCAGGATGTCAGCTAGCTGCCATGTTTCCATTGTATTTTTCCTTCCCTGCCTCTGGTGCTACGGTGCATGCTTGCTTGCTGCTGTGCTCGCTTGCTGTAAACAGCGATAGGGAGGCGCTCATGAGACCGTGCGAACTGCTGCTGCCAGACTGGGTTATCTGACTGGCCTTGAGAAGGAGGGAGGGCTTGCGTTCCACTGTTGGTGTGAATATTTCTGCTCTCATGAGGCATGGAGACTCTTCCGTTCATTATGTAACCTCCTGCCGGGAGAATTCCTGCACACGCGCTTGGATTTCATTTGCCTCATCCTGTTATATGTAGGGATGCATCTGCCCCATTGTCATTCCTAACAATATCTCTGTAGATCATGGCAACGGACCTGTAATCTAATAAAGCAAAACGCTTCCCTGGAAATGTGTGTGGAGATTTACTTGCTGTTGAACCTGACAGTAGCCCTACAAATGACACAGCACTACATAGATAATTGGAGTAGTCACATGATATCTGTTTGGTGTCATGGTTAAGTGTGTGGACACTAATCTGGGAGAACCGGGTTTGATTCCCCACTCCTCCACTTGCAGCTGCTGGATGACCTTGGGCAAGCCGTAGTTCTGATAAGAGCTGTTCTTGAAAAAGAGCAGTTTCTATCAAGAGCTCTCTTTCAGCCCCACCTACCTCACAGGGTGTCTGTTGTGGGGAGAGGAAGGGAAAGGAGTTTGTAAGCCGCTCTGGGACTCCGAGTGAAGGGCGGGATATAAATCCAGTCTCCTCCTCCTCTTCTTCTTCCTCAATACAGTGATAATATCATGTTCATGTGGTCCTTTTCTTGTTTGGGGTTGAAACCCATTGCTTTAATTACCCAAATGTATACCCCCGAGTGAAGGGCAGGGTATACATCCAATCTCCTGCTGCTGCTGCTGCTGCTGCTGCTGCTCCTCCTCCTCTTTTTCTTCGTTTTGCATAAAGGACGGGTGGCTTGGTTTTGACTTCTCCACCATATGGGAAGTCTTGCTACTGCAGTGAGCATCTCAGCCAGGCCTCAGGATGCCATCCTCAGTCTTTTTACTCCAGAACAGTCCTGTAAACAGTGTTCCCTCTAAGCTGAGTGAGTGTGAGCTAGCTCACAGTTTTTTAGCTTCCGGCTCACACATTTATGTCTTCGCTCAGGAAGGATGGCTCCAGAAGTAGAAGAAGAAGAAGAAGAGATTGGATTTATACCCCGTCCTTCACTACCCAAAGGTGTCTCAGAGAGCCTTACAAACTCCTTTCCCTTCCCCACCCACCTGTGAGGTGGGTGGGGCTGAGAGAACTCTGACACAAACTGCTCTTTTTCAAGGACAGCTGTGCCAGAGCTTGTGACTGACCCAAGGTCACATCAGAAAGTGCAAGTGGAGGAGTGGGGAAACAAACCCGGTTCTCCCAGATTAGAGTCCGCACACTTAACCACTACACCAAACTGGCAAACTAATTCATGCAGCAGCCAAATCGCTCACTCACAGGTTTAATGCTGGGAGCTCACAAAGTAGAATTTTTGCTCACAAGACTCCACAGCTTAGAGGGAGCATTGCTTGCTGGTATTTGGATGGGAGAACACCAAGGAAGTCCAAGTTCATGACGCAAGAAGGCCCTACCAGACGGCAGCCCAAAGGGCTGCATATGGAGGGAGAGCAGGCTTGGAAGGAGGGAGACTGGTTGCGGTGTTTCCCAACCATATGGGAATGGGCTTATGGGAATGGGTGATGAGAGGGGCTTAGTCTTTATCATTGCTCAGAAGACTACATAGCTTAGAGGGGGCATTACATAAGAACATAAGAACATAAGAGACGCCAATGTTGGATCAGGCCAAAGGCCCATCCAGTCCAACACTCTGTGTCACACAGTGGCCAGAAACTGCCTGTAAACACCAATTAAGTCCCTCAAACGTGAGGACAAATGTTGTTTGAACTGCCTCAAAGAAATTACACCTTCAGAAGCAAGCAATGATCAGCTGCATTAATTCAATAGGCTCCGTCTCCTCTGGTATCAAATGTTGTCTCCTATTGTTCTCTATGGCTACAGCAAGACAAACAAAAAAGTATGTTTTTTCCCCACCTCCAACCCTAATCACGAAGCTCAGCATAGAAACTGCCGTGATCAAAGCCAAAGTCATGAAACAGAACAATGTGAAACCTGAAACATTTCAAATGAAAAACAAATGGCTCCAATGAAATAAAATATTGGGGTTTTTTTTTCCTTTTTTTGGGAAAAAAAATCCATTCTTAATTATTTTTTTAGGATGAAGGTTCGAGTCAACATCTGATCCAGTAATTCCTAACTCTAATGAAAACTTCATGTTGCAAAGAAATCCCACCAGAATGGCAAGAGCTACAGTATCTGGAACACACGCAAGACAGGTCTGGCCCCGCACAGAAAGCGTTCTGCTCCCAGAGGCAACATTTTTATTTTGAAAACGATTAAGTGCTTGAATTCCGTTAATAAATCTGCTCGAAGTAGAAAAGTAAGTCAGCTAAGTAGAGGTTGGCATTATGAGTTTTCAAATGGAAGATGCTCTGTGATTATCAGCAGAATCTGGAGAGGCTGCCCCCCCACTGCCCAGCACCCAACCATTTGATCACGAAAGTGGTCTCTTTATGGTACAAGGGGAATTGTTTTATTGTTTGGTTCATCTAAATGAGCAGATCAGTTAAGGTAAAGGTTCCCTTGCTCGAAAGCCAGTCGAATCCAACTCTAGGGTTGCGGTGCTAATCTCCGTTTCCAAGCCGAAGAGCCAGCGCTGTCCGAAGATGTTTCCGTGGTCATGTGGCCGGCATGACTAAACACCAAGGCGCACGGAACGCTGTTCCCTTCCCACCGAAGTGGTACCTATTTATCTACTTGCAATTTCTTGCTTTTGAACTGCTAGGTTGGCAGGAGCTGGAACTAGAGACGGGAGCTCACTCCGTCATGCGGCACTCAGGTCTCGAACTGCTGAACTACCGGCCTTCCACAGCCTGCAGTTCAGCATCTTAACCACTTGAGTAGATCAGTATCGGCACACAAATCTTTGTCTCGTGTCTTTAGATTTTGCTGCTTAAGTAAGTAATATAGACATCTTTACTACACTGTAAGTTAAAAAAATATATTTGATTATTCATATTTAATATCCTTTTTATCTTTTTTCTACAGCCTTCCTTTCCTTGGTCCAATATTCACTTATTGGTTATCTTATTGTTAATATATATTAAAGTTACGTGTACCTCAATAAGGGAAATGGTATAGATATGATAACAAAATATCTCTATTTTATTTGGGTGTATTGGCTGTCATCTAACGTGGCAGTGCAAAAATGGTAGATGTTGATGGAACTGTGAAGATATCTGCAAATATGTAATTATGAACAGAAGATGGTATATATTTTATTTTTTAAAGAAAATCAAATTAAAAAATACTGTTTGACCTCTGAAGAAGGCCCCAGTAGGAGGAGGAGGAGGAGGAGGACTGAATTTATACCCCGCCCTTCACTACCCAAAGGTGTCTCAGAGCGGCTTACAAACTCCTTTCCCTTCCCCTCCCCACAACAGACACCCTGTGAGGTAGGTGGGGCTGAAAGAGAGCTCTTGATAGAAACTGCTCTTTTTCAAGAACAGCTCTTATCAGAACTATGGCTTGCCCAAGGTCATCCAGCCAGGTGCAAATGGAGGAGTGGGGAATCAAACCCGGTTCTCCCAGATTAGAGTCCGCGGACTTAACCACTACACCAAACTGGAGGAAACGCATCAGGTCATGTGTGTTTCGGCCACCTTTACCTGTTTACGAGGCTTTCATTGGGCCCTTATATGTTTTTAACTGTCTTTCTGATAAATACATGTATTTTCGTATATTATACGTTGTCACTTAGTTTTTTAATATTGGCCCTCCCTGTGCCTTACTAGATCAGTATTGGCACACAGAGTTCCCTAGAACTGAGCTTGCTCAGAGCCATTACTGACCTTGAGGCTTACCATTTCCCCACTTATGGCAAGAGATCTTCCGCTCCCTGACACTGCTGCCTGCTGCCACTCAGCTGGGCGACAGAAGGAAAACAGCAGGGTGCAGTCATTTCCCTGATATGATGATGCAGCTTTGGTGTGACCTGGAAGTAATGTCATCACACCAAGAGCTATGCTCTAGCATAGCCCAAAACTCTATAGTTGAGATTGGGGACATAAATTGATGCAGTCAATAGGATGGGACATCTAACAAGCGGTGAGTAAGCCTAGGAGCTGCGGTGGCTCAAGTGGTTAAGACGCTGAACTGCAGGCTGTGGAAGGTCGGTAGTTCAGCAGTTCAAGACCCGAGTGCCGCATGACGGAGTGAGCTCCCATCTCTAGTTCCAGCTCCTGCCAACCTAGCAGTTCGAAAGCAAGAAATTGCAAGTAGATAAATAGGTACCACTTCGGTGGGAAGGTAACAGCGTTCCGTGTGCCTTGGTGTTTAGTCATGCCGGCCACATGACCACGGAAACGTCTTCGGACAGCGCTGGCTCTTCGGCTTGGAAACGGAGATGAGCACCGCAACCCTAGAGTCGGATTCGACTGGCTTGTGAGCAAGGGAACCTTTACCTTTACATTTAAGCCTAGGAATGCAGAAATATGAAACAAAACTGTCATCTGAACAAAACATAAGTTTTAAATATGACATGTTACCAAGACATAGTTTTATAGAAGTAGAAACATAATACATTTTCCTGGACCAGTCTGTTAAGATGTATTTCCTTTATAAAAACACAGTAGTTGTTAATCTTGCCCATTTTTGTATGCCTGTAGATCACTATCAACATCTGCTTTCTGCTCAGTCTTCACAGACAGAAATGTTAGATAATAGAGTGGCGTGTCTTTGTGCATTCAGGTGCAGTCCCACAAAATGCCACCTCCCTACATCAGCCTACTCACCATTTCCCCAGTAAACAGCTAATGGAAATATACTGATTTCTGCTCTGCATCTCGGCTTAGTTCTGCATAACAGCCTCTCCATCCACTCCACCCCATAACAAATCTAAAAATATAATAAAGTTTGTTTGCATTTTTTGTTTTGTTTTTTATAGTGGGAATGTTAAATAAGAATAGAAGAACATAAGAGAAGCCAATGTTGGATCAGGCCAATGGCCCCTCTAGTCCAACACCCTGTCACACAGGGCCAAAAATACCAGGTGCCATCAGGAGGTCCAGCAGTGGGGCCAGGGGGGGAGTCCACTGTTGCCCCCCCCGCACCAAGAATACAGTGCACTGTAACTTTCCTTCACTAGACTTGATCCTATGAATCTGTTCAACTAGCAGAGGCACTTTTCACCAGCAGAAGGAGCTTTTCCTTGATGCAAAGTGGTCAAAGAGTGGAATGTAGGTGCTTGTTCTATTGGAAGAGTTCTATACAGGATCCAACATGCTCCCATAGAAGGCACATATCCTCAATTCAGTTAGGATAAAATGAATTAAGCTACACAAGCCTCTGACTGGGACTGCAAAACAGAACGCGAGCCGAACCAGCTGGAGTTTGAGCATCCTTAAGCTTAGTTCACAGGAAAAGAAGTGCAAACATAGTTTAGCAAAACAGAGATTATAATATATTAATGCCATGTTGTTTAAGAAACCAGAATTTATCACAGAATACATAGTCAGATCACCAAATATACCTGATATGTCCATTTTGAAGAATGAAAACTTGAGCTCACGTAATTGTTGGGACAGATTTGAAGAACACGAGAGTGGTGAGACTCACCTTAATCATTCACAGCATTGAGCGGTTCAGTCATGGAGAAGGGCTGCCAAGCCCCCCGGCAGCTGGGGAGGTGGTCAAGGGGTCAGGTTGTCCAGGTTGAGGAACTCTTGGAGATTTGGGGTGGAGCCTGGGGAGAACAAGGCCATCCGTTTTCTCCGGGTGAACTGATCTCTGTATCCTGGAGATGACCAGTAATTCTGGGGGTCCCACGTCCAGCCAGGAGGCTGACATCCCTGGACAGAGAACGGACCAAACAATGCTTCCATTTTTTCATGAAATATGAAGAAATTTCGAAAGCTTATAAGAAGACTCCCATGGTTTTAGAATGAAGGTCCATCAGCTCCAGTTCCTTGTTTTCAACAGGGGTCAGTCAGATGAAAAATCCACAAGCTGGACCGTTGTTGACAGATGGTTCCTTTGTGGTTTGCCTCCCATCAAGTGGTATTTGGGGGCCTATTCCACGGAACCGGGAGGTGCCATTTCTGTCAAGGCTATAAATCATTAATCCTGGGCTCAGATTTTATTTATCATTTCTATCTTACTTTTCTCCCCCCCGGAGGACTGAAAGTGGTTTATAGTGAAACGGAACTGGCCTCTGTAGACTGGAGATCAATCCAGGAGATCTCCAGCCCCCACCTGGAGACTGGCAAAGGACCACGTGTTCTCAAACTCCCACCAGTGAATGTGAAGGAGAGTGTTGGGTAGATTGTAGCTCAAAGGCCCACCAGCAGGGCTATTTTTGGGCAGGAACGCACAGGAACGGAGTTCCGGCTGGCTCCCAAGTTGGCCACGCCCATCAGGAACTCATTAGCATAATAGGCCACACCCAACAGCAGAAACTCATTAGGATTGGCTACATTGGGGTGTGTGGCCTAACATGCAAAGGAGTTCCTGCTACAAAAAAGCCCTGGGTCTTGACAACAAACAAGGTAAACAGAATAAGAAGCAACAGGTGGGTGTGGCTGGATGAGCACACTTCTGGTAACATGGGGGTATGGCCTAATGTGCTAATGAGCTGTGCTGTCAGGGGTGTGGCCTAATATGCTAATGAGTTTCTGCTGTTGGGTGTGGCATATTATGTTAATGAGTTCCTGCTGGGATTTTTCTACAAAAAGAGCCCTGCTTGTAACCTAGATCTCTTCCCACACTCACACCATGGTCCTCTCCTCTACATCCACACAGTCTCATGAGTCATGGAACACAGCTTTTTAATTAATACCCAAACTGGTGGCGGTGCTGATTTATGGTGACCCCGCAGGGTTTCCAAGGCAAGAGGTGTTCAGAGGTGGTGTGCCGTTGCCTGTCTCTGTGTAGCGACCCCGGAGTTTGTTGGTGGTCTCCCATCCAAATACTAACCAGGACCGACCTTGCTTAGCTTCTGAGATCTGACAAGATCAGGCTAGCCAGTTTGGTGTAGTGGTTAAGTGCGCGGACTCTAATCTGGGAGAACTGGATTTGATTCCCCACTCCTCCACATGCAGCTGCTGGTGTGACCTTGGATCAGTCACAAGTATCTCTCGAAGCTGTTCTCTCAAGGGCAGTTCTCAAGAGAGCTCTCTCAGCCCCACCTACCTCACAGACAGTGTTCCCTCTAAGCTGAGTTAGTGTGAGCTAGCTCATGGGATTTTTTAGCCTCCAGCTCATGCATGTTCGTTTTAGCTCAGGAAGGATGGCTCCGGAGCAAACTAATCTATGCAGTAGCCAAATCGCTCGCTCACAACTTTAATGCCCAAAGTAGAGTTCTTGCTCACAAGACTCCACAGCTTAGAGGGAGCATTGCTCACGGAGCATCTGTTGTGGGGAGGGGAAGGGGAAGGAGATTGTAAGCTGCCCTGAGACTCCTTCAGGTAATGAAGGGTGGGGTAGAAATCCAATCTCCTCCTCCTCCTCCTCCTCCTCCTCCTCCTCCTCCTCCTCCTTCCCTGGGCCATCGAGGTCACGGAAATTCTGAAATGACGTTTTCTAAAATTTCAACCCCCTACCCCCCAAAAAACCACACCAGCTATTCTTACAAAACATAACTTCTTTCTCCCTGTTGCAAGGCGTATATCCCAGAATATCCCAAAATATTGTGCAAGGCAAATGGATTAACATTTTGAAAGGAAAGGAAACACTTTGCTGCAGCCTCAGAATGAGTGCCTCCTCCTCTACCATCCTCTTTGCCCACTGAGGTCAGCCAGGGAGACTCATGGAAAATGCAGTGGGCTGAATGTATAGGTTCAAGAGGAAGTGTTCTCTTTCGGTCCCTTTGAACTTGTCTTTATGACTAAGCCTGCGGGTTCATGTTTTATTTATTCTGTTTCTAAGAGGGGCCTTTGAGTTGCTATGATTGTTTTCTAAGGTCCTGCTAACAGCCTGCTGAATTTTATGTGCACCTTCATGCCTCCCCCCTTCCCCCCTCCCCCAAGTTTACCCAGCTCTATTCTAAATTCAGCCTTTATTATCTCCCCTGCTGTAGAATAATTTCTCACAGAAAGGCAACATTTTCTAGTTCCAGGTTCATCCCTGCCTGCCTTTTAAGATCACACACATAGGATGCAGACTGCATCAGGGGAATTATTCATGATTACTGGAAATTGGCCTAAGAAAAAGTTGGGGGGCGCAGACGCTGCAGCGCTATTGAAGCTAAGCAGATCTGAACCTGCTAAATGCTTGGATATGGATTCACGGGCAGTAAATTATTCATTTGATGTTGTTGGATATTCTTCTAGAAAAGGGGTCATAGCTCACTGGTAGAGCACTTTGTGTGTGTGTGTGTGTGTGTGTGTGTGTGTGTGTAAGGTCTCAGATGCAACCTCGATATCTTCATCCAATAGTATCCCAAGTAGGAAAGAAGAAAAAGACCCCTTTCCAAGACGTTGGAAAGTCCAGATCAGTTAGAGCAGCTTGGCTTTAAGCGGGGCGGGGCGGTGAAGAGCCACAGCCATGTCCCCCGGCTGCCCTTTCCACTGCCAGCGCTGGCAAGCCTCGCAAGCAGCATGGGATTGGAGGGCAGTGAGCATGGGGCTTGCCTTGCTGGCTTGCCAGTGAAGAGAGAAAGTGGCTGGTGAGAGGGTGGTGTGGGGCTTGCCGGCACAGTGACGAGCGGCAGGTGAGAGAGGGCAGTGTGGGGCTGAGCTTTGTTGTTCTTGAAGCTCTGGCTGCTGTGCAGTTTCCATGTTGCTAACCCTCTACCAATCCGCAGGTCTCCCACACTCAGGCAAGGGGAAAAAAGTCCCCTTGGCAGCCCGAGAGGAGCTTGGCTTGGTGAGTTGGGGAGGACGCCTAGGGCTAAGACGACAGCATGGGGCTTGCTGGCAGCAGGGATGAGCATGATAAATAAAATTTAAAATCCCCCCCCCCAAAAGAAAGTTGGGGGGCCTGGGCTTGGTGGGAAGTCAGTAAATTGGGGGGTGGTGGTCCCTGAGAGACCTAGGGTTGCCAAGTCCTTACCTGTCCTGGAGTGGGGAGGGGGGTCCAGGCTCACTCTGGGAGTCTTCGCAGGCACGTCACAGGGAAGTGACGTAAGCACGTCGGGGACGTTGGGGGCGGGGCCACAATCATCCGAGGGAAAAACATAGAGTTTTCCCTTGGATGGGTGTGGCCCCGCCCCCAAAGTTCCCAACGTCCCCGACGTGCTTATGTCACTTCCCTGTGGCGTGCTTTGGGGGTGGGGTTCCCCCCGGGGCCCAATATGGCGGTGCTGGGGAACGGGCCTCCCAGGCGGGGGTTTCCCCGCCCCCCAGGGGGACTTGGCAGCCCTAGAGAGCCCCCACTGTAGCTACGGGCCTGCTCATTAGTATTGCACAGAAGAAGGCAATGGTATGCCACTTCTGATCATCTGATACCTTGAAAACCCTATGAGATTATCACAAATTAAAAAGTTATAGTGCTGAAAGACTAGATCCCCAGGTCATATAGCACTCAATCAGACAACAAGTACAAGTAATACTACTTTTAATGATGTAACTGGATTAAAGCCAAAAGGACATTGAATTCTGGATGTATGCAAAGGGAAATTCCAAAGCTGCTTATCACACATAATAGAAACATGGAACGTGAGAAGTATAAACCAAGGGAAGCTCAAAAGAATAAAATGAGAAATTGAATGTTTAAACATTCAACGACAAGGAAGTTAACTTTATTTATGGGTTTGAACATAATGGGGAAAACTAGGTAGAGGTTAAAAAGTTTCTTTTTTGGTTGAACTGTTGAACTATTTCCTTATGCAGGCCTTTGGAATTCTTTGTTATGATTTGACCTTTTTCAGTCAGTGTTCAGCTGCTCTTCTCCCACAGCACTCATCCAGTCTCACTCCCAACTGCCCATCACAGCCTGTTTGAATTTTTGTTACATATATTTATCCCCAAATGACTCCCAACATGCCTCATGGGAATGAAAGTCAGTACGAATGACATTCCACTTCTATGAAATGTTCCTTGGAAAGGCAATTCTCAGGGAGGATTGAGACATAATCGGGGGGTTCCTGATTCCTGCCTTTGCATGGGTGTTCTCATTGATAGTAGTTGGACGCTGGAAGGGGTTCAGTGTCTCCTTTCTGTGTATGATCCTCTGCCTGCATCCCAAATCTGCATGTTTTGTTCCCTCATCATGTGGACGTTCTATTCCACACAGATGTTTTGTCTTTTGTTTGACTTGCTCCTTTTGTTGACCCCTTTCCTGGTCTAGTTGTCGGCTTTGAATCCTGCCCAGTGACATTTCCCAGCCACGATCCTGTCTAAACGTACTTTCCCATCTCTCGATCCAGTCATGCAGCTATCACCAACTTGACTGTCAGGATTCCGGTATGTGAAGTTTCTTCTGGCATGGACAGGCCATTGTTTGCATTCCACAAGTTTTGGGTTGTAATGTTTCCTGCAGTCCAGAAATATGTGTCCACTTTATGACACAATATTAGCTGCAGGCTGGTGTGTCGTGTGTGTGCATTTTCTTCTTCAGAGATTTCTTTCCCAAGTTGTAAAGCTGACCTTGCTTTGCCTGGAGCCAACCCAATTTATAAAAGCAATTCTCACAAATGAGGTCAGAAGAAGAGAAGAATTCCCTTTGGCACTGAACAGTGTGCTTTGAAACTCTTTCCTTGAAAAGCCCTAGGTGGAATGGTGATGGGGGAATTACACACATGTGAAATAATCATTGTGCGTCTGCCCATTGGGGAGTATCATGATAGCACGTTGGAAGGTGTCATCTGAGTGAAAAGAGTCCTTCTCCTTTTCTCCATGACAGCTCCCTGTAGTTCCTATACCAAGACTTTCATTTCTCATGTAATTTTTTTTCTACTGCAGTGGTTTACTCTGGTTTGCAATCTAAGTTATGGGGCTACATTTTCTCTCTCCATCCCTTTCATCATTTTATTTTATTTATTCATCTATTAGATTTATACCCCACCTCTCTCTCAACTAGTGAGGTTTGGAGTGCCTTGAATAAAAACAAAATGCAATTCAATAAATAATCTTAAAAGCAATAAAAAATAAATGATAACTATGTAACACAATCTAAAACCAGCAATATAAATCTCCTGTTGAACATGGCCATATCCAGCCATGTTCTTGCGGAGACAATACAAGAATTGCAAGACCTACACAATGACTAATTACAAGTCTATTGGAAGAGCATTCTTGCAAGTCCCATGGAAGCTAACAAGGTCTCGCAGGGTGCATGTGCCCTGATAAAGCTTTCCACCAGGACAGGGCCACCACAAAGAAGGCCATCAGTCTGGTAGAGGAGAGGCGATGCGAAAACCTCACAATCGGATCATAATTGTTAAGTCAAAGCCCAGGCCACTTTACAGGGAACGGTTTGTGAAGTTTTCTTGCAAATATCTCCACCCTCACTACTGTGCACATGCAAAGCTGCCCGGCATTCTGTTCAAGGCTGATGGTGGCAAGGGAATGACATTCAAGGTTCAGCTCATATTTGATTGCAGCTGTGCAAACCAGTATGTTCCCCGTGTAATGGACAGGCTAGGTTCTGCCTCTCTATAAAAGCAACCAGTGAGAGCTAATAGAATGTTGAGAGAGGGGACTTGGAAAATAGCAGTTGAAAAATGACACTGCTGGACCTCCTGATGGCACCTGGTATTTGTGGCCACTGTGTGACAAGAGTGTTGGACTAGATGGGCTATTGGCCTGATCCAACACTGGCTTCTCTTATGTTCTTATGACAGTTAGGAGTTAGTAGCAGAGGAGTTGGTAGCTTAAAGGATGAGGGAGAAAAGGGAGGATGACTGAGTAGAACTGTGCAGAAGAGCTGCTTAGAGCAGGCTGAAAATTGTAACCAAATGATCTCAAATGCAGAAATAGGACCTTAGTTCAAAAGTTCAATGAAAGTGAAATATTGTTCCTTAGAGCTTGCTTTCCACACTTTTATGTTCATATCATAAATAAGTTTACTTGTTTTGTTTGATCCTAAGGGCTGTATGTCCAAGGGAAGCACGTGCACACACATACAGTTTAATACCTTGGTCCTATATGTTATAGGATATGAATAAATGGTGGCAGCATGTGAATGGAACAGTGTTTGAGCCCCAACATCAATAATTCTGTGTGAATGAGGGTCTGTTATTAAAGGGGGCTGAGCTACCCTGTCTGTAGATGTCCCAGTCACAGAGAGGACATGGTCATGGTTCTTTGTATAATTGAAAAGAGACAAGAAGGCTAGCTTGTGACATCCTGACCTTCTGGTAACTCATAACCTGAGACTGTGGGTGGTATGTACTCTGTGTGAGTGGAAAAGGGGTGTCACGGCTCAGATGGGGTGTCACCTGATGCTGCCACCACTCTGGTACCAGGTTCCCTTGAGAAGCCCAGAGCACCCTCCCAAGACCTCTAGACTTCCGTTTTGGCTGAATAATAGGTGTGAGGACCAGGCAGAGTGAACAATGAAAATAGTTTATTTTATAAGAGCTCAAACAACAAGGTACAGAATAACAGTAAGTGGGTGAAAAGAAAAGAAATCAAATGCCCTAACCCGTCTAAATATATACTGTCCCTAGCTCACTATTCCAAGTGACACTAGACTACTCACCCTTCCCTCAGGATGAGGGTTTCTTCCCTGCAGCAGCCTTCCTTCTGGCTCTGCCCTCTGGGAAGAAGAACAGCTTTTCCTGCTGCTCTAGATCTTTTATTCCAAGCCCTCGTCTTTTCTTATTGGTCAATTTTGGCTCCAAAACCTCAGGGGCTTCTGGGAGTTGTAGGCCCAGCCTCACCAACTGCTAGCCAGGCTCCCTGGGCCTTGTAGGCCTCTGGTGGCACAGCCCAGATCATGACAAGGGGCATCACAGCCTAATGAACATTTTTGCTGTGAAGTTTTTCGTATCGTCTTCAGGGCCCTGAACTTCCAGATCCAGTTTGCTGAAGGCTCATGTCAGTGTGCTACTCTCTGCCATCAGAAATACTGTCTAGGAGTATGAAGGGCAGTGTGCCCAGCCTTTCCTAACATGGTTCTTTGGCTATGAAGGGGGTGGAAAGCAGAGATGTTATTTCATCTCCTCTTATTTGTCTCAAAAGTGGTCTTAACTATTGGTATTGGAGACTTTTGGCCAGGGTGGATTGAGAGGTTACTTTGGCTGTTACAAAAATATTTCATTATGTTATAGTAAGTAGAAAATGAGGAGCCGTGGTGGCTCAGAGGTTAAAACGCTGAGTTGCTGACCAGAAGGTCTGTAGTTCAGCAGTTCGAGACTTGAGTGTTGTATGACAGAGTGAGCTCCCATCTCTGACCCCAGCTCCTGCCAACATAGCAGTTCAAAAGCAAGAAATTGCAAGTAGATAAATAGGTACCGCTTCGATGGGAAGGTAACAGCATTTCATGCACCTCGGTGTTTAGTCATGCCGGCCACATGACCATGGGAATGTCTTTGGACAGCGCTGGCTCTTTGGCTTGGAAATGGAAATGAGCACCGCCCCGTAGACTCAGATTCAACTGGGTTTTGAGCAAGGGAAGCCTTTAACTTTACTAAGTAGAAAATGGTTTAAAGATGATTTTTAACCTGGTTTATGCAGACTCTAATGTGGCACTACTCAAAACCTATAGGTTAAATAAATAGTATCATTTAAACAAGTGCTGGTATCTTCTGTGTCCCCCCCCCCCCCTACTGTTTTAGATCTCTTCATGTACATATATGACAGCTGGACTTTACTATTATAGGGAAGAACTGTGCAATATAGACAAGCTCCCCTTTCTGTTTGATTACTGAACTAGAGAAGAAAAGAGAGATCCACCCTATGCAGTATTTCCATTGCTGGTTGCTGCTGTTTCCAGATGGCTGTTGCCAGGTAGCTGCAGTGATTGCTCTTTGGGGGCATGAAAAAAAATTGCATTCTAAGACCGATTTACACACACACACACACACACACACACAAAGTTTGCTATACTCTGTTATTTGTTCCTGCTCGTAACGCAGGTAGCGAACCAACACTGAAATTTCTGCAACCAATTTGGTTAGGACTGTAATTTCTCCTGCCCCCAAAGTTTTTAGCTTAACCCATTAGCCTTCATTCCCAACGGAAATAAGGCCTAATGCATGAAAGGGCAACTGACTGCTTTCATCCCTTCTTATTCTTTTCGTCTCCTTCCTTTCCTTCTTTCTGACTACAATGCCAAAATCGACCACAGACATTTGAAGCTGCCTGATGGTCAGAAAAGGGTGGCAGAATCATCGATATTTGTATGCTCGCCCCCGCAATTTCTCTCTTGTGCTGAATTCTAATCCTCCTTAATGGTGGCTTTGCAGGCAAAAATTTCTTTTTCTTTTTAAAAAGGACCAGGGATATGTTGAATGAAAACCAAGACAACAAACACCAAAAGGGAATAATTAAGACAGAATATCTGATTAAGAAAGCTATGCATATAAAGGAAGAAATTAACGTATTTGTTCAGAAAAGGATACATAATAGAACCAAAGGAAGAAGGGCCCCTTTAACTTACTGGAGCAGTGCCAAGTGGGCTGCTGTGAGGGTTGCCAACCTCCAGGTAGTGGCTGGAGACCTCCTGGGATTATAGTGGATCTCCAGGCAACATATATCAGTTCATCTGCTTTGGAAGGTGGACTCTGTGGCATCATACCCAATGAAGTCCTGCCCCTCACCAGGAGCCCACCCTCATCAGGCTCCACCCCCCAAATCTCCAGGTATTTCCCAAACTGGAGCTGGAAACCCTAGCTACTGCTCTGAACTCCCACCACTGGCCAGGTGGAAGCTGCACTGCTGGCAGCTCCAGAGAGGCTGATTGGCTGGACCTGCACTGCTACAGTGATTACAAGGGGCGTCAGCTTGACAATTAGGCAAGCTTCGACCTGTTCTCATCACTGCTGTAGCCTCAGTACCAGGGCAGCCACTTGCAGCTTGCAGTAGTCCAAGGCAGTTTTTATATCCAAGTCTGCCCCATGAATACAACACTAAGGATATAACTGTAAATCAAAACTAAGACCGAGTTCAGACTGGCAGTTTGAAGCGGGAGGGAGTCGTGGCAAAAAAGAGCCGGAACAAATTGTTCCGGGTTTTCCCAGTCACACTGCAGCGACTGATGCAGGAGCATACCGGGAGGAGGCGCAAAGGAGCGTTCACACTGTTGGCCTGGAGGCACGGCTGTAAGGCGCGGCTTTCTTTTTTGGTAATCTGGAGATATTTGCTTATGCGCGTAAGCGCATAAGTGCACAAAAAACCCTGCGGCTTTTGGCGTTCACACTTTGTTGGTGCAGGATGGACACAAGATAATTGCGCTTTCCAGGGTTTGCTACCACTTTCACCAGGTATCTTTTAAACTCGGGAGTGAAGCGTTACAAGGTGGGTTGAGTACGGGTGGGGAATGCCTGACAGATGAGCCTATGTGAACGGCTCCTTTAATCCGGTTGTGGAACGTTTCTGAAATGTGCCTATATTGGGGCAAACTGCCAGTCTGAACTCAGCCTAAGAACAACAACAGCAACAAAAATCAAAGCACATGCCAAGAAGCTGGCAGCAGTATCTGCCCCAAAATTTGCCAGTGAAGTAGATCTAACAATATCAGGACTTGCGCAAACATAAAACAAAAAAAATTGTAAGGAAATAATCGGTAAAAAAAAAAAAAAAGAATTTCTAAAACGACCTGTAGCATTGCATTGTGTCTTAGGTCTCAGTTGTCTGGCGGAAAGGGAGGTATATAAATATTTTAAATAAAGACATGCAAAAACACTTGATGCTGTTGCGTGTATGGTCATTTCAAGGTAGGTTTTTTTGCAGTGTTTTTATCAATGCACATGTATAATGTGCGGCATGGGGGTGGGTAAAGCGCACAGACAAACTGAAGGAGCTAAAACCCCAGCACATTTCACTCATATGGTTGTATAAAACCTGGAACTAAAGAAGGGGACTACGGACAACTCATAATGTATTACTTCCACTTCCACTTTGGAAACCAGCTCAGCTCATTTGGAATGCCAAGATCTGGGAAGAAATTCCACTGAGAATTCTGGACGCATCGCCAACATTGTATTGTGCCATCGGCCCATCCGGCCTGGTCTTCTGACTGAGGGCTGCTTTCCAAAGCTTCTAGATTTTTTGCCAGCCTGTTAGCTGACTCTGACTGGAGACAACAATGGCGGACCTGGGGACCTTCTGCCTGCAAAGCAGGCCCGTAGCCAGGATTTGTTAAATCAGGGGGCATTTAAATTTCTTAGGGGGCACTGGATTAAATTAAATTAATGGAATACCCGGCTCCTTCCCCGCACCTGCTGCCACTGGATGGGAAGTCGTGGGGCCTTGCCAGTAAATCAGGGGGACTGTCAGGTTCCACAGCAAGTCACTCTTCACACACGTTTCCTAAGAAGCGTTATGCTTTATTAGTGTACAAGGCTGGTACCATGTCCACAGGATTATTGTTAGGAATAACTAGAAGGCGGGAACATCCCAATACATATAGCTGGGCAAGGCAATTAGCTAAGCAAATGAACTTCGAGCGCGCGGGCGGGAAGACTCCCGGCGGGAGATTACATAATGAGCGGGAGAGTCGCAGGACTTCCTGAGAGCAGATAAATTCACACCAAATGTGGACCCCAAGCCCTCCCTACTTCACAAGGCCAGACTGATAACGGCGTCTAGGTCCCACGGTCTCCCCGGCATGTTTATGGCAAGCTGCTGAGCTGCAAGCAAGGTGGGAACAGGGAAGGGTAGACTACACAGAAATGGCAGCTAGCTGACAGGGACTAGCCCCGAGATGCCCCACTGTAGCTACAGGGCTGCTGCAATGCATGTCCTTAGGGATGCCGTTCTCCTGTGGTTCCCTCCTCATATTGTATAGCTTCCAGGTGGGACCTGGGGATCCTCCAGAATTACAGCTTACCTCCAGACTGCAGAGATCAGTTCCCTGGGAGAAAATGGATGCTTTGGAGGATGGACTCCGTGGCCTTGTACCCCACCGAGGTTTTTGTCATTCCCCAGGCTCCACCCCCAGATTTCCAGGACTTCCCCTACCTGGCTCTGACAACCCTACCCCCTCACTCCATGCTGGTGGCTGGGGAGGACCTGGCAACCCCACGTACTGTACCCCAGACTATCACCTTTCCCCTTGTAAATTGATTGCCCACCTTGGGGCAGGGACTTGGGTTTTTTAAAAAAAAATCTGTGTTTTTTAAATGAAATGTATGTACCTTAAGACACACAAAGTGCAAGGTGCATGCAAACACAGCAACTTCGGTGGTGTATTCGGACACCCCCCCCCCCAACACCTCCTCCTGGCTTCCGATTTTTGTCACCACTAATTACGATGGTATACACAAGCACAAAAAGCACTCCAGAGATAATGCTCCCAGAATGAGGGCCTTTGCTATCAATAGAGGTAACGTTACTAAGAAACAGAATACACTTCAGCCTTGACAGGCAGCCAGTCACTCAGAGCATCAATTATAACCATTTCGAAATGTCAAACATAACTACGGGAAAAGCCAAGCAGAACAGTCATTGCTCTCAAAAAACTCCCTGACATTTTAACGGAGATCTTTTCCTTTTATATTTTTAAAAATCTTTCGAAAACATTGAAACACGGACCAGCTGCTCACGCCGTGGCAGTTTCATAATGTTTCATGCTGCTTGGAGCTGGAGGGGGGGGGACTGTTTGCCTTCCTAGTCCAGGCTAACCAGAAAAAACAGATCCGGAACCGTTTTCATTTAAAATAGCTTTTGGGGGGTTTAGCCTTGAAATTAACTTGTGACAAGTCGCCACCATCCGTGTTTTCATTTTATCCAGAGAGAAACAGTTTGGCTGGCCCCTAATTAAAATCATTCTGTCGCCAGAGTGTAGTGAAGGAAACCATTTTGAATTTGTTCTTTAATGTCCTTTCTAAGAAACTCATGCAACCCGATCCGATCTAATTTATTGCAGCAAGAGCCAGTAAAACAGTACAATTCTGATATAAGAAGGATTAAAACAGTAATAACATGGGAATAGTATAAAAACATTAACAGAAACTCATGCAATAAAACACCCTCGAAAAAGCCATCCTTGATGCTTGCTTAGAAGTTTCCAGAAACGATGGTAGCCCACCCCTGGCAGGAGTGGCACTCTTAAAATGTGCATGTTCTGGTGCAGAACTGTGGACTCTCTAGACACTTATTACTTGTTAATTTGAATGGACAAACCACACTCGTGGCCACAATTGGATTTAAATGAGCACAAATAAAAATTATGGCTTTTGGGGATAAGTTTATTCTCATAAAGCAGGAATGACCAACTGCAGCGGACTTGTATGTCTTTCTAATATCTGTTTAGCAATCTGGGAGAGGAAGCATTTTCTGTTGCCCTTTTCATTGACTCGGAGGTGGTCAACAGCAGCTGGTTTTCAGAATGTCACAGTTTTGGAGCATGTGCACGTGGAGCATAGCTGCATATAAAAGGAATTCACACTTAATTTCTTGCATACATCTTACAGATGTACCTGTGTGTCATCAAGTTGCAACTGACTTACGGTGACCCTAGCCAGGGGTTTTCAAGGCAAGTAAAGAGAAGAAGTGGTTTGCCAGTGTCTTTGTTGTGTACTGAGTACGACTCATCCCTGAACTAGTACCTGCATCTGGTTGAGCTTCCCCCCGAACAACAACAACAACAAATAATAATAATAATAATAATAATAATAATTAATAATAAATGTCACCCAAATTCCAGTTTCATACAGCATTTAAGGCAATAATAGCTCTCGAGTAAAAACCTATTTTTTAATCTATTTGTCCTTGCTTTAATTGTCCTATATCTTCTGCCTGAAGGCAGCAGTTCAAACAGGGAATGATCAGGATGTGACAAGTCCTGCAAAATGTTCTTTGCTTTTTTCAAACATAGCTGGCTAGGATCCTGGAGTAGACCAATAGAATAATAGTGTTATGTAAATAACCTATCGTTGGGAGTGGGGTGTGTTTGGGGTGTGGTATTTGCATGCTTAAAAACAGGCCAGATATTTATACCAAAAAAAACCCAACCCAGACCAGATGCCCAGGAGTCTTGTCTTGTGTTCCTGAAATCATTTAATAATAAAGTAGAGCTGTTTTACTGCAATGTGTCCGGAACCCAGTATTTAACAGTCTTCCTGTGAAGAACCTTTCTTGGTGGTCCCCCATCTAAGCACCAACTTTGCTTATTTTCCAAGATCTGATGAGTGGGCTATACCATACCTTTCCACATCCCTCATCTTACATATACAGTTCAAAAAGAGACCAACATTGTGTATTGGCTAACAAGCTTGTAACGGAATCTGGGAGTTCTCAGTTCAGATCCCCGTGCTGGTAAGGAACTCACTGGGTGATACGGGAGCTCTCTCTTTCTCTCTCTCTCTCTCATTCTACCTACCTCCCAGAGTTGCTGCAAGGATAAAAATGGGGAGGGGAGAACCATGTATGTCTCCCTTAGCTCTTTGGAGGAAAGATAAACATGTAATACAGACATGTAACAAGACATTCTACATACTGCAATTTCTTAGAATTATAGACTCATAGAGTTGGAAGAGACCTCCCGGGTCATCTAGTCCAACTTCCTGCACAATGCAGGAAATTCACAACTACCTCCCCCCTCACCCCAGTGACCCCTGTTCCACACCCAGAAAATGACAAAAAAAAACCTCCAGGATCTCCAGCCAAACTGGCCTGGAGAAAAATTGCTTCCTGACCCCAAAGTGATGATCAGCATTTCCCTGGGTGTGTAAGAAAGGGCTACAACTTTTTACAAAAAACTGTAATAAATGAAGCCTGAAGATCTTGATGAAAATGTGGACAATCAAGGGCCAGCTAACATTGCAGAAGCTCCCAAGTCTTGCCTGTCTTTGAAGCGCTAGTCGTAAACAATGCGCCCCCTAAGCTGTGGAGTCTTGTGAGCAAAAATTCTCCTTTGTGAGCTACTAGCATCAAAGTTTGGCTACTGCATAAATTAGTTTGGCTCCGGAGCCATCCTTCCTGAGCTAAAACAAAAATGTGTGAGCCAGAGGCTAAAAAACGGTGAGCTAGCTCACACTAACTCAGCTTAGAGGGAATGCTGGTAGTAAAATGTCCAGTAATTTCACTCACGTCCTTCCACTCCCCAAAGGATTATTGGGCTCACATCCTACTTGACTCCCAGCTGATTGGCTCCTATTATCTGTTAATGAAGCACCACAATCCTATCTGTCACCAGAAAGCCACCTGGTTTGTTATCCCCACGCTCCACAGTCCTCATCGCATATAATTCTGAAGTCCTCCCCTAATCAGGTTGTTGATTAAACAGATGGCAAGAAAGCAAATAGCTCCATTCCGGATCTGAAAAGCTCCTAGAACTGTATGGGTTTTATAGCGGTGCTGTCATCGTAAACAGGAGCGATGCGCTCCGAAGCATACGGCAGACGCATCAAAGAGCCTCTGCACTTTAATGACGGTGGTTTGCAAGGTAGATTAGAGTGTGAACTTGCATCTGTAGACAAGCGAAAGATTATGCAAATCACCCCTTGCTTCCTTAATTGCCTCCTGCCGTGCGGATTTCACTTCTAGCTGGTTACAGTGTGGCTGTGGCCACTTTGGATTTCCCGCAACAAGTGAACAGGACATAGTGAACTTGGGAAAAGGAACCCCCAATATAATTCACTATTTAGTCAGCTTTTTTTTTTTTTTTTTTAAGGAAATGCTCCTCAATTTTGTGATAGACGTCAGGGTGGGCAAGGCTGGGAGCACAGCCAGGTGAGCATTTCATAAACGGATCATATTCAGAGAAGCTGGGAGAGCTGAAGCCAGGCAGACACTGAACAGGCAGTGGCATATGCTGGTAGGCAGGTGATCTGATAAATGGGTAAGGAGATCAGCAGAGAAGCGTATAGGGCTGACAGCCAGGGGTCATTTCCTGCAGGAGCACACGGGAGTGGAGGTCCGGCAGTAAAGAGTCCAGGGGGTGGGCACATGCAACAAGCCCCACCCCCTGCTCCCAGCAGCCCTCAGTCAGAATCTGCATATGTTTATTCAGTATATCACCAGCCCAATTACAAACAATACAAAAGGGTACCAATAATATATATAAAATATTTAAATATAAAACTGCCTGCACATGCAAGAAGCCCCACCCCCTGCTACCAGCAGCCCTCAGTCAGAGCAAGAAGCAGCCAGGTAAGTTGCAGAGCCCCCCCTTCCCCCACATCCAAAACAGTCCAGTGGCACCTTTAAGACCAAGTTTTATTCAGGTACAAGCTCTCCCCCCTCTGCGAGGAAAGATCTGCACGTCCCCCCCCCCAAATAGCTAGCAATCCAAAAGAGTCCAGTGGAGCCTGAGGGGTGGGTGTTGCCTTCTGACACACTTTCGGTGATGACAGGGGGTGTTGCATATGCAAATAAGTTATGCTAATGAGTTATGCTAATGAACACCTGCACCTCTTTTTCTACAAAATGACCCCTGCTGACAGCTCAGGGTTGGGAAATAGGTGGAGATTTTGGCAATGAAGCCTAGGGAGGCTGGGTTTGGGGAAGGACGGGACCTCAGCAAGGTACAATGCCATAGAGTCCACCCTCCAAACCAGCCATTTTCTCAAGGGGGACTGATCCCCATTGCCTGGAGAACAGTTGTAATAGAAGAAGAGAAGAGAAGAGATTGAATTTATACCCCACCTTTCACTACACGAAGGAGTCTCAGAGCAGCTTAAAATCCCTCCCCCTCCCCACAGCAGATATCCTGTGAGGTAGGTGGGGCTGAAAGAGCTCTCTTGAGAACTGCTCCTGAGAGAACAGCTCTGAAAGTTACTTTTCCACCCACCATATAGAACAATGGAGGGGATAGGGGCAACCTGTTTGGGGGCCTGTAGAATTGGACCCTTTGTTCCAATGTTCTTCAAACGTGGTTGGTATCTTGGGGAGAGGCTCCAGCAGCTACCCAGTGAGTTTGGAGCCTCTCCCTCAAACCCTCTTCCCCTCCAGCCCCCAGAAAATACTCTATGTTTTTGCCATTGACTTCAATGGCACATAGGATATAATGGGGCCGAATTGCTGCCGAAATTCGGCGGCAATTCGGCAGCAAGCCAATTCAGATCAGAGAATCTGAATTGGCCAGCAGCCTGTAAGGAGTCCAAATGGGCCATTTTCGTGGGTGCATTCGATTGGAACGAACCGAATGCACATCCCTAGCCACCAATACTGATAGTGCCCAAATGCCATAGGAAACAGGCTAGTAGTTCCCACTTGTGGTGTATTACCATGGGGGCACTGTGCGCAAAGTGCATTGGTCAGACCGCCAAGGTTTCTGGTTTGAGATCTGCAGCACTCTTGCACATTCCTTGTAAATTACAAAATTAACAGAATCCGTTGATTTTCCTTTTTGTTTTTTTTTTTTTTAAAGTAACTAGGGAACCCACAGTTGCACAAATGCTTAGGGAAGAAATAGCTCCATTAGCGAAGGGATATTTCTGATTCTCAGAAGTAACATGATTTTGTCTATAGAATGAAGGACAAGATGTTCTCATCAGATATAATTTTCAATCTCCCCCATTTTATGAAATATAAAACTATAGTACAATTTTATGCATATTTGGCTTAGTGCTCTTGAAAAGAAATGGTCTTATTTGAAGGATAGTTTACCGATTACCATAATATATGCAAATTTTGTATTACAACACTGTAAATTTGATCAAAGCTTCGATTGCCCAATCTCATGAAGCTAAACAGGGTCGGCCCTGGCTAGTATTTGACAGGGCTCTTTTTGTAGCAGGAATTCCTTTGCATATTAGGCGACACACCCCTAATGTAGCCAATCCTCCAAGAGCTTACAGAGCTTTTCTTACAGGGGCTACTGTAAGCTCTTGGAGGATTGGCTAGATTAGGGGTGTGTTGCCTAATATGCAAAGGAGTTCCTCCTACAAAAAGAGCCCTGACCACCAAGGAATGCCAGGATCCTGACATGAAGGCAGGCAATGGCAAGCCACCTCTGAATGCCTCTTGCTTTGAAAACCCTACGGGGGTCACCATACTTCAGCTGTGGCAATTTGAAGGCATTTTCCACCACCATGTTAAATCACTATTATGAATGTCCCAGTATTGCTAATGGAGGTCTGAGAGAGCGTGACTTGTCCAAGGCCATTTCAGGAGTTCATCCACTGTAGCCAATTATCTGCTTGTATATCTGTTCAGTATAGATAATGTTGATTGCCTCAACTGTACAAAGGAGCACATTTCGTGGAACGTCAGACGATTAAACCCATGCACTGAGCTCACTGCAATGCCTTGCTTCCGGGTCCCTCAGGCTTTGCTTATGGTTTAATTGACTAAACGATTCTCTTCCTCACTCTAGTGATGAACACAGAGATATGGAATCCCTGGAATGAAGTTTGCTCCTTTAAACAATGGTGACATGCATTTCTTGGGAGAGTTGTTATTTCCAGTTCAAATCGATTTGCACGGCTGCCACCGGAGTAACATGTAAAATCATGACAGCAGGAAAACGAGAGAGGAGACAAGTCATCACCGGGCTTAGTTCAGGACTGTTCATCCATCATATCCTGAACATAATGTTGCACTTGTGAATGGAGATCATGGGAAAGCCATTGATCCTCTCTGTGTCCCCCTTTCCCGACTTTCTAATATGTAGTGATGTATCTGTACTGGGAGAGGTTTATCCTGATACCGAATCCTACTTGGAATGCAAGGGTTGCCATTTTCAGTGGGAAGAAAGTTGATGTGTTGGAGCAGTTCACACGGTTGGCTCT
>NW_015175973.1:1503926-1505664 GCF_001447785.1 Gekko japonicus
TTCCAGCCTAGAATTCAGGCTGCCCCCATCTTACTCCTAAAGCCCTGACCTCGATAGCTCAGGCTAGCCTAATCTCGTCAGATCTCAGAAGCTAAGCAGGGCCTGGCTAATATTTGGAAGGGGCGTGGGAGACTTTCTCCAGCGGATGCGAGTGTTCTCTTGAGGAAGCGCGATCTGTGTTCGAGGACAGCTCCCTGGGCCAGCAGAAGATTTCACATGGGGCTGAGTGGAGTGGTTGGCTGCAAGTGTTTGTCTTGAGCATTGAAGCTTTCCAAGGCTTCCCTTCACTCTGCCTTATTGCCAAAGACTCTCTTCGATCAAATGCTTCTGAGCTTGCTCCCTCTCAGAACACCAGTGTGGAGCACCCCAATGCTGTATCCTTCCTCTGCAAAATGCTGCTCTTCTATAAAGCCTTTCCTTTGAGAATCTTAGTACATACTCCCAAATCCCTGACCTGGATAGCCCAGGCTACCCTAATCTCGTCAGATCTCAGAAGTGGGTCAGCTCTTGCTAGCAGTGTTCCCTCTTAGCTGATTTAGTGTGAGCTAGCTCACAGTTTTATAGCCTCCGGCTCACACATTTCAGGAAAGGATGGCTCCAGAGCAAACTGATTTACGCAGTAGCCAAATCTCTCGCTCACAAGTTTAATGCCAGTAGCTTACAAGGTGGGATTTTTGCTCACAAGACGCCACAGCTTAGAGGGAACATTGCTCGCTAGTATTTGGATGGGAGAATACCAAGGACGTCCAGAGTCATGACACAAAGGCAGGCAATGGCAAACCGCCTCTGAACATGTCTTGCCTTGCAAGCCCCATGGGGCAGCTGTGACGTGACATCCCTTTCCATCTTTCCACTGACTCCCAACACCCCTCCTCAACCCTTAATATATTACTATATATCTATATATCCATTGCTTGCTTGTTTATTTTATACCCTGCCCTATCCCACGAGTGGGCTCAGGGCGGATTACAAGATAACATTCATAAAGACAGTAGAAGTGATAAAACCAGTAAGCAACAGATGGCACAAGAAACAACAACAGAAAGGAGCCCTGCCTCACGTCAGGTGAATAAAAAGCTCCAGTGCCCAAGTAAGGTTATCTAAAGCACCAGGGCACTGGGAAGGGGCCAGCATACCTTCGAGACCGCCTCTTCCCATACGAGCCCCATAGAGCACTGAGGTCCACCAATTAAACATCTTACGGTGGTCCCCGGTCCCGGGGACATCCAACTTGCCTCAACCAGGGCCAGGGCTTTCTCGGCCCTGGCCCCTGCCTGGTGGAATGAGCTCCCGTGTGAGATCAGGTCCTGCGGTTTCCCCCCGACGATCTGGGCCACGCCCCCAACGTGAGCGACGTAGCACGTCACTTCCTGTGACGTGCTGGTGGCGCGTGCGTGCAAGGCGCACACGCACATCCCCCAACAAGGACCTCCCAGAGCCCGGGCAAGGTAGGAACACTTGGCAACCCTATTCTTGATAGCTTCTTTTTAAAAAAAATTTCTACGTTTTTATTCAAAGACAAGTCACATATACATAAAATCCAATAAGCATAAACAGTAATACATTCAACCCTATTTCAACGACGTGTAAACAAATACAGTTAAGACGTTTCAATATATCCATATATCAAAATTAACTTTGCCTGACTGAGGCCTTATGCTCTTTGTTTTGTTCCCAAGTATCCTACCACTAATATGTGAGTGTCTTATAGTACCATTGAGATATAAGTACAAGCTTT
>NW_015175973.1:1505961-1519854 GCF_001447785.1 Gekko japonicus
CAGCCCTCTGCTTCCTTCCCTCATAGCAGTCGCTATGTTTGACACCGCTGCTCTAGGAGTTTCCCAATCTGGAGCTGGCAACTCTACCCCCCAACACCCTGCCAGTGGCCAGGGAGGACTCAGAAACCCTATCGGGCTTAGGAGGGGGGGGTGTTCTGTTTAGGATTGCACTGCGAGACATGCACATATGCACATATGTACATTGAAGCCGCCTTAAACTGAATCAACCTATTGGTTCATCCAGGTCAGTATTGTCTACTCAGGCTGGCAGTGGATCTCTGGGATCTCGGGCAGAGGCCTTTCACATTGCCGACTCCTTGATTCACCTGAGTAGAGATGTCAGGGTCTGAATCTGTGACCTTCTGTGTGAGAAGCAGATGATCTACCATTGAGTCATGACTCCCCCCAACCACAGCCCCCACCCTGAGTCTCAGCCCCGTCCCTAAGGATAGTCCATCTCTTTTCCTGCTCATTTGTCTCTGCTAATCATAATCAATGGTACTATACAAGGTAAAGGTAAAGGTTCCCTTGCTCGAAAGGCAGTCGAATCCGACTCTAGGGTTGCGATGCTCATCTCCAAGCCGAAGAGCCAGCGCTGTCCGAAGACATTTCCGTGGTCATGTGGCCAGCATGACTACACACCAAGGCGCACGGAACGCTGTTCCCTTCCCACCGAAGTGGTACCTATTTATCTACTTGCAATTTCTTGCTTTCGAACTGCTAGGTTGGCAGGAGCTGGAACTAGAGACGGGAGCTCACTCCGTCATGCGGCACACTCGGGTCTCGAACTGCTGAACTACCGGCCTTCTACAGCCTGCAGTTCAGCATCTTAACCACTTGAGCCACTGCAGCTCCTATACAAAGAGCAACACAAATAACAATACTCAAGTGAACCTATGATGGTTTCTTACTAGTTGGGGATGAAAACAAATGCAAGGTGCATCCCAGTCGTTTGGCCTCTAGACAGTCCCGTCAGTGGCTAGGCAGTGTGCCTTTGAGGTCTTCATCACTCGTCCTCCAAGGGGAATCAAGCACATTCATTGCCTTCCTAGGGTCTGTGGGCTGGCAGCAGAGGAATCCATTGTATTGCCTGTAGATAATTTATGGAGCAGTAATGTGCATTGGTGGCTCAAGTGGTTAAGATGCTGAAGTGCAGGCTGTGGAAGGTAGTTCAGCAGTTTGAGACCCGGGTTGCCGCATGACGGAGTGAGCTCCCGCCTCTAGTTCCAGCTCCCGCCAACCTAGCAGTTCGAAAGCAAGAAATTGCAAGTAGATAAATAGGTACCACTTTGGTGGGAAGGTAACAGCGTTCCGCGTGCCTCGGTGTTTAGTCATGCCGGCCACATGACCACGGAAATGTCTTTGGACAGCGCTGGCTCTTCGGCTTTGAAACGGAGATGAGCACCGCAACCCTAGAGTCGGAGTCGACTGGCTTTCGAGCAAGGGAACCTTTACCTTAATGTGCATTGGTACGGGGTTTTGCTGTTTTTAGGTAGAGAGCAGACTTGACACTGGGACTGAGGACAGAGGAACATAGGATGCTGCCGCGCAAAGAACTGGATCACTGGTCCTTCTAGCTCGGCATCTCTTTTGGGCCAGTCACCTTGCAAGCCTGGACCACCCCCCCCCCCCCCCGAGCCAGTTTTCTACTTCACTTGTTCACCTTATATGAAGAATCACTGTTTATACTGGGTTCTGTTCCCAGGCCTGCTGAAAACTCCTCTCCAGTTTCGGATGTACTTTGGGCTCTGCTCCTAGACCCTTACAAAGGTTTCTTTCCTGTTTGCTCTGTTTTTTCAACATTCAGGCCTAAACAGAGATGCCAGTCCCAGAATTACAGCTCATCTCCAGACTAAAGAGATCAGTTCCCCTGGATAAAAATAGATGCTTTTGAAGGTGGATTCTGTGGCCTTGTACCCCACAGAGGTCCCTGTCCTCCCCAGGCTCCATCCCCAAATTTCCAGGAATTTCTCAATCTGGAGCCAGTGGCTGGGGGACCTGACAACCAACACTCCCTCTAAGCTGTGGAGTCCTGTGAGCAAAAATTCTACTTTGTGAGCTACTGGCATTAAAGTTGTGAGTGAGCCATTTGGCTACAGCATATACTAGTTTGCTCTGGAGCCAGCCTTCCTGAGCGAAGACAAAAATGTGTGAGTTGGAGGCTAAAAAACTGTGAGCTAGCTCACACTAACTCAGTTTAGAGGGAACACTGCTGACAACCCTAACTTAATCCCAGGAAGGTGCCATTTCGCTGTGATCTAGATGATGTTATCCCAAACAGAGTAACACCCTTCTAAGCATGTTGACTTCAGTGGTTCAGTATGCTTAGAAGGGTGTTACTCTGCTTGGCAGGCTGACAACCTTTGTTGTGGCCGGGGGTGGGTGGGGGGTGGGATCTGAGAACTCTAGGCCTAAACATTTCCTACCTCTTTTCTTCTAAAATCTGGAGAGCCCAGAAGCAGAATTCTAGACTTCCAGGATGCAACACGTATGATCTGGCAGTAAATCGGGATTTGCTCAGAAAATATATGAATATAGTTAGGCTCATTTTTTTGCTATTTTAAAAAAATGTTTACGTGTTTACAGAGATACTTTATCATTCAAGGGTGTTTAGCTTCCACCCCAGGAAAATATATCAAAAGTTTAACTTAATAAACCCAGAGATATTACCAGAAAGGGGGACATCTTTAGCATACCCATAATTATTTGTGGATGTTTACTGCAGTTCAATTACAAATAACGACGAACATATGTTATCAATTAAAGACGGTATACACAACCAGGCAATTTAAGCCCGGGATTTTTTCTTTTACTCTGCCTCTTCTGGAAATTTATAGGGAGATCATTCAGATCACATTATGAATTCCAATGAATTATTAAAAACACGCGAGCACAGTAGGATGGTGAAACTCCGCCATGTGATCTAATTAAAATGTTACTTATGGGAGGCAGCACTTACCAATAATGACTCTGAACAAATGAAAAGAAAACCAATATTAAATTCCAATTAAAAGAGTTGTTCTCCACTCCGTCGGGCTATCATGCTTCATAAGTGTCAAAATGGAGAAAATGAAGTCCTTCTAATGTGTGCGGAGGTAACTGCAGAATAGAGAACGTTCAGACTTATCTGAGGTCTGTTTTGGACACTGTCCAGACATGCTTACAAAGATAAAGCGTAGGTGGCCAATGATTTCCTGTGCCTGCAGATTGTACCTGAAGTAAGATGATATACAGAATCGTGATGTGGGAACATCAAAAGTGACTGGTGGTTGTGAGGAGAGGGAGCTAGTTCTCTCCCAAGACATGAGACTAAGTGGGTGGAGCTAACTACAGATGGATGTCTGGGGAAGCAGTGGGTGGAGTCTGTTGGGGGAAAAGTGGAGCCTAATTGACCAGTGATGGGAGCAAAATGTGACTCGTTTGGTCATAGCTGGTGCCTCAGGAGAGAGACATGGTGGACATTTGATGGTTCAGTAGATAATACATGCTCTCCAGCAAACCAGAAACATATTCTGGCTCCTTACACTAAGATTTTCTACCGGAGACCTTGAGAAGAAGACTACCCCCCTACACTTTAGATCTGATGTTGTGACCCGTTAATTTTGGAAGCATTAATTGCACGGCCTTCGTCACTGCTTCTTCACGTCGTCTGAAGCAGTCCTGAATGAGGAAGCCCAAAACTTTCAAGTTGTGTTAAGACTTAGACTGCTATCCTATGCAAATGTTATTTATCTAAAAGATGTAAACCCAGCCAGGCCTTTCCGGAATTTGCCCAAGGCAGATCCCTCCTATGTAAGAGGAAGCATGCATACAGATTTCTGCCTATACAGAACGACATACAGTTGCATCTATATGGTACTTCCAAGGAGAAAGTATAGGACTGGGTTGTTCATCGTGATCATTCCTTCCCAGGACTTTTTTTGTAGAAAAAGCCCAGCAGGAACCTATTAGCATAATAGGCCACACCCAACAGCAGAAACTCATTAGCATATTAGACCACACCCTGACAGCACATTAGCATATTAAGCCACACACCCCATGCTACCAGAAGGCTGGTCATCCAGCCACACCCACCTTTTGCTTCTTATTCTGTTGACCTTGTTTGTGGTCAAAACCCAGGGCTTTTTTTTGTAGCAGGAACCCTTTGCATGTTAGGCCACACACCCCTAATGTAGCCAATCCTAATGAGTTCCTGCTGTTGGGTATGGCCTATTATGCTAATGGGTTCCTGCTGGGCGTGGCCAACTCGGGAGCCAGCCGAAACTCCGTTCCTGTGCGTTCCTGCCCAAAAATAGCCCTGTTCCTTCCACTGAAAAGTTCTGGGAATTACAGCTCAGGTGCTCTGGAGAAAACACTATGGAAATCTACAAACTACAGTTGAGAGCCAGCATGGTGTAGCAGTTAAGAGCAGTGGACTCTAATACGGAGACCTGGGCTTGATTCCCCACTCCTCCACATGAAGCTTGCTGCATCATGCTGGCCCAGTCCCAGTTCTCCCAGAACCCTCTCCGCCTCACCTATCGCCTCACAAAGGTGCCTGTTGTCGGTAGAGGAAGGGAAGGTGATTGTAAGCCACTTTGAGACTCCTGAAGGAAGAGGAAAGTAGAGTGTAAAATTCTACTCTTCTTCTTGTAGGAAGAAACTATGCCAGTTTGTGACCCCACCCAGATACTTAACTGTGTTTGATTCTTGGCTGCTGAATTTGTGAAGGGAATGTGTGAAACGACTCCTTTAAGGAACATTGAATCTGAACCGACATTGGGAGGTCTTAAAATTCTTTCTGTGGGATTATATCTGCAATCTCCCATCTACACATGCCACTTATCCTTTTGCAGTGTTCAAGTGAACCATGCCCCAGTTTTGCAGCCAAGAGGCATAATTATGCACAGACTTAATAAGTGATAACTGATGTTAATTACATTCTATATAACCACAATGTTTAGAAACAAGGTATTCCAATTGCATGAATACATCCATAATGCACAAGTGAAACTTGGCGTAAGTAACAACTACCAGCCGCCCACTGCCTTCCCCAACCCAAAATACGCATGAATACTGAATTGAAGCTTCATCTCCGCCAGGATTGCGGAGGAACCATTTAGGAACAATTATGCTTGGAAAAGCAACAAATTGACTCCAAGTACCTCTACACCCCAGTTTGCTTATTTAACGAGATGCTGCTACATTCCTGCCAAATCTGGTTTTCATGAAAGGCAATTTATTTGTTCATTATGCGACATTTGAAACCATTTAAGCAATTGTGTCTCCAAAGCAACATTTTGTTGGTTGGAAAGTCCTGGCTGCCCCCCCCCTTTGGAATCCTCTTCACGTGTTGTGACACAGTGTAAAAAGATCAAAAAGAAAGGAAGGAAGGGAGGGAGGGAGGAAGGAAGGAAGGAAAAAAACTCCTGGAAAAATGGAAGCTATTTTACTGATAGCGCTGTAATTTCCCAGCGCTGATACTTCCCTTCCCTTTAGTATTTGAACAGCAAGTACAAAATACTTCACACTTATTTAGAACCCCCAGATCCAAAGGACTGAAATTTAAACCAATTTCAAAAGAAAATTATCTGATAACATCGCCTCTGTTCCCTTGCCAAACAAAATTCCATTAACCAGCTGAAATGGGATTTAATAACAATCACGTAAACCAATTACGCTCAATTTATAACTCCATTAGGAGCCCTTGCTCATCACCCTCCTTGCATTATCAGCCCTTGCTTCCTCCTGACTTGAGGCAGATTAAATAACAAAACGCAACCTGGGGTGAGAAACACGAAATCCTAATGTGAATGTCTCGCGGAAGATTTATTTCTCGAATGTCGTGTCGTTTAGAAATCTTATTCCTGACACAAGCAATTAAAGCATTAGGCAGAAAGTATTTGGGAAGAATACGGCCAAGTACCTCAGCGAGGGCTCTCGCTTGCAAACCCAAGGTGCCAAGTCTTGTTTTATTTTAGGATACGGGCCACGGAGGTGACCATAAGCTTGAGCCACAGTTAATTTATTTATCTTTATGGTGCTCTAAGAAGCTTTGTTATTTTATTTTTTATTTCCCACTCTTGCTTTAGAGCAGGGGTGTCAAATGTGCGGCCCGGGGGCCGAATGAGGTCCCCGGAGGGCTTCTATCAGGCCCGCAGTGGAACTGGCTGTCATTTACTTCTTCCAGTTCTGCTACTGCTGCATCATCGTAGGTTTGCAGCTTACAGATACACACCTGAACAGCATACTCAAGATTGCAACAACACAGACATTTTGATGCAATAATACAGAGCAAGAGGTGTCAGTTATCAGACACTGTTAAATAAAGAAAATATTGCAAGAGTGCTAATGTTTTAAGCATGTCTTTATTTTAAATAAAAAACCCTTTGTGTTAGTGTCCTTTATAAAGCTTATATCTCCGCTACCTGGCATTACATTTTATGACACACATGGCCCAGCCCAACAAGGTCTCATTTATGTCAGATGCAGCCCTCAGAACAAATGAGTTTGACATCCCTGCTTGAGAGAGTGCCTATCAGCTTATATGGAACTCACAGCGGACTCTGACTTAAGCATGGAGCCCATTTTGCTTCAGTTGACACAGCATGGTGGAGGCAGCATGGTGTAGTAGCTAAGAGTGGCGGACTCTAATCTAAAGATACAGAGTTTGCTTCTTCACTCCTCTACATACAGCCAGCTGGGTGACTTTGGACCCGTCACAATTCTCTGAGAACTCTCTCAGCCCCACCTACCTCACAAGGTGCCTGTTGTGGGGAGAGGAAGGGAATGTGATTGTAAACCGCTTTGAGGCTCCTTACAGAGTGCGTTCAGATGGGCTGTTTAGTCCGCTTTTGGTACGCTTCAGTAACGGATTTTATATCCACGTTCACACACCCAGCATCTGTGCACCTCCCCAGCCGTCGCTTTCCGGATCAAACCCCCTTTAAAACTGAGTCTTTTGTTACCAGGTCCCCAAGTGCTGTTTTATTTATTTATACTTATATTTATACCCCGTCCACCCTGTAAACAGGCTCTGGGCGGCTTACAGAAGACTGTGCCGAATTAGCATAAAGCCATAAAATTAAAATAGCATAAAATATTCTCAACATTACAATAATAGTATTTAAGGTGCTCACAGTATTAACATAGATGGCGTGAATTTCCATTCCAGCAGTATTCTGATCTTACGGCCAGTCCTATGATCCAGATATTAAATGGCATAGTCCATAGTGGGTCAGTCCCATAGTGGGCCAGTCCCATATTCCAGATGTTCAATGGAATAGTTGGTGGTAACGGTGGCGGCGGCGGCTCCTATTTGAAAGTCTGGCGGAAGAGCTCCATCTTGCAGGCCCTGTGGAACTGTACAAGGTCCCGCAGGGCCCTGATCTCCTTTGGGATCTCGTTCCACCAGTAAGGAACCGACACCGAAAACGCCCTGGCCCTGGTGACGGTGAGCCTCACATCCTTGGGGCCTCGAATAGTCAAACTCTATTGTGCCCCGGACCGTAGTGCTCTCTGGGGTATAAATGGGGAAAGGCGGTCCCTCAGGTAAGCCGGACCCTGGCCATATAGGGCTTTAAAGGTAAGTACCAGCACCTTGAAGCAAATCCAGTATGCTATTGGCAGCCAGTGCAGTTGCCTAAGCACAGGCTGGATGTGTTCCCAGCGCAGGAGATCAATCAACAGCCTGGCCGCGACATTCTGCACCAGCTGCAGCTTCCGGATTTGGGACAAGGGCAGCCCCATGTAAAGAGCGTTACAGTAGTCCAATCTCGAGGTGACCAGTGCATGGATCACTGTAGCCAGGTCACAATGGTCGAGGAAGGGAACCAACTGCCGAACCAGCCGAAGATGATAGAAGGCCAATTTTGCAGTGGCCGCTACCTGTGCCTCCATTGTCAAGGAGGAATCCAGGAGCACTCCCAAACTCCTAACCTTCGGCGCTGGCACCAGTGGTGCACCATCGAAAGTCGGGAGTGGGACCCCCAACCCCTTTCCCCTATGACTCCTGATTCTCTAGTTCTAGCCGCACTCTTCTGACGTCTGATCGCTCATGCAGTGTCGAGCCACTTCCGTTCCCACTCTTTGCCCGCCATTTTATTTTAGCATCGGTGGTATGCACACATGGGGAGCTCCACTCCCGCGTTATTAAAAACAATGTTTAAACAGTGCCTAGTTTTGTTGGTTAGATGAGTTCGGGATGTCAGGGAGGCCAGTTTTGGGGTAAATGTTTAAATGGAAGTGTTCCTTTAAAGTTTAAAGGGAAGTGTTACAACAGTTGGGTTGAAGTGGAAATTGCTGTTCTGCGCATGCACGGAAATTTTAATTCTACAGATGGCCACCTGTGCACATGCCCAAACTGAGAGGGGGAAAAAAAACACCAACGCACGCTCCCGCGTGTGGACGGCAGGGAGCAATGCAGCTGCGCAGCGATCCAGAACAAGGAGGTGAGTGTGAATGCGATTCTCCAGGTTAAAAAAAAATGCATCGGGACTGGAGCAATTTAAACCGCTCCCAGCACACCATCTGACCACACCCACAGTACAGGAAAGTGGAGTATAAAAACCTACTCTCCTTCTATGCGAGGCTCTCAAACCATTTACAGGGCTGATTTTGAAGACAGCAGGCTGGATCCTGTGAGAGAGTTTCCATCAAGGGCCAAACAACATGTTAACCTTTCTTTCTGACAAGTCAGGTCCAAGTTCCCCGGACCCAACTGATTTTCTCCACAGCTATTTTACAGCTGTTCATTTTGGAGCTTGATTCTGCTGAGAAATGTGGTAGGTACCACTTCGGTGGGAAGGTAACAGCGTTCCGTGCGCCTTGGTGCTTAGTCATGCCGGCCACGTGACCACGGAGAGGTCTTCGGACAGCACTGGCTCTTCGGCTTTGAAACGGCGATGAGCACCGCAACCCTAGAGTCGGATTCGACTGGCTTTCGAGCAAGGGAGACCTTTAAGGTAAAGGTAGAAGGTTCCCTTGCTCGAAAGCCAGTCGAATCCGACTCTAGGGTTGCGGTGCTCATCGCCGTTTCAAAGCCGAAGAGCCAGCGCTGTCCGAAGACGTTTCCGTGGTCATGTGGCCGGCCTGACTAAACACCAAGGCGCACGGAACGCTGTTCCCTTCCCACCGAAGTGGTACCTATTTATCTACTTGCAATTTCTTGCTTTCGAACTGCTAGGTTGGCAGGAGCTGGAACTAGAGACAGGAGCTCACCCTGTCTTGCGGCACCCGGGTCTTGAACTGCTGAACTACTGACCTTCCACAGCCTGCAGTTCAGCGTCTTAACCACTTGAGCCACCGCAGGAAAAGGGAGACCTTTACCTTTACCTTTATTCTTCCATAGCCTCAAGAGAACTGCAGTTTCTCCAACCCACATTCCCCCCCCCAATCCTTTGGTATTCAAACTGTTATATAACTAAAATAGGTACCTTCTGAGGCTTGTTGTCCTTGTAATGTAGTATTCCTGTCTTGGTTCACAGTGACTACATCAATATCTTAAAAGAGTGTATCTGTTTTCTTCTGTATTGATTGGATGGTTGCTCGAGTAGCTTCCTTGAACAAAAGTGTGTGACTCCGGTTAGGGGATGGATTTTGGAATCAATTCTTGCATGATAGATGCTACAGACTGCCCTGATACAACCCCCTCCCCCGGCAATGTATCTTACACTGGTCATTTAAAGCAGGGGTGGGCAGAAGGTCTCTCAGGAGAGATGGTCAGTTTCCAAGCAGTCCAAAGCAGCTCTCCACCCCTTCTCTGGTACACCTGAAGTTGCTTTCTTCCCTTCAAAGTTACCACAGCAGCTTCTCTCCTCTTTCTCTCTCCCATGGAAGTGGCGGGGTCGCAAGAGGGCATGAACCTTTGCTCTGGATGGGGGGAATGATGTCACCCTTTCCCACCTGCCTTTCTTACTCCTCCTTCATGTATACACAGACACACATAAGAACATAAGAAAAGCCATGTTGGATCAGGCCAATGGCCCATCTACTCCAATACATTACATTACATTACATTACATTACATATTTGATTTATATACCGCTCCTTCCAGAGGGCTCGGAGCGGTTTACAGAGACATTTTATAACCTAGCTAGGACCACAATTCAAAGGGGGGAGGTGAATACCTACCAGGCACCCAAGCAGCGGGGTTCTTCTCTTTATGTAGTTCTTGTTACTGCTCTTTATTCAGCGGCGGGCACTTTCTACCTCGGCGACGGTGTCTCAGCGAAGATCTTCCCTTCGCAGTGACCTCTTCTGGAGTGGTTCCCAATGGACGTGGCTACGCGACGGCTGCAGCGCTGGCCTCTGTCCTTATTGGCTCCGACCACGCCTACGCCGTCCGCAGCCATGCTCCCTTGGACCAATCTCCACCTGAGCCGCTCATCGTTCATCGCTGGATCACCGCCATGTTTGCTGGATCGCCAGATCACCGGCGATACACACTGTAGGGTTGCCATCTCTGGGATGGGAATTTCCTGGAGACTTTGGGGTGGAGACTGAGGGGAGCGGGGTTTGGGGAGGGGAAGGTCTTCAATGGGATATCATGCCATAGAGTCCACCTTCCAAAGGGGCCATTTTCTCCAGGGGAACTGATCTCTGTCGCCTGGAGATCAGTTGTAATCCCAGGAGATCTCCAGCCACCACCTGGAGGTTAAGATGAGCAGAACAACCATTATATAGTATGCTGGGGGGGGGGGAATATCCGCAGACTTAGATATTTTTATCCAAAATTCAGTTTACTGGAGCTCATTAATTCCTCAGGAATCATTCATAATGATGCCATCAACACAACGGACTATGCATGTCAAGTCTCCTTTCGTTCACAACTTTGTCAGAGTGCACAGCATTGAAATTTCAATACAGTAGGGATCCCAAGTCCCCCCGAGGGGTGGGGAAACCCCCGCCCCAGAGGCCCGTTCCCTGCCGCTGCCGGCCCTGGGGGGAACTCCACCCCGACGTGCGCGTCACCCGGAAGTGACGTGGGCACGCCAGGCATGCTGGGGGCGGGGCCGCGGCCATACAAGGGAAAACTTGATGGTTTCCCCTTGTATGGCTGTGGCCCCGCCCCCATGTCAGCTAGCTGCCATAGACGGCTGGGAGGCAGTTGGTTTCCCCCCCCTCCCCTGGCATCTGCGCATGCCCTGTCTTCCCTGTGTATGATCTTGTCCCATGCATTCCTGTCTGTAAACGCTAGGCAACGCTTATCTGCAAGGTTAACAGGTGTGTGGGGGAGCTGCTTTGCCAAATGTATAATGAACTGTACCGTGTGAAGCTGTAATTGTTTAGGGTTTTAGGAACGTTGCTTCTCAGGCTTTTGAGCGCGTAACCTGGAGTCTGCCCGCTCGGCGGGAATGGAGATTATTGGTTATTACCCTGTTTGAATGTCTTACATTATTCCTTGCCCACCCTGGCCCAGGCATTCTGGACAGTGAACTTGTTCCTGCTCTATCATAGCTTTAATAAAATACTACTTTGCCTAAACGTGTATTGGATTAATAGCTGTGGGGGACCGGACACCCCAGTGTGCCTGGCGTCCTCTCGTCACTTCTGGGTGACGTGCGTGCGGCGCGCGCGCGCACAAGACGCCGGCTGGGAGCCCCCCGCTCCCGGCGAAGATAGACCTGGCAACCCTACAATACAGTTAATTTGTTTAGCAAACACGATGGCAAAATCTCTCAGAACCATTCATCAATTCACGCCAGGGGAGATCACTTCCCCTGGAGAAAATGGCTGATTTGAAGGGTGGACTCTACAGCAGTGTACTCTGCTGAGGCCCCTCCCCTCCCCAAACCCCGCCCTCTCCTGGATCCATCCCCAAAGTCTCTAGGTATTTTGCAACCCAGACCTGGCAACCCTATGCCATTTAAACCTCACAGCAACCTTGTGAGGGTAGATTAGGCTAAGAGATTATGACAGGCCCAAAGTCACCAGGCAGGCTTCCGTGGCTAAGTGGTGGACTCAGACCTGGTTGTCCCCGGTCCTAGTCTAACACACTTAACCACTACACCACAGATATTTCCCACTGTAAGATTTCTGCCTAGTGACCTCTAACAACTACAGACTCCAAAATTCCGTTTTTTCTTGCTAGGCTTTTTTCTTTTGCTATGCTTAATGTTTTACCTTCAGCGATTTTAACTGGAAAATTGAAGGGTGTACCCCTTACTAATAGACATCGCCCTTGTTTAAGTGGAACTATCGAAACAGTGCCTCATGTGTTGTGAGAGTGTCCTTATTATAATAACATTAGACAAAGTATTTTATCTTCAGTTTTATCCAGCATAATGGATTTTCCTGATATATATAGATTGTTTTTTTTCTGCTTAAGAACAATGATGACAACATAACTGATTCTGTGGCAAAGTTTTTATATGCCGCTGTTCTTATACGAAGTAATAAACTGCAGTTTTGGGGCATTTTGATTTGTGTTATTCTATGTTCAATCCTTTTATGTATTTGTCTTCATGTTCTCCCTTCTATAATGCCAATAAAGGTAACCTAACTAACTAACACTACACCACACCAGCCCTCATTGTTCATACAATCTGCCATTTTGTTACTGGTTTCACCCACTGACCCATCATTTTGTGACTGGCAGCTTCCAAGGTTCTTGGGGGAGGGGATTAAGTAGCTTGTGGAAGCATAGACTCTTCTATCTCCTGACTGTGCTTGCACAAAGCAAAGACAAACTGCAATGGAGTTTGTGTCCAACAAGCAGGTCATTTTAATGACCTGATTATAATCCTGGAGGATATATGTCTTTTTCCTCTGGCAGTCGAGAAGGGAGAAAAAAGAGCTCCAAGTGCCAACATCTCAGTTCTGAATATAGCTTCTTTACCGAGGCACAAACTGCCTATTACCCTGGAGCACAAGCATCTACTGCGCAGGAGCAAAGCTGTTTAGCACAGTGAACACAGAACAACAACAGTAAGGTGATCGGGCCAAGGGGTTCGACTCATCAAGAGCTCGATCGAGGTAAATTCAGATTACGAGCTGCTCCCAGCAGTGCTCTCAGCCTCCCTGTGATTTGTGGATTCTTAAGAGCTGAGTGTAAACTTGGGAAAAGAAATAAGAACCAGATCCCGAATGCTTCCGTCACCAAATTTTCCCAGTGACTCAGTCTCTGGACTGGCTCTTCTCGGCGAGAACATCCAGCTCTTAATTGGAGACAGGACTCATCAGGGTTCAATCACAGCACCGGTTTTCAATGCCAGGATTCAATCCAGGAACAGAAGAAGCACAAATGAGGGTGTCTGAGCCATACCCCACACTATGTCTCAGAGGACAATAGGGACACACAAGGAGATCCCTGATCTCACACCATGGATCACTGCCTGAACCACCTCGCCTACTCTACACATTTCTGAAGCCTTCTTCACTCAGGGTATCCATTCATCTGTAAAACCTGGCCTTGAATTAATTTAGAAGATGAAAGGAGTTTGTTGTGCTGGTTAAAGATATATCAGGGAAACATAATTGTCCTACAATGTGTTATCAGCAGTTCAAAAGGAACCCCACCGGCTGCAGTGTGTGAAATGTCCAACTGTGAGCTACATGGTGACTTTGGGGGATTTCGCACTAGAGCTGCCTCGCGGTTGCGCCGCCGTTTGTCCCAACACTATTTGTCAATTTCACACTCGAAGCTGCAGGGCTGCATTTGACTTCACCCAATTTCCTCTGCAGTTTCGTGATCCTCAAAAAAAAAAAAAGTATCACGAAACTGCGGGAGAAATCGGGCGAAGCCATGAGTCAAAATGCAGCCCCGCAGCTTCGGGTGTGAAATTGACCAATAGTGTTGGGGCAAACACCGGCGCAACCGCGAGGCAGCTCGAGTGCGAAATCAGCCTTTGTCTTCATTTTTAACATATTGCAATTGTGCACCAGGGTGGGGGGCAAGAGAAGCCTTTAACTCTT
>NW_015175973.1:1519899-1536358 GCF_001447785.1 Gekko japonicus
TCCCCTCTGCTCATTTCCCCACCGCAAATCCCCCCTCCCAAACTGCTTTATCCCCACTACAGAAAATGTACAGATAAGGCCACCTAGTGAGTTTGAACTGTGAGCGAGAATGGCTGGCCCAAGGTCACCAAGTGAGCGTTGTAGTGAGCAGGGGGTGGGTCTAATCAAAACTTTAACCACTGTACCACAATGGCTGTCTTAAGGTGCGATCACACAAGCATTTTGGCCCAACGTAGCCATGCCTCCCCTCTGGATTAAATGGGCATGGTCACACAGCCTCCTCTGTCAGGCATTTTCCAGGTGTACTCACCCTGTCGTAAGATGATTCGGAGCTGGGTTAAAAAGGCACCACATCACAAGTCGTGTTTTCGGTTCCCCACGCATTCGTTGTGATCAGGAGGGGGTGGGGGGATAGAATTGCCAGATCCAGGTTGGAAAACCTCTGGAAATTTGGGGATGGAGCCTGGGGAGGACAGGGATCTCAGTGGGGTGCAGCATCATAGAGCCCACCCTCCAAAGCATCCAGGGGAACTAATCTCTGTCATCTGGAGATGAGCTGGAATTCTGGGTGTAGTGTATCAAGTCCTGACAAGTCCAGAGACAAACGTCGCGCTTCGCTCCAAGAGACAATGGACTATGCGGATCCTAGCCCGTTCCAATCAGGGGGCTAGGTTCCTGGCCGAGAAGCCAATGGGACTCTCAACCACTGTAAATAACCTATTGGAAAGTGGGGGGGTGTTTTGGGTGGCGGTTTCTCGGGGAATATAAGCCGGCCTGCGAGCCTGCCAAAGCCATCCTGTTCTTGATCGAATAAAGTACGCTTTGCTGAAATCACTCTCCGTCTGCGTACTTTTCACTGGGAGATCCTCCGGCCCCACCCAACGGCTGGCATCCCTACCGTGATCCGTGTACCACATAAATCCATTTGATGACAGGGAAACATAATTTGTCAGAGATTCAAAAATATGTTGATAACAGTGCTGCATAAGAAAGCGCTTTTGAACCAACTGAAATTTGCATCGGCTATTGCTGTGGGCCTCTCTCTGCGTTTTACAGAAACTAAAGGGGGACAATTTTTTTTAAAAAAAATACACAATTCTGAACTCCAAATTGTGAAACAAAAAAGGGATTTTAAAAAAAACCACGACCAAATTCCCTGCCTTTCAATGTGTGTTCTGATTTATTTATGTATTTTATTTACAGCCCGCCTTTCAAGATCGTGTGGTTTACCAATTAAACTTCCAGTGAACCTATATTACAGTTGTAAGGTTATTTGCAGTGGAATCTCAAGCAGGGTTATGCTATTCTAAGTCCATTGGGCTCAGTGGACTTAGAAGGGTGTAGTTTAGGGTTGCCAGCTCCAGGCTGGGGAATTGCTACAGATTTGGGGATATCCTCAGTGGGATACAGTGGGAGATTTGGGGATGTCCTCAGTGTAAGTAAGTTTACTGTATATAGCCGTTGGCCATAACAATGTAGAATATAATGCACTATATAAATTTAAGGTTCAAAAGTACTATTCTAAAAACAAAGCCTTCAGAATAAGATTATATAACATTTCCACAAATAAAACATTCAAAGTTCTAAAATCATAGAAGCTATGCTACCAGTTTCGTAGCTCTGATAAGACAATACTAGAAACAACCTTGGTTCAGATTTCTATTTTTGGCCCCGGTCACACGAGTGAGATAATCCGGGGGGAAAGTGAGGCTTTTTGCTCCGGAGCAAAATGAAGCACGGTATCGTAATCAGACGTTTCCCCCCAATGCTCTGCGCACATGCCCACAGTCGCGATCACATGTCGACAGTGTGTGATCACACATGCGGCGATCGTAAGCTACCACTTCCTGACCTCACAGGCTTTTTCCCCCCTAGCCAGAGGTCCCGCCTGCGCATGACCACGGAAGTGAATCCATAGAACAGTGGGCATGTGCAGCTCCACGTTTCTGTGCATACCACGGAGGCTTAAACAAAACATCCAGTGTGAGACAGGATGCAGATGGGCGCCGGATGCTACCAGCGCTTCCGCAATTCGACGCCCAGCCGCACCGCGCGTTTCCCAGGAAATACTGCACTTCCCCTACTATCTTTTATCTCTGCTTCTTCGGCCGAGTGCCATGGGTTGCCTACAGTTGTGGGACACTTGCCAGATGTTCACGTGTGATTACGCCCATGAAATCTGCACGGCAGCCGTTCCTACCACGCAGCTAATTCTCCGTGTGACCGGGGCCTTTCTATATTATGACTGTTTCTTTCCTCTCCCTCACATATTATGCTTACTCTGTATGTTGGTCTTAAGACTGTAATAATAACTAACTAACAACCTTGGATCTAACCTTTCTGGCTGCAAGCACAAAAAGCGCTACCTTGCGAGTAACCAGGGGATACATATCCGACAAGAGAAAAAAAAAACTTTTCATTGCAAAGTTGCAAAGTTGGCTTAAGTTGCAAAATTGGCTTAAGTTGCAAAGTTGGCTTAAGTTGCAAAGTTGCAAAGTTGGCTTAAAGTTCCAGACAAGAATCTGCTTCTTAGGTCTGCATATAAAGGACCAACCACTGCAGTACCACATACGCATACAGATTGTTCCTGCGAGTTGTCCTCAGTGGGATACAGTGTCATATAATCCACCCTCCAAAGCATCCATTTTCTCCAGGGGATCTGTAGTCTGGAGATGAGCTGGAATTCCAGGGGATCCCCAGGTCTCACCTGGGGGCTGACATCCCTAGTGTAGCTCTGCTCAAGTTGGTTCTGTTAATTGTATTTCACTCTCACCAGGAATTCCAGAAAATCATAGAAGGAGCTATAGACCTATGACCATTCACAGCTCTTACTACAGTTCCCAGAATTCTTTGGGAAGTCATGACAACTTTTGGTACAGCTGTGTGGGAATTTATCTTTCGGCTAAAAGTAAGGAAGCCGATTCAAAAACCACACTTTGACTTTAGAAGCGTAGATGCTTCTGCAGTCCATAAATCTCCCAAATGGTGCTCTTACTGTGGAGTTTCTCTTTCTTGGGGAAGAGGCAGTCATGAAGATATAGACAGTAGATGGATATGTTTCTTATAGAAATAGTTCTTATAGAAAACAGAAATTAGTTCTTTTAGGAAAGAGACAACTAAGGGGGGACATGATAGAGGTTTATAAAATTAGGCATGGGGTGGAGAGAGCTGACAGAGCAAACTTGTCTCCCTTTCCCAGAACACTAGAACTTGAGGGTATCCAATGAAGCTGATGGGCAGTAGGTTCAGGACAGACAAAAGGAAACACTACTTTACACAGTTGTTGTTCAGTCGCACAGTCAAGTCCGACTCTTCATGACCCCATGGACCAAATCCCACCAGGCCCTCCTGTCTTCCGCTGTCCTCTGAAGTTTGCTCAATTTCATGTTCGTTGCATTGATGACACTGTCTAACCATCTCATCCTTTGCCGTCCCCTTCTTCTTTGACCTTCGATCTTTCCCAGCATCAGGGTCTTCTCCAGGGAGTGCTCCCTTCTCATTGGGTGGCCAAAGTATTTGAGCTTCAGTTTCATTATCTGGCCTTCCAGGGAACAGTCAGGGTTGATTTCTTTTAGGATTGACTGATTTGATCTTCTTGCAGTCCAAGGGACTCTCAAGAGTCTTTTCCAGCACCATAATTCAAAAGAATCTATTCTTCGGCGCTCGGCCTTCCTTATAGTCCAACTCTCGCAGCCATACATGACTACTGGGAATACCATTGCTTTGACCATGCGGACTTTTGTTGGCAGGGTAATGTCTCTACTTTTTATCATGCTGTGGTTCAAATGTGGAATTTGTTTCCAGAAGATGTTGTGATGGCCACAGAAATAAACAGCTTTAAAAGGGGATTAGATAGATTCATGGAGGATAAGTCTATTGATGGCTACTAGCCATGGTGACTGAGGGGAACCTCCACATTTAGAGGCTCTAAGCCTCCGAATCCCAGAGCCAGGAGGCAACGTCGGGGAAGGCCTCGGCCTCTATGCCCTGTTGTTGGCCGTCTAGAAGAACTGTTTGGCTACTCTGTGAAACAAAACGCTGGACTAGATCAGACTATGGGTCTGATCCAGAAAGGCTCTTCTTATGTTCTTTGACAATTTTATTTGTGTATACACTGCCTTGGCACTAAGCCTTATGAGATTTCATTGATTAGTGTAGGAGGGAACAAGATTGCCATGAAGGAAATGTTATATAATCATAATGTGAAAACGCCAGTTTGGCCTGAATGTTGTGTTTTGTTGTGGGAAAACCAGGTTCATATCGCCACTCATCACTGAAGTTCACTGGGTAGCCTCGGGCAAGTCACTCTCAGCCTAATCTACCACACAGGATGGTTGAGAGGCCAAACAACTGCTTTGAGCTACATGAGGGGGTCTGGGTAAAAATGTAACAAATTATGTGAGGCAGAACAATGGATTTCTGTTTCCAAAACACTTTCATGTTGCTAGAATCACCAGAGTTTTTGGATGGACATCAAGGTTTGAGCAGTCAGGGTTGTTTTTTTCATGACTAGGCCTGTCCAAATCCCAAATGAAAAACAAACATGGTAGAGTATGTCTTAGTTGCTCAACTACTAATTTGCTACTGATGCAAAGTACAGAAACTTGTCTCTTAATGGGAATGGACTACTGAGAGCAAATTTTGTTCTAAAGCTTTCAGTAGCCTTGAAAGTGCTGGACCTTACCTAACCCTCTCCCTCCTAGTGCCCCATTGTGATCCCTAAGACAGCCAAGAGATCCATGTTAAGATAGGGTTCCCAGGTCCTGTTTAGTCTCCAACAAGGGACTTTGGGGAGGTGTTACTGGAGGGGGTGGGCATCACCAATGCAAAGACATCACATTGGGGACTGTCCCAGTCCGGTGGCCGCGGGACGTCTACCCCACCCCCCAGAGATGCCCCAACCACCCGACTCACCCGGGAACCTGCAGAGAAGCGGAGCAACCACAATGCTACGGCAACCGGTGGAGCCGCGGTCCAACTCCTCAATGTGGGACGCCCCAGGAGAGACAACGTTTGGCGACCCAGGGAGTTGCAGTAGTGTCGGCAGAGCACGGCCCGTGGAGCATACACCCTGGAACCCCACCCCAGTGAGCAGCGCTGTGGACATCGCGGCGGGAGAGCTGAGGGTGGACATGATGAGGAGCCCAGGCAGCCGCACCGTTGGTGCGGCCCCTGGGCCAACAGGACCGCCGATGCCACACTTGTAACCATACCCAGAATGCCCAGACAGCATCTAGGCTTATCACCGGGGGTGGGGACAGACTGGGAGTAGAGGGGGTGAGAGACACAGGTGGTGCTGGGAGTGGAGAAGGGGGAATAAAAGGAGAGAGGGGCCGGGGAGGAGAAACATGCGATGGAACTGAGCTGAGAGAAACGGGAGAGAGAGAGAGAGAGAGAGAGAGAGGGAGAATGAGAGGTGTCCTGCGCACGCCAGCAGAGGGACCTAAGGGGTGATGTTAACCAGTGTTCCCTCTAAGCTGAGTTAGTGTGAGCTAGCTCACAGTTTTTTAGCCTCTGGCTCACATATTATTGTTTTAGCTCAGGAAGGGATGGCTCCAGAGCAAGCTAATTTATGCAGTAGCCAAATTGCTCGCTCACAACTTTAATGCCAGTAGCTCACAAGGTAGAATTTTTGCTCACAGGACTCCACAGCTTAGAGGGAACGTTAACCCTGCCCCCTGCTTATCTGAGGCCCCACGGCAAACTCCTCCTTAACGAACTCCCTCCAACTCCCAGGACCGTCCGCCCTGGTGGGAAGCCAGTCGCCACGGGCAGGTCAGCTCCCGGGCCACAGACGAAGCCCGACAGGGACATCCCTGTCCAAAGCCCCACCCCCAAGAACAATCATCCATGGCCACCCCTCTCCCTCCCCTCCTGTGAGATTTAAAGGGCCCACCAGTCAGGTGAAGGGCCCTTTAACTCATGCAGAAGGGAAAAGGGAAGTGCGGGCACCCGCCTAAACTCCAAGCAGTGATGCTGCTTGGAATTCAGATGCGCAAGTGCGGTCCCCGCTGGTCAAAAGCATTTAAAGGGCCCCTTTACATGCTTCTGGCCAGAGGGGCCCTGTGCACCTGATCTCCAAGCGGCAATGCTGCTTGGAATTCAGGCATGTGGTCCCGGTCCCCGCTGGCCAGAAGCACTTTGTTGTTGTTGTTCAGTCGCACAGTCAAGTCCGACTCTTTGCGACCCCATGGACCAGCTCCCGCCAGGCCTTCCGGTCTTCCACCGTCCTCTGAAGTTGGCTCAATTTCATGTTTGTTGCATCTATGACACTGTCTAACCATCTCATCCTTTGCCATCCCCGTCTTCTTTGACCTTCAGTTTTTCCCAGCATCAGGGTCTTCTCCAGTGAGTGCTCCCTTCTCATTTGGTGGCCAAAGTATTTGAGCTTCAGTTTCATTATCTGGCCTTCCAGGGAACAGTCAGGGTTGATTTCTTTTAGGATTGACTGATTTGATCTCCTTGCAGTCCACGGGACTCTCAAGAGTCTTCTCCAGCACCGTAGTTCAAAAGAATCTATTCTTCGGCGCTCGGCCTTCCTTATAGTCCAACTCTCGCAGCCATACATGACTACTGGGAATACCATTGCTTTGACCATGCGGATTTAAGAAGCATTTAAAGGGCCCCAAAAGTCAGGGGAAACCCCACCCAGACTGGGGCTCTGGCGACCCTATGTTAAGAAGACCACTCGGTCTGGAGAGGCATTCTGGAGAGGCATTCACCACAGCTGTTCTGGCCCACGTCACCCATGGAGTTTTACCGATAATTTAGATTTCAGAATTGGCATCGCTGGAATCAAGCAAGTATCTCATGCCCAGTGTTAAAGTGTTGTCTGTGTGTGGGTGTGAGTGAGGGCTTTGGTCACATGGTATGAGAACCTGGACTTGTGGGATTTGTGAGGCTGTTTCCCCCCCACAATCGATTTTAACGTTGTGCTATTTTTAATTAGGACAATTAGGATATTTCTATGGGCTCAGTGTCAACTTAACCATGACTCCTTCAAAGAGGAAAGTGGCTGGCCCCCAATCTGATTGTAGAAGTAGCACAATAGGACCAATGCTCCCTCTAAGCTGTGGAGTCTTGTGAGCAAAAATTCTACTTTGTGAGCAACTGGTGTTAAAGTTGTGAGCAAGCGATCTGGCTACTGCATAAATTAGTTTGCTCTTGAGCCATCCCTTCCTGAGCTAAGGCAAAAATGTGTGAGCCGGAAGCTAAAGAACTGTGAGCTAGTTCACACTAACTCAGCTTAGAGGGAACACAGAATGGGACCATCTGTCACCAAGCTAGGTAAAGGTAAAGGTTCCCTTGCTCGAAAGCCAGTCGAGTCCGACTCTAGGGTTGCGGTGCTCATCTCCGTTTCAAAGTTGAAGAGCCAGCGCTGTCCGAAAATGTTTCCATGGTCATGTGGCCAAGGCGCACGGAACGCTGTTACCTTTGCACCGAAGTGGTACCTATTTATCTACTTGCAATTTCTTGCTTTCAAACTGCTAGGTTGGCAGGAGCTGGAACCAGAGACGGGAGCTCACTCCGTCTTGCGGCAACTCGGGTCTTGAACTGCTAAACTACTGACCTTCCACAGCCTGCAGTTCAGTGTCTTAACCACTTGAGCCACCGCAGCTCCAAGCTTGGGGCTCCTAAATACTCCTTGGGCTCCCCAAGTATGCCAAAAAAAAAAAGTAAGTTAACCAAAAGAAAAAGTCCCCCCCCCAAGTGTCTCCTGGTGAAGAATAAATGTGCTCCTAGAGGCACAGAAGTTATTTATTTATCACTTACTTGATTTATATTCGGTCTTTCTTTTTGAGAGTCAAGGAGAATTACCAGATTTACTAAAAATGCAGTGGAACAGCGTAATAATCAATGCCATAAAACAGGATTACAAAATTAAAAAACAATGCAATAAAAATTGTATAAGATTTGCCTTGCCATAAACAGTGCACTGACTGGATTCCAAAAATTAGGAAAACAGTAAACAGTGCAAGAAACTATCGTTCTCTCCCTGGCCGTAGCCAGGATTTCTTTCATTGGAGGGCATTTAAATTTCTCGGGGGCACCTAATTGATTTAATAAGAGTTAGTTAAATTAAGTGCCCCACCACTTTTCACCTAGCCGCACACAATCTCCTCCTCTTCCCCCCCCCAAGGGGGCTTCCCCAGCCTGGACCCCTACCCCTGGTTGAGTCGTTCACTCTGTAGGCAGGCGGGAAGGGAAGGGAAGGCCCGCTGCTCTCCCTTTTACAGGAGCTGGGTAGGGAAGGAAGGCAGTCTCTGCTCTCCTCCAGCCTCTTCCACTTGCTCCCGGACTGGCCCGGCTTGTTGGGAGAAGGGGAAGGCCTCCTCAGATGCACCTGCCTCCCCCCCCCCGCACCCCACAAGGCAGCTCAGGCTGTGCTCACTCCCTCAGCACCCCGTCCTTTTCTCAAGGCTGCCTCACTGGGAATGTGAGAGGAGAAACAGTGGCAAGAGAAAGAGGAAGAGGCCTCGGGCTGGCGGTTGTGTTGGGTATCGGGTGGCAGGAAGAAAAAGGACCCCACGGCCCAGCCGTGGATGGGACTGAGGAGCCGAAGCTGCTCCTGATGCTGCCGCCGCCAATGATTCTCTACAAGGAGGGGTCAAGGTAACTTCCCTGGTAGGGCCGCGGCTGGAGGCTGAGGGGGAGGAGGCAGCAGTGGCCAAGACCCCCCCCCAGCAGCCAGGCCTGGGAGGCAGCAACTGCCACTGCTGCCATGCACCTCCTTTCCCCCCAGCAGCTGCTCCCAGATGACAAGAAGAAGAAGAAGAAGAAGAAGAAGAAGAAGAAGAAGAAGAAGAAGAGGAGGAGATTGGATTTATACCCCGCCCCTCACTATCCAAAGGTGTCTCAGAGCGGCTTAGAAACTCCTTCCCCTTCCCCTCCCCACAACAGACACCCTGTGAGGCAGGTGGGGCTGAGAGAGCTCTGACAGAAACTGCTCTTTTTCAAGGACAGCTGTGCCAGAACTATGGCTTGCCGAAGGTCATCCAGCCAGGTGGAAGTGGAGGAGTAGGGAATTGAACCCGGTTCTCCCAGATTAGAGTCCATGCACTTAACCACTACACCAAACCACTACGCCAAACAAGGCTGCGGGGGAAGGCAAGGAGAGGCCAGTGGGGCTGCTGGTTGGCTGGCAGGCAGGGAAAAGGGCAGCGGCAGCGAGTCCTCCGGGCAGCCCAGAGAGTCAGGGGTCCTGGGCTGCCAAGGAAATCATGGAGCCTTAGCAGGAAGTTGGGGGGCTGGCCCACGGGAGGCCCCACTGTAGCTACGGGCCTGCTCTATTCCCTTTTTAAAAGTGCCGTCCTGAAGAATTGTATTTTACACATTGTTGAAGCCTTGGTGAAGGGGAAATTAGCATGAGTAACCTGGAGGGGGGAGAAATCAGATGGGGGCTGACTTTCACATTGTTATTCCCCTCCCACAATTTATGTGGGCCTCAGCTTCTAAACTCCTACCGATTACATAGAATGGCAGTCGCCATTTTGTATGCTTGAACGTTTATCTATACAACGAAGACTGCAGGATAAGAAAAAAAATACATTGAAGCTGGCAAGATTTTGGAATAAGAAGTGGGACTTTCTCACCGGATAGCCCTTTTAGTTTCACTTCTAAAGCAACAAAGAGTCCTGTCGTACCCTACAGACTACCAAATGCATTGTCACACGAGCTTTTGAGATGTAGTGTAACTATTTCATCCAGCAGTGTAACTACATCATCCATTTCCACACATCCTTTTCCAGTTATATCTAGGGCTGCCAAGTGGGGGCAGGTGGCGGGTAAACCCCCATTTCGGAGGCCTGATTTCCGCTCCCGTGGAATCGGGCCCCGGGGGGGACTCTGCCCCGGCGTGCGCGTCACCCGGAAGTGACGCAGGCACGCTGGGCATGCTGGGAGCGGGGCCACAGCCATACAAGGGAAAACCCTATGGTTTTCCCTTGTATGGCCGTGGCCCCGCCCCCAGCGTGCCCAGCGTGCCTGCGTCACTTCCGGGTGACGCGTGCACGCACACACCCGACACCGGCCGGGAGCTCCCCGCTCCCGTCAAAAAATCACTTGGCAACCCTAGTTATATCAGGCTTTCAAATTAATTAATCAACTAAATCAGTTAATATGACAATGTGATATTGAATGCAAGTCTACATGCAAGGGGTCCCCAACTTGTGCCTGTGGGTGCCATAGAGACCACTGACACCTTTTCTGGAACCACCAAGTGATCTCATTAAGTGGACTTTTGCCCAGCAAGTCTTCTCACTGACTATTGGAGATGTGATTGGCTGTGTTGTTGTTGTTGTTTTTCAATTGTTGTTATGGCAGCAGCTGCCCCCACAGCACAAGGATCTACATGGTTACTGAAGTTAAGCTGTGGCAATCATTTTGTGGCTGGCTCCGCCTCCTGTGGCAGCCATTTGTGGCAGCCATATTGTTGCTGGGCCCACCATGCCATATTAGAATTCCAAACGTGCTCACAGGCTCTAAAAGGTTAGGGACCACTGCTACATACTAAAGAGCAGACCAAGATATTTATTAGATCATATAACACCTACAGTGGGCCAATGTTCCCTCTAAGCTGTGGAGTCTAGTGAGCAAAAATGCTACTTTGTGAGTTACTGTCATTAAAGTTGTGAGTGAGCTTTCTGGCTACTGTATAAATTAGTTTGCTCTGGAGCCATCCTTCCTGAGCTAAGAGAAAAATGTATGAGCCAGAGGCTAAAAAACTGTGAGCTGGCTCATGCTAACTCAGCTTAGAGGGAACACTGCAGTGGGCTACAGTGCAATCCTGTAAAGAATTAGTCTAGTTTATGCCCATTGAAAACAGTGGGCGTACACTGCAGTTAACTCTGCGTTGGATTGCACTGCAAGTCTGAGAAGTAAGAAATGATGAGGATGGTGCTGAATCATGATATTTCCCCTACTTTTTAAAAAAATCCTCCAACGCAACATCACTTCGTTTTGGGACAATAATAATGGTTTCTTCAGCCCTGTTAGCTCTTTTATCAGGTGCAAATGGAAAACACAACCACGTCGTCCCACTTAATCGAAATGTGTGAGGGAAAGTCTTGTAAAGTGCAGGCACAAATCACACTTAACAATAGGAAATCGATAGCTGGTGGTATGGAGGAAAGATTTCCTTCATTCTGGAGAAACCATTATGTACAAAAAGGAGCAAGACTTCTTTACAGTTAGGTATTTGCTTGAAGAACTCATCCCAATCATGTCCAATGTTCCAATGAAACCTTGTTTTGGAAAAAAAAAGTATAAAGACTTAATTGCTGTGCAATTTTATTGGGTCTTTGGTGAACTAGGAGCCAGTGTGGCGTAGTGGTTAAGAGTGGTGGACTCATATCTGGAGTACTCCACTCTTCCACATGACTCCTGCTGGGAGAATTTGGGCCAGTCACAGTTCTCTCAGAACTCTCTCAGCCCCGCCTACCTCACAAGGTGCCTGTTGTGGGGAGAAGAAAAGGCAATTGTAGTTGCTTTGAGACCCCTAAGGGTAGAGATTTCAGAGAATGCAACCATATTCTGATGGTCATTCATGATGTTCAGCAGCACTGACTCCCATGAATCCACAACAACAGGAAGAGAAGAAGAAAAGATGGTTTTTATACCCTGCTTTTCTCCGCCCTAAGGAGTCTCAAAACAGCTTGTGATCGCCGTCCCTTTCTCTACCCACAACTTGTAAGGTAGGTGGGACTGAGAGAGTTCTGAGAGAACTGTGCCTGGCCCAAGGTCAGCCAACCAGAAGTTTTCTGTGTAGTGAGAAGTTTGCTATGGCCCCTGCCACACCGGGGGAAATTGATACGGCGAAAGTGCGGCTTTTTAAAGCCGCACCAAAAGAGACACACGGCAGCGGGATCAGACAGATCCCGTGATCCGCCATGCAGTTGCTCCCCGGCATGATCAGATGCTGGGGAGGGGGAGCCACGGAAGGGAGCGCATGATGTGTGCGCATGCGCAGTTTGGCTGGGAGCCTCCAATGCTCCTGAAGACGGGCGCTCCGGCGCTCTGGCGGCCGCTTGCGGGTTGGTGCTACCTTTTTGTTGTTGGTTTTTTACTGCGTGGTTTAGGCCTGAAGGGGCAGATCGGGAACGGGTGCACGCCGATTCCCAGATGTTGCAGTGTGCTCATGCCCATTTGCTGCGCCCCTGATCCGTCCCTCTTCCGGGCCAAAACCTCCCGTGTGACTGGGGCCTATGTAGTGCAGTAAATGTAGCAGGTTGTAACAACAACATTTGGGATTTCATCTAGTGCAGCATGAGACAGTCCCATACTGGATACGAAGGGCATTTTAAGCACTGAGGCAATAATAGTTAAAGTCCACATAAAGATGGATTGAAGGACAAAGTGAGATGGAGGAGTCTTCCTCCTATGTTCTTCCACCACACAAATGTCCTCAGAGAGTATCAGAGTCAAGGTGCCCTCTGATTGGCTCTGACATGGGCATGGCTGAAAAGAAGTCAACAAAAATAGCAGTGGTATAAAATAGACCCCTCGTCGTTCATGGGGGATCCATGTTGGGATAACTGTGAATTAAATCTGCAATTACAGGGAGGCTGGCACATTAAGGAAGGAGGCGGAGCCCCTAATAGCCCCACTGTGGCTATGGGCCAGGTGAGGCAGGGGTCTGCTGCCTCCCCATAGTCAAGAGCCTGCAAAATGTAGTGATGTAATGATTACAAAGACGGTGGCATGTTAGCAACAAGAACATCATAGGATCACCCTGTGGACCACAAATAAATGAAATCTCAAGTTGTGACTCAGCGAATGGCAAAGCCCTCTACTATTTAAAGACAAATGCGTCAACTGCACTGAAACGTTATCCCAGGGGTCCCCAACCTTTTTTTGATCCTGAGGGCACATCTGGAATCCTGACACGGCATGGTGGGCACTGAAACAAAATGGCTGCCACAAAATGACTGCCACAGGAGGCGGAGTCAGCCCCCAAGCCCTGCCCCCAATAGTGACCACCCACCCGGCCACCCCTCTCCCTCCCCTCTTGCCCGATTTAAAGGGCATCAGCCGGTCAGCGGAGACCACGTGGCCCACCAACTGGCTGGCTGGCCCTTTAAATCAGGCAGATGGGGGGAAAGTGTCCCTGTTTTAGAAGCAATGGCAATTTTCAGAGTTGCACAGCTGGCACAAGAAGGTGTGAGTTGGTATGTGAATTTTGAAAACTTTCCCAGGCTCCTCATGCAGGAGGTAGCACGATGTAAGTAAGTTAAGTAAGTAAACACAAATGCATAGAAGTCTCTTTTGCTCTCTCTGAACATCAGGTACCTGTGGAGGTGGGAGGAAACTGCATTGCCCAGGTTTTGTGATACTTTGAATGCTGCCAGAGCAAGATTAAGAACATAAGAGAAGCTTTGCTGGATCAGACCAGTGGTCCATCTAGTCCAGTGTCCTGTCTCACACAGTGGCCAACCAGTTCCTCTGGAGGACCAATAACAGGGAGGAGGGGGAGGAGGAGATTGGTTTTATACCCTGCCGTTCACTATCCAAAGGAGTCTCAGAGTGGCATAGAGGCCAAGACCTTCCCCTGATGTTGCCTCCTGACACTAGGGATCACAGGCTAACTGCCTCTGAATGTTTAGGTTCCCCTTAGTCACCACGGCTAGTAGCCACTGATAGACCTATCCTCTATAAATCTATCTAATCCCCTTTTAAAGCTGTTTATTCCTGCGGTCATCACTACATCCTCTGGCAGCTAATTCCACATTTTAATCACACTCTGTGTAAAAAAGTATTCCCGTTTGTCCATCCTGAATCTGCTGCCCATGGTGTAAAGAAGGAGGGTACTAGGAAAACAGTGCATCCCCCCTACTGGCAGAGATACTCCCATTGTAGAGGACGGGGGTTGGGTTCTTATAGGAAGGTCTGTTGATTATGAGCTGATTTAGAAAACAGCAGGGGTTTCCCCCAAGCATTTGGCAAAGTTGTCTATAATAATGGCTGGACTCTTTCCTTATCAATCCCGAGGCCGTTCACCCACCACTTGCAGCAATGAAATTACACAGCCACCAATGCTCGGCATACGCAGAAATTAAGACATCTGAAATTAGTCTCTTCCAATGATCTTCCCAGTGCAATCCTATGCAGAGTTACTCCAGTCGATGCTTCATCCGGCTTAGATAGGCATAGCCAGGGGTCATTTTGTAGAAAAAGAGGTGCAGGAGCTCATTAGCATAACTCATTAGCATAACTTATTTGCATATGCCACACCCCTGACATCAATGGAAGTGTGTCAGAAGGAGACACCCACCGCTCAGGCTCCTATGGACTGTTTTGGATTGCTAGCTATTGGGTGTGGGGGGGAAACGTGCAGGTCCGTCCTCGCAGAGGAGGGAGAGCTTCTACCTGAATAAAACTTGGTCTTAAAGGTGCCACTGGACTGTTTTGGATTGCTAGCTATGGGGGGGGGGACGTGCAGATCTGCCCTTGTGTGCTCCTGCAGGAAATGACCCCTGGGTGTAGCTCTGCATGGATTGCACTTTGCAGAATTTGAGTGAGTGACCATCTTTGTAAATGCAGTAGAGTTTTTGGCCAATGCAGGAGAGAATGGAGAGTATCAGTTTACTTCCCACAATTAGAAAATATACCTTTACACATTTATCTGCTATTTTTACATATATATTGCTTTAGAACTTTTGACCTTATAACCTTAGTTTATTTAGTTTTGTCTTTTCATATCTTCATCATGTTACATGTTCATTTGCTGTTCAGCCCGTCTAGAAGTTTGAACTTTACCTACCATTTCAATGTATTTGAAAAAGTGTGCCTGCACACGGAAGCGCATACCTCGAATAAAACTTTGTTGGTCTTAAAGGTGCCCCACTGGACTCTAAATTTGTTTCAACAGTTCCCTACAGTTTGAACCAACTGGCTTTGTTGGCTTGTATCTCAGGAACATGTGGTTGCTTCTTTCCCAGTAGCTCTTATGAAAGCTGTGGGGTTTGTTGTTGTTCGCATCTGTTGGGATATGACAGAGATGCAAAGCAAAAAAACATTCTGACTCGAGTTCTCAGAATCAAGCACGATGCAGCCAAGAATAACTTAAAGGCTCCACTTTAAGACACATAGCGATATTTCAATATATTTTTTTTTGCTTGCTGCCTTGTCTTTGGTTTCCCTCTCCTGTTAATAATTAAAGAGATCTATTATTTGACTATGCATGGCTTTTCTTGGTGCCACTTAGCTCTGCAAACTGATGGGAATGCATTAAAACGTAGCATTAAAGACATAGACAGGTTATTTTTAGTTTTTAAAAAAATAGAATTGTGGGAGCTCCACGGCCATTCTGTGAAATCTAAAAATATGCTGTCAGTAAAAAGCAAGTCTGGCAGCCGAAATGTAAAGATGGGGGGGGGGGAACAAATGAGAAAGAGAAAATAGCATTCAAGATGCTAATGAATGAGTAGATTAATTACAAGTTGCCCTTGATGATCAGGCATGCATTCACCTGCAGTTCTAGTTATGTAAATTAAATTTTTCCTGAAGGCCAAGACCCCATACGATACAGGATATTGTGTAGTGGGTTAGATGCATGTAGAAACCACAGAGACAGATGTAGTGATCAGCATGGTTTACTGGTACACAATTAGAACACAGAATACCGGCCGGGTGGCCAGCTATATACAGAATCTGGGAACCCCTCTAGATCCTATTGGTGGGTTTAAACCTCCCGCCAAAGTCCCTATTGGTTCCCCAAGGAAAGTTCAGGAGCCCAGTCCCTATTGTTCCTAGGGAGTTAAGCTCAGCAGTGAGTCGCTGGCGCCTAGTGGTGGTCAGCGGACATAACACAGGAGGTCCACAACTGATCTCCCCGTGGCAAGACTGTCACTCAAAAGCAGCTGCCGAGGCCAGTAAATTAGATCAGGATAAACCCTGTCGTGGATCTCCTGCTATCATGTTTGTTTCCGCTTTGATGGACCGATTGCACCCCGCACCGCATGTGCAGCTGCCACCAACATGCTTCTTTACACATTCTCCCGTGCAAAGTCTGTGTCAGAGTCCCACAGCAGTCCGTCTCAAAAAACGTTCCTTCAGAAGGATCAAGTTGATTGAAGACAGGAAAGGCAGGTCAGCTGTGCATACATCCTTTGTTAGAGCTAACTCTCCTGGCAGGAGAGAAGACATACTGCATTCAGAGTGGGACCCCCTGATGGAGCTGAACCAATCAGAGGTGCAACCCTTGCACGCCGAAAATAATGGGTCCAGTTCCCGGGCAGGGAAAAGCGAGCAAAGTACCAAGGTCAGGCTAATAGATAAGACACAGTAGATCACCATCTCACCCCTGCCGCACCACGCTCCTTACCCCTGGCCCTCCGCAGTCTCACTGGCTCTTCCAACCTCCTCACCACCACCAGGGTGGGGCTGGGGAAGTAGAGAGAGGGGGAAAGAGAGAGAGAGAGAGAGAGAGAGAGAGGACATGTGTTCTCTCTCTTTCTTTTTC
>NW_015175973.1:1536540-1542162 GCF_001447785.1 Gekko japonicus
GTCAAGAGCTCTCTCAGCCCCGCCCACCTCACAGGGTGTCTGTTGTGGGGAAGGGAAGGGAAAAGGAGTTTGTAAACTGCTCTGAGACACCTTTGGGTAGTGAAGGGCGCGGTATAAATCCAATCTCTTCTTCTTCTCTTCTTCGTTCCCTTGGATCAGCTGTTAAAGCTAACAGCTGTTTGGAGGGGATTAAAATGGAGGAGAAGTGGCAGGGCGGCTCTTGAAGGGAAGGGAATGCCCCTGTGACCTTCTCAGAGAATAATCTAATTAATAATCTAATTGTGTTCCCTGCTCCCCTGCCCCAGCAACCACAATTTTCTGGCCATTGTCCTGGTCACTATCCCGTTCTGGCTTGGATCTGCTTGCTAATGGCCACCAGGAGCCATATAGGCATTGGCCCACCAGGAAATTTCCCTGTGAATTAAAAGTCCAGTGCACCCAATATGCTACTCTGTCAAGTGTCACATATATTGGTGAGCTACCTACCTATCTAGCTAGCTAGCTAATGAAGTTTTGCTATTTTTAAGCCATGTAATCATTTACAGGCCTAGCATTCTATTCAACTGTCCACAGTTTACTGCCAGTGATGGGATTAATTAACATTTGCAAAACTTGACGACACCTCGTCTGTGAAAGGCAAAAAAGAAAACAAAAAACAACACACACAAATATTCTGGTTTTTATTTCCTTTCACTCATCTGAATTCCTACGGGGACATGAAAGAAAATGGTTTTCATTGTGAACTGCACACGTCCCAAGAAGTTATGTTCAAATCAGCACTAATGCAGTCTGAGCACCTTCTTGTCCATATTTCCTTTTCATTCATCTCCCCTCCTACCGTTCCTTTAAAGAAAAAGGAGTCAAAACGTGAAGCGGAACATACTAAAATAATTAACAAATGTGAGCTGGTTCCACTACCATTGCGATTCATTCCTCGATTAGTCATTTGTGATAGGAATTCTGGTCTTTCTGATAAAATCCTTGATGATAATGATCAAAGAGAGCAGTAACAAAGGAATTCCTCATAGGATTGTCTTGAAGCGAAGCACATTCAAAAGAGTTCAAACATTTCAGCATGTTTTCGCTATTGTTTCCCCTCCCCCCACGTTTTCGTACTCTACATTTTTTTCTTGCTTAAGGGTGTTACAGCTGCTGATTTTTTAATTTTAGTTTATTTCTTATTTGGAATAATAGATTAGACCAGTACATTGTAATGTAACATAAGGAACAGTAGAATGTAATGTAATTTGGAATGGTAGATTGGAATGTATTTCTCTGGTCTGGGGACAGGGGAGGTTACTCTACACAGCCAGTCACCCCACTTCAAAGAAGAAGATGCTGTAAGGTCTCCTCCATGTTTGAGAGGAAAAAGATGGAGCATAATGGTAGGGTGTCAGTTAATCACCCTAAGCATTCCACAATTAAGGATAGATCTGCCCATCAATCTCCAACTTTGACATCTTTATTTCCTTCACTATGTTCCCCTTGGAATTAATAAACTGTAACCATATAAGCTTGTTATTCCTATTTGACCCTTGAATCTGCTGAAAAAAAAAAAGAACCTCTTCATTATGCTGTATGCTAATTTACTGCTCACCTTCTATCTATATGTATGGACAGTTAACTTCCATTTCAGTGTACCTGAGGAAGTGTGCATGCACACAAAAGCTTATACCTCGAATAAAACTCTGTTGGTCTCAAAGGTGCCACTGGACTCTGACTTAGTTCTGCTGCTGCTGATCATTTATGGGAAAAATATGTTTCAATCAATTGCTTTTTAAAATGACGCAGCCAGATATCCCAGGCAGAGTCGGCATCCACAACACCCCCTCAATATGCCAAAGGCACGTGAGGCCATTATGTTCACCATCTTGAAAGTCTCAGATTACATGGAGATCTCCTCAGGCTGCATGAAGCCTGCCTCATATGTCTCTTGAATTAGCCTGGGACCCATCACTGGGGGTGTCTGTGTGTGGGGGGGAGGTATTTGTGATTTTTCTGCATTCTACAGGAGGTTGTACTAGATGACCGTGGAGGCCCCTTCCAACTCTATGATTCTATGTGTGTCTTGGGGTGGGGGGGGGGGGCCACAGATTCTTTCTGGAGGTTGTACTAGATGACCGTGGAGGCCCCTTCCAACTCTATGATTCTATGTGTGTCTTGGGGTGGGGGGGGGAGTGCCACAGATTCCTTCTGGAAAGCTTTTCATCTCATTAGAACCCAGAGCTCTTGTGGAAATGTTAACAGAGGTGTACTTCCACTCTTTTGGATTTAGGTTATGAAGGATCTGAGTTAATAGCCTGGTTCTGCCACATACTTTGGGGGGATTGCTATGTCTCCTTTGCCCGCTCCCACTGCAAGCAGTGGAGGGGGAAAAACTTAATGGGGGAGGGGGAATGCTACCGGCTTCCACACCTGTACAATGGGTTGCTCGGGGAAAAAGTTGAAGGCAGCAGGAAAAGAGGAAAGCTCAACAGGATAAGGACCGATGAGGAAGCCCCGGCCCTCGGACCTGAGCAAGGCTGTTAACAATAGGACCTTTTGAAGGACACTAATTCATTTTTTGGTTTTTTGTTCAGTCGCACAGTCGAGTCTGACTCTTTGCGACCCCATGGACCAGATCACGCCAGGCCTTCCGGTCTTCTGCCGTCCTCTGAAGTTTGCTCAACTTCATGTTCGTTGCATCGATGACACTGTCTAACCATCTCATCCTTTGCCGTCCCCATCTTCTTTGACCTTCAGTCTTTCCCAGCATCAGGGTCCTCTCCAGTGAGTGCTCCCTTCCCATTTGGTGGCCAAAGTATTTGAGCTTCAGCTTCAGTATCTGGCCTTCCAGGGAACATTCAGGGTTGATTTCTTTTAGGATTGACTGATTTGATCTTCTTGCAGTCCAAGGGACTCTCAAGAGTCTTCTCCAGCACCATAGATCAAAAGAATCTATTCTTCGGCGCTCGGCCTTCCTTATAGTCCAACTCTCGCAGCCATGCATGACTACTGGGAATACCATTGCTTTGACCATGTGGACTTTTGTTGGCAGGGTGATTTCTCTACTTTTTATCATGCCATTTAGGTTCGCCATCGCTTTCCTCCCAAGGAGCAGGTGTCTTTTAATTTCATGGCTGCTGTCACAGTCTGCGGTGATCTGGGATCCCAGGAACGTGAAGTCTGTCATGACTTCCACGACCTCCCCTTCTATTTGCCAAGGAGTGATGGGGCCGGATGCCATGAACTTAGTTTTTTTGATGTTGAGCTTCAAGCCCACTTTTGCGCTCTCCTCTTTTACCCTGAGCAAGAGGCTCTTTAGGTCCTCTTCACTTTCTGCCATTAGAGTGGTATCGTCTGCATATCTGAGGTTGCTGATCTTTTCCCCAGCAATCTTAATTCCCGCTTGTGATTCATCCAGGCCAGCATTTCGCGTGATGTATTCTGCATATATATTAAATAAGCAAGGTGACAATATACATCCTTGTCGTACTCCTTTTCCTATGCTGAACCAATCAGTTGTTCCATATCTGGTTCTAACTGTCATTTCTTGACCCTTATACAGGTTTCTCAAGAGACATGTGAGGTGGTCTGGTACTCCCATCTCTTTAAGGACCTGCCATAGTTTGTTGTGATAATAATTCATAGGGTCACCATAAGTCTGGAGTGACCTGATGGCACTGAATACACACACAGGGATTCCTGGAAACTCTGCAGACCCCAACGTCACCCACCCCCAAGTCCTTGCGCCCCGACCCTCCCCCTGGTCACCAGGCAACCCTGTTTGCTATGGTTCTGGACGATGGTCATGATTTATACCTTCCACGCAGATAGGAGAAAGCACGCAGGGTGAGAAGCTGAGAAGGCTGGCTGATACGTAGGCTTGCTTCTGAAATTCCCCTGATCCAGAGCTATCCCGGGATTTCAGATTTCTGAATTATATGATTGTTTTACTTAAGTGGCAGAGATGCCCGAGGTTAATCCTTTGTCATTCCATATGTAATTTCTAAATTTCATGCATAATGCTATGCATCGGTTGCTCACTGCACCTTTCAGATGCTTTACTTCACATACCTGCCCTTCCCTCTATCAGACCAATGGGATCGTGTGCATTGCAGGGAGTGTTGGAAGGTTGTCGATTTCTTTTTGAATCTCACTGTGTTTTACCAATACGGAAGAGTACATGTATACATCAGTAAAACACTGCACACAGAGAGAGAGATCTTGAGGAAATCATCCATATAATCCCATCATAGTTGTTCTTTGCTGCATTTTTGTCAGTGCATACATGGAGAGCCAGTTTGGTGTAGTGGTTAGGAGCGCGGACTCTAATCTAGGAGAACTAGGTTTGATTCCCCACTCCTCCACATGCAGCTGCTGCTGTGACCTTGGGTCAGTCATAAGTTCTTTCAGAGCTGTTCTCTCAAGGGCAGTTCTTGAGAGAGCTCTCTCAGCCCCACCTATCTCACAGGGTAACTGATGTGGGGAGAGGAAGGGAAAGGGATTGTAAACTGCTCTGAGACTCCCTCGGATAGTAAAGGGAGGGGTATAAATCCAATCTCTTCTCTTCTTCATCATGTGTCAATGCATACATGTGCATTTTTGTCAATGCATACATGTGTAGGCAAAGGTATGTTTGAATGGATATTGACTTACCTCCCAAAAATGTTAATCATATATTCATGTTTATTTTCTTTGTATCTTTAGCCTTCGATATGGACAAAGGGAAATTCTACTTTACACACAGAGTGATTAAAAGATATGCCATCTTGGACTTTTAAAATCTGTTTTTTAACCTTCTACTTTAATTTCATCTGTGATTAAAATTTTAACAGTCTTCACATTTATCTTGTGGTTATTTGCCTTTTGTTGTATATCGCCCAGAGTCCTGCTTAGCAGGAACAAAGTGATTAGTAAGTCAAATAAATACATAAATAAAATAATAATAGTAATAATAGTAGTAATTGGAATTTGCGCCCAGAGAATGTTGTGATGGCCACAGGAATAAACAGTTTTAAAAGGGGATTAGACAGATTCAGGGAGGATAAGTCAAAAAATTGCTACTAGCCATGGTGCCTGAGGGGAACCCCCACATTCAGAGGCACTAAGCCTATGAATCCCAGAGCCAGGAGGCAGCGTCCTGTTGTTGGTCGTCCAGAGGAACTGGCTGGCCACTGTGTAAGACAGGATGCTGGACTTAACTGGACTAGAAAGTCTGTGGTGTCACGAACATAACTAGGAGTGTTGGTGACACAGGGTCTTAGAATAGAGTCCATATTTCCAGATACCCCCACGGTAATAGTGCCTGTCAGGGGTCATTTCACAGAAAAAGAAGTGCAGGAGCTCATTAGCATAACTCATTAGCATAATTTATTTGCATATGCCACACCCCCTGATGTCACCAGAAGTGTGTCAGAAGGCAACACCCACTGCTCAGGCTCCACTGGACTGTTTTGGATTGCTAGCTATGGGGGAGGGGGCGGGGATGCACAGATCTGCCCTAGCAGAGGAGGGAGAGCTTGTAACTGAATAAAACTTGGCCTTAAAGGTGCCACTGGACTGTTTTGGATTGTTAGCTGGGGGGGGGGGATGCGCAGATCTGTGCAAGAAGGAAGGAGGGAAGAGAAGGAAAGAAGGGGG
>NW_015175973.1:1542338-1577888 GCF_001447785.1 Gekko japonicus
GGAAAGAGGGAAAGAAAGAGGCTTCTTGCTCCTCTTGGCCTGGAGCTGCTGGGACCAGGGGGTGGGGCTTGTTGCATGTGCCCGTCCCCTGGGCTCTTTACTGCCGGAGCTCCGCTCCTGTGCGCTCCTGCAGGAAATGACCCCTGGTGCCTGTGCCTGAGACACTGGGGCATCCTGGTTTGCGTATTATATCATTGAATTTGTAATGTAATTTGGAATGGTAGATTTACATTAAATCTCTGTTTTGGGGACAAGGAAAATGCTTTACACAGCCAAGATGCTGTAAAGTTCGCCTCCATGCTAGAAAGGAAATGGATGGGGTCTATAGATGGGATTCTCACAATTTAGGGCACATAAATCTCCAGTTCTGACATATTTATTACCTATATTGTCCCGTCCCATCCCCCCCCCCCCCCGCACCCAAATAGAAAACCAGAAACCGAACTTGTAATTCTTTTGATCTGTTAATAAACATCTTCACTATTGTGCATGCTAATTTAACAAGCCACCCTGTATATAAACAGGTATGATCTGTAATTTCATTTCATTGTCTGACGAAGTGTTCATGCACATGAAAGCTCACACCTTGAATAAAACTAGGTGCCACTGGACTCTAACTTTGTTCTTTTGCTTTAGACCAACGTGGCTGCCCACCTTGATCCAACAACATACAGTAATTTAAAAAGTGGCTTTTTTTTTTTTTGCAACTCCTGTCCATATCTGGTCTGTGAGTGTGGCCATTCCGCCAAACTAAACTCTTCTGCAGTTCCTATTTTACTCTATGCAGATGATGCGGTTATTCTCTCTTTTACTAGGATTGGACTTCTGCACCTTTTACTAGAGTTTAACTCTTGTTGCAGTCGGAACTCTCTCTCTCTTAATTTTGATAAAACAAAAATATTGGTGTTCTCCAAAGCCTGGAAGAGTGAACAGTGGAGAATAGAGAGAAAAGAAATAGGTCAAATCATTCAGATACTTAGGAGTTTTGTTTCATTACAACCTAAGTTGGTGCCCTCATAGAGATCATTCTCTTAGTTTAGCTAGGAATAAGACTGCAACTTTAATCCATTTTTTTATTTAAAAGGTAATCAATTTGTTCTGGCAGCTCTCCAGATTTTTCAGGTGTTTGTTATTTTCCGTCTACTGTATGGGATACCTATATGGATTCAAAATTTTAATAAAAGAATAGAACTAATAAGTTCTACCTTCTTTCACAGGATTCTAGGTTTTCCTAACTCTGTCTCCTATTTTTCCCTCTGTGCGGAGCTAGGTTTTCATCTTATTGAATCACGGGCATGGATGCATCTGCACTTTAGTTCCCCTCCCAACAGTCTTATTGTTCAACTTCTTGCAGATCCATATATTTCCACCTGGTCACAAACCATAGTGCATAAAATCAAAACTATGGGAATTGACTTGGATTCTCTGGCGAAACAGCTATTTTGCAGGTGGTGCAGAGGAGGATTTGGGATATGGAATCCTAAATAATGAAGAAGAAGAAGAAGAAGAGATTGGATTTATACCCCGCCCTTCACTACCCAAAGGTGTCTCAGAGCGGCTTACAAACTCCTTTCCCTTCCCCTCCCCACAACAGACACCCTGTGAGGTGGGTGGGGCTGAGAGAACTCTGACACAAACTGCTCTTTTTCAAGGACAGCTGTGCCAGAGCTTGTGACTGACCCAAGGTCACATCAGCAGGTGCAAGTGGAGGAGTGGGGAATCAAACCCGGTTCTCCCAGATTAGAGTCCACACACTTAACCACTACACCAAACTGGCTATAGGGATAGAACATGCAATTGTCTCTATAGTGAACCTGATTCAGGTGCTCATATCCTTCTACGCTGTCCCCAATACTCTACCATGCCCAGCTATTTGATCAGTCCCCACTTACCTTCCACAAGGAATTCGAATGACAATGATCTTAAAATTCTATTGTCTGATAAGTTCTCGGCAATTACCCTTTCTGTTGCTGAATTCTTAGCTTATGTTTGGAAGCTAAGGGTAAGGGCGCATAAGTCTTAATCCCCCTTGTGCTCATTTGGATTGTTATATTTTTAACTGAGTTCACTATTCTTGAGAAGTTTAAAAATGATCCCCTGTTGGTTTAACTTGATGTAACTTGTTATGATCTATTAATTTGTTCTATTAATTTATTTGTTCCATTGCCTTCCTCATTGTTCCTGTGTTATGCCAATAAAGGTCTATGTATATGTATGTATGAGTGCTTCAGATGTACAAGGGGGAGTAAGTTCCATTAGAAATAGGGGACCATGTAGGGTGCCAGCCATGATGTACCCTTTGCACTAGAATTGTTTTTATTGAATATAATACCAGAAAGCCTTAAAAGATCAGATATCTATATGATTATACATGTTGTAGCTACTGCTAGAATTCTTTATGCTAAATATTGGGGAAAAGAAGAAACACCTTCAAAAGAAGAAATAACCTATAAATTTTTAGAAATGGTTGAGATGGACAAATTGACTCTGCTCTTACAAAGCAAGAGTGAAGATATCTTTGAAAAAACATGGTCAAGACTTTATAAATGGATTGAGTGGTACCTTATGTAACAGTTGTTATAACAATTAAAAATTATATATAGGAATAGTAACAGAAATAGAAACTTTAACTACAGTATATGCACATATAATGTATTAGCATAGGTGCAGAAATTATTGATGTACAAAAAGAAAATCTTCAGCACTAATTGAATGTACTCCTGATTACTGTTTGTGTGTTTTGCTTGTTTCTTTTTTGTGTTGGTGTTGATGTTGATATTATGTGTTGGAAAATAAAATTATTTGATTAAAACAAGAAAAAGAAATAGGGGTCCAGGTAGGATGCCAGCCACGATGCCAACCGTTGCTGTCCTTAACCGAATGCCTGGTGGAACATCTCTGCCTTACAGGCCCTGCAGAATTGCATATGATCCTGCAGGGCTCTGATGTTATTTGGCCGAGATTTCAACCAGGTTGGACCAGGGCCGAAAAACCCCAGACCTGGTCGAGGACAGCCAGATCTCTCTAGGGCCGGGGACCATTAACAAGTTGTTCTGTGAAGAGTGTAATGCTCTCCCAGTGGTGTAATGGAGGAGACGGTCCCACAGATACATCAGTCCCACACTGGTCAAGGCCTTAAAGGTCAGAACCAGAACCTTGAACTTCTTATGTTCTTATGCATACAACTACCATCTATCTAAAGTAGCTATTTATTTTTATTTTATTTAAGCTGGCACCCATCAAGAGTTTATTTATCTATTTATCTATTTCGATTTATATCCCTCCTTAGGAAAGTGGGGATGGTCAGATGGGGCTTCTGCCCAATAAGGCTTCTGATTGACCATGGGAGGTCTCTCTCATGGATATAAAGAAAAATAATCTGCCTGGGGAAATAGTGATAAGATTCTCGAAGAGGCATGTGAGGGATGCATCTGGAGCACCCTTGAAAGTTGGAGATAATACTATCAGAATTTTAATAGACATTCCATTTGAAATATGACAAAGGAGAAAGAAGTACAAAGATGTAATTCTTTTTCTCCAGACAAATGCAATTGGATACAGATGGCTAACTCCAGAAGGCGTAACCTTCAAAATTAAGGACAAAAAGGAAAAGATTGACTCTGTTCAGAAAGCACAGGAATTTTTAAGAGTCCAGCTGGGAGAACCAGAGGAGGAAGAGAAAGAAGGGATGGACAGCAAGTCCAGTGGCGAGCTGGACTCGGGGTCTTCCGGAGAGGAGAAAGGGGCAGCAGCCCCTAAAAATCCTTATAAATTGCGTAAGAGACTGGGCAAGGGAAAATGAAGGCGGAAGGACTCTGAATTGTGCCTTTGAAAATATTGACACTAGATGCTTAGGGGTCTTGTTAACAGTTAAATTTAAGATTTGTAAAAGATAATACTAAACTTGACTCAGTTCATAATGGGACTAGTGTGATTGAGAGATAACGTATGTTAAGCTAATTTGATGATCTCCTCTCTTGGGTTTTTAGATAGTAGTGGGTATCTTTTCTTTATCCCTAAATGTAGTCCCTTTCCTTATTTCTGTTGTAGTTTGTAGTCTTAATAAAAATGCAATAAAAAAATCCCCTCCGGAGGGCAAAAAAAAAAGAGAGAGAGAAGGAAATGGCAACCCACTCCAGTATGTTTGCCAAGAAAACCCCATGGACAGTAACAAAAGGCTAAAAGATATGATGCCGGAAGATGAGCCCCTCAGGTTGGAAGGTGTCCAATACTGGGGAAGAGCAGAGGGCAAGTACAAGTAACCTCAGAAAGAATGAAGTGGCTGCGCCAAAGCTGAAAGGATGTTCAGCTGTGGATGTGTCTGATGGTGAAAGGATAGTTGATATTGCAAAGAACAATGCTGCATAGAAACCTGGAACGTAAGATCTATGAATCAAGGTAAGCTTGACATGGTCAAAAATGAGATGGCAAGACTGAACATCAACATCTTGGGAATCAGTAAACTAAAGTGGATGGGAATGGGCAAATTTAATGCAGAGGACCATTATATCTACTACTGTGGCCAAGACTCCCATAGAAAAAAATGGTGTGGCCTTTCTAGTCAACAAGCGAGTGAGAAATGCAGTAATGGGATACAATCTCAAAAATGACAGAATGATTTTGGTCCGAATCCAAGGCAAACCATTCAACATCACAGTAATCCAAGTATATGCCCCAACTACTGATGCAGAAGAGGCTGAAGTGGACTGGTTGTATGAAGACCTACAAAACCTCCTAGAACTAACACTAAAAAAAGATGTCCTCCTCATCATAGGGGACTGGAATGCTAAAGTAGGAAGTCAAAAGGTAACTGGAATAACGGACAAGTTTGGCCTTGGAGAACAAAATTAAGCCGGGCAAAGGCTAACAGAGTTTTGTCAAGAGAACACACTGGTCATAGGAAACACCCTCTTCCAACAACATAAGAGGCGACTCTACACATGGACATCACCAGATGGGCAACACTGAAATCAGATTGATTATATCGTTTGCAGTCAAAGATGGAGAAGCTCCATACAGTCAGTAAAAACAAGACCTGGAGATGACTGTGGCTCAGATGATGAGCTACTCATTGCACATCCCTTATGAATATACAGTGGAGGTGAATAATAGGTTTAAGGGACTAGATTTGACAGACAGAGTGGCTGAAGAACTATGGATGGAGGTTCGTGGCATTGTACAGGAAGCAGCAATCAGGAGCCATCCCAAAGAAAAAGAAATGCAAGAAAGCAAAATGGCTGTCTGATGAGGCTTTACAATTAGTTGAGGAAAGAAGGAAAGTGAAAGGTAAAGGTGAAAAGGGAAGATTTACCCAACTGAATGCAGACTTCCAGAGAACAGCAAGGAGAGATAAGGAGGCCTTCCTGAATGAACAATGCAAAGCAATAGAGGAAAACAATAGAATGGGAAGGACTAGAGATCTCTTCAAGAAAATTGGAGAAATCAAGGGAGCGTTCTATGCAAAGCTGGCCATGATAAAGAACAAAAATGGTAGGGACCTAACAGAAGCATTAGATAGAGGTGGCAAAAATATACAGAAGAACTATACAAGAAGGATCTCAATGTCCTTAACAACCATGACAATGTGATCACTGACTCTGAGCCATACATCCTGGAGTGTGAAGTCAAATGGGCCTTAGAAAGCATTACTAACAACAAAGCTAGCGGAGATGATGGTATCCCAGCTGAGCTATTAAAAGTCCTAAAAGATGATGCTGTTAAAGTGCTGCACTCCATATGCCAGCAACTTTGGAAAATGCAACAGTGGCCACAGGATTGGTAAAGGTCAGTTTACATTCCAATCCCAAAGAAGGTGTCAGGTTCAACAGCAAGTAAATCTCCAGACACGTTTCCAGGGAAGCGCTATACTTTATTAGACTACAGGTCTGTTGCCATGATCTACAGGTATATTGTTAGGAATGACAATGGGGCGGATGCATCCCTTCATATAGCATGATGCTGCAAATGAAATCCAAGCATGCACGCAGGAATTCTCTCAGCGGGAGGTTACATAATGAATGGGAGAATCTCCGTGCCTCATGAGAGCAGAAAGATTCACACCAACGGTGGAACACAAGCCCTCCCTTTTCCTCAAGGTTAGTCAGATAACCCAGTCTGGCAGCGCCAGATCGCACGGTCTCAGGAGCGCTTCCCTATTGCTGTTTACAGCAAGCGAGCAAAGCAAGCGAGCAAGCATGCACCGTAGTGCCACAGTTAGGAAAGGACACATACACATGAAATATGGCAGCTAGCTGACAGAAGGAATGTTCAGGCTATTGCACAATTGCACTCATTTCACATGCTAGCAAGGTCATGCTCAAAATCCTACAAGCTAGGCTTCAGCAGTACGTGGATAGAGAACTGCCAGAAGTACAAGGTGGGTTTTGAAGAGGTAGAAGAACTAGAGATCAAATTGCCAACATTCGCTGGATTATGAAGAAAGCAAGGGAGTACCAGAAAAACATCTACTTCTGCTTCATTGACTACACTATAGCCCTTGATTGCATGGGTCACAACAAATTGTGGCAAGTCCTTAAAGAGATGGGAGTATCAGACCACCTCACATGTCTCCTAAGAAACCTATATAAGGGTCAAGAAGCTACAGGTAGAACCAGATATGGAACAAATGATTGGTTTAGCATAGGAAAAGGAGTACAACAAGGATGTATATTATCACCCTGCTTATTTCATTTATATGCAGAGTACATCATGAGAAATGCTGGTGTGGATGAATCAGAAGCCAGAATTAAGATTGCCGGGAAAAACATCAACAACCTCAGATATGCAGACGATACCACTCTAATGGCAGAAAGTGAAGAGGACATCAAGAGCCTCTTGCTAATGGTGAAAGAGGAGAGCGCAAAAGTGGGCTTGAAACTCAACATCCCAAAAAACTAAGATCATGCCATCCAGCCCCATCACTCCTTGGCAAATAGAAGGGGAAGTCTTGGAAGCAGTGACAGAATTCATGTTCCTGGGATCCCAGATCACCGCAGACTGTGACAGCAGTCATGAAATTAAAAGACGCCTGCTCCTTGGGAGGAAAGCTATGGCAAACTTAGACAGCATAATAAAAAGTAGAGACATCACCCTGCCAACAAAAGTCTGTATAGTCAAAACAATGGTATTCCCAGTAGTAGTGTATGGCTGCGAGAGTTGGACTGTAAGGAAGCCCGAGCGCTGAAGAATAGGTGCTTTTGAATTCTGGTGCTGGAGAAGACTCTTGAGAGTCCCTTGGACTGCAAGGAGATCAAATCAGTCAATCCTAAGAGAAATCAACCCTGACTGTTCCCTGGAAGGCCGGATACTGAAGCTGAAGCTCAAATACTTTGGCCAGCCACCAAATGAGAAGGGAGCACTCACTGGAGAGGACCCTGATGCTGGGAAAGATTGAAGGTAAAAGAAGAAGGGGATGGCAAAGGATGAGATCTTATTAACTGGCACAGATGTTCCCAAGGATTCATGTTCTTTTGCTCAAAGAGCCCCTGGACATGCCCAACCATCAATGACCTGCAAACCAGAAAGGAAACAGAAGCTTAGCTGAGATCTAATTAGCTGAAGTTGAGAAGTAACACATTTGGACATGAAAATGGAAACCTCTGAAAAAACACATTCAATCTGGATTTGAACACTGTCCGCAAACAAAGGGAGAGAATCCCCTGTGGAGGGAATGGTGCATTTCCATCGCTTCGACACAAGGAAAACATCATTTTCTAAGACAGAAAGAACGCGACATCCCAGTGCACCTTTTCCAGTGGTACAGACGAATGCTTCTCGGCACGGATGATTGAAACCAGTTCAGCAGTGTGGTTTGAATGGCACCTATTTCACTGTCAGCTTGATGATATGAAGGAAATGGAATGGCGAAAAAAATGGGAGTCAAGTTTGAGGCATATTGATGGTTTGGGAAAAAAAGTGGCAGGCCTTTGAAGCTGCTCAAAGGTTCAGGGTGCTGAGGAAACAGATGACGGACCAAAGTGTGGGTGACAGAATCAAAATTGCATGATTAATGAGGGCGCATTTGCCTGTTTCTGTTCTTGTTCAAATATGTATCGCTGCCACATGTGTGAAATCTACCCAAATCAAAGAACCTGTGATGGATAAGCTACAGTCGGCGAAATACTAATAAAGCAGAGATTTACCTCATGAAGCAAATTACACTTGAAATGCTTTGTAATGGAGATCGCTTTTCATGTCGTGTGTGTTTGATTTACTGCTTAGCTTCATCCTCCAGCACAACATTTCTGAGCCAGGTATTCATTTCTACCAACAGGTTTTCTGATCTGATTACATAAAGAAGAACTGTGTTCTTTTTTTAAACAGCCCAATCTTAATCACATTACCAGGAAGTACGTCCACGATAATCAGTGGTTTTCTCGTGGGTAAACAACATTGGTTGGATTCTATGAGCCACAGGCCCCTTATGCTCATACAAACGGATAGATTTCCCTCAGCAACCCCAGAAGACTTCCAAAAACTAGTGCTTGGGGTTGGGGAAACTAAGTGGACAACATTTATGGTTTATTTTACTTCATGATTATTTGTATAATAGTTGCCCTGGTCACACAGGAGGATTTGCCCTGCGAAACAGATGGATTGAGGGTGGATTAAACCGGCGCGATCAGATGCCAACATCTGGCAAGCGTCGCGCACCCGCCCCTAACCCGTAGCTTCTGGCCGAAGATGCGGATCTAAAAGAAACTGGTGAAAGGGCAGTACCTACCGGATGACGCGCAGCACCGCAGCCGTGGGATCACCAACGCGCGGTTACCCGGTGGTATGCGTGGCAATGGTGAACTGCGCATGTGCACAACTGCTGCGGCTGGCCCTCCATGCCCTTCTTAGCATCGCTTCCCCTGCAGCATGTGATTGCAGCTGCCGGCAGAAGTGCAGAGCCTCGAGGGACCTGTCTGATCCCGCTGCCGCGCTTCTGTTTGTTGCGGCTCTAAAAAGCCGCACTTCCCCGTGGCTTTTCCCGCTCTTGTGACCGGGGCCAGTGTTTTGCTTATTGGTGGTCCTCCTAGCCCGGTGGTTCCAAAGTGACTTAGAACTTTCTCTCCTGCTTCATTTTATCCTCACAACCACCCTGTGAGGTAGGTGAGGCTGAGAGGGTGTGACTGGCCCAAGTGAGTGAGGATTCGAGCCTGGATCTCTTGAATTCTAGTCTCACACTCTAATCACCACAAAACTTTCTGTTTGCACAACAGGAGCAATTTTTAATTTAATTTCTCTTTCTTACTGTAGCCTCCTGTGCCCACAAGGACCACTTGACCCCCTGGATTCTGAGCATCAGAAGGATTGTGGAGGGTAGAGAAGGCAGGGGAAAATCTGAGGGCACTTTCTACTCACAGTTCATAGGCTCCAGGGTTGCTGTGGGGAAGAAGAAGAAGAGGAGGAGGAGGAGGAGGAGGAGATTGGATTTATACCCCACCCTTCACTACTTGAAGGAGTCTCAGAGCAGCTTACAATCTCCTTTCCCTTCCCCTCCCCACAAAAAACACCCTGTGAGGTGGGTGGGGCTGAGAGAGCTCTGAGAGAACTGCTCGTGAGAGAACAGCTCTGAAGCCACTTGTAACTGACCCAAGGTCACACCAGCAGGTGCATGTGGAGGAGTGGGGAATCAAACCTGGTTCCCAGAGTAGAGTCTGTGCTCTTAAACACTATGCCAAACTGGAAGGGAATTTCTTTTTCCAAACTTCACTTCTTTAGATAAAGCTGTTGTTACCTCTTGTTCTGTTTTTTCTCTCTTAAAATTGTGACTTCTCTTTCATTTCTCTTTGAAGAGAAATCAATGCACCCTTTTATAATTTCTGGCATTGCAGGTTTTTTCGATGTTTCACATCACCAGGAGGGTGTGTGCTCCGGCAGGAGGGCAGGAAGGTCTGGGAAGACCATTCCTGTTTCTGAGCATCTGCAAATCAAGATTCTGACATTTTTGCAGAACATCCTTTGAGCGGCTTCTCTGTTCAAATTTCTCTTAGATTGTAATGTATTCAGCCTGACATGCCCGGACTTGCCTGGGCTGGCCAGGCACAATTCATCTGTAGCTTCAGTCGAAAGACAAAGGTTCCGAAGGATCCTAGCTGGCCCAATCAAAAGGGCTAGCTTCCCAGCCGGGAGACCAATGGTCGTCCGGTTACTGTAAATAGCCTATCGGGAGTAGGGGGTGTGTTTAGGTGTACTTGGTGGCGGGTTTTCTGAATGCATATAAACCGGCCTGCGAGCTGGTCAGTTGTCTTTGTCCTGAACTAAATAAAGGTATGCTTAGCTGAAATCACTCTCCGTCTGCATACTTTTCATAGATCAAATCAAAGTTGATTAGAAACAAACCCCAGGTTCCTAAAAAAGAGGGAAAAGACTACTGAATTTCAGGGAGAAACTGCATAAAGAGGAATAAAACGTATTTTTCTTAATAACCGCAATAGGCCCCAACAGAATGTACTGAGAAAGTCCCTGTTAACTAGAAATAGTGGCCAAGTCCACACTGATAAATTAAAGTGATCTGAGAAAAGTTTAATATCCACCAGTTACAAATCTAAGGCAATACACACAGCTGATGTTTTAACCAGTTTTTGATTTTGGAGCTTTATTGTCATTATAAGACTTTTACTATTTCACACGGCACCTGCAAATCAAGCTGTGTTCAGTACCAGAGTGTACTAATTTACCCCTCATGTTTGTTGCCCAGAAAGCTTTTTACCACTGCAGTGGATTACAGGTGCACAAGATAGGGAAAATTGTTTGGTTTCTGTGGCTGACTATGAGAAAGCATATATTTACATAGCCACTAGCCAGGGCTCTTTTTGTACCAGTTACTCATTTGCATATTAAGCGACACACCCCTAATGTAGCCAATCCTCCAAGAGCTTACAGTAGCTCCTGTAAGAAGAACTCTGTAAGCTCTTGGAGGATTGGCTACATTATAGGGGTGTGGCCTAATATGCAAATGAGTTCCTGGTACAAAAAGAGCCCTGTTAAACACACCCTGACTTGGATAGCCAAGGCTAGCTCGACCTCATCAGACTGAGGAAGCTATGCAGGGTTGGTTTGGGCTAGTAGTTGGATGAAAGATCACCAAGGAATCCCAGGGTTGTTATGCAGAGGAATGCAATGGCAAACCGCCTCTAACTGTCTCTTGCCTTGGAAACCCTGCCGGGTCGCCTTCTAGTTGCAGGTGACTTATGGCAACCCCCTAGAGTTTTCAAGGCAAGAGATGCTTTGTGGTTGCCTGCCTCTTTGCCTGGACCTCCTTGGTACTCTCCCATTCAAGTACTAACCAGGGCCTACTATACTTAAATTCTGAGACCTGACAATGTGGTGGAAGGGTCCTGCTCTGGCCTGCGGGCCCTTTATCACTGTGCTCGCTACCTAGCTTTCTTCACACCTAGAGGGGCTTTTCTCTCCCTCTCTCCATTGTAGGAATTTAGGGATGCTAGTCCCCAGATGGGGGCAGATGGAGATCCCTGATTTTGTGGGCTCCTGCCTGCTGCCGCCCAGCCGGCCAGTGGGGAAATCCCCACCCCCAAGCCCCACCCCCAACAGTGACCACCAGCGGCCACCCCCTCCCTCGCCTCCTACAAGAAATGATGGAAGTCTAATGTGATACAGAGACCCACTGCCAGCATTAAAGGTTATAAAGTATTTATAAAAAAAGAAAATCCCCACATACATACTCTCAGTGCAGCACCAGATTGAGCAAGGGATCTAAATGGAAAGGGTAAAACAGAATCCCTCTATCTCTAGTGAATCTCAGTATAAGGCAGTCTCCTTAGCTTAAAAGGTTATGATTGAAAAGGTTTTCATTATCTTGAAGCTTTTGCTCAGGGATATTGACTATGGCTCCCTCCAACAGACCTCAGGTAAGAGTTCTGTCTGCCTCCATGGCATCAGCCACAAAGAGCCCCTCCTCCTCGCTCCCAGGAGTTTTATCATCTCTTTCTCCTCCCACTGACCAGGTCATGCAAGGTCAAAGAAGCTTTTCCTGCAGTCTCCAAGCATTTTTCCCTGAAGTCTATCGAGTACCTTAAGTCCTCCACATTTCTGTTCCCTGCTATATATCACCTGTCTAGCTGGAGGTGTGTGTGCGTGTGTGTTGACTATCTCACTGTGTTTGCCAGGCCTACCATTTGTATATCTAAAGGTGAAGCAGAAGGTCCCCAGTTCCACAGAAAGTCCCAGGTTCAATCCCCAGCATCTCCAGATAAAAGGACCAAGCCGGTAAGTGATGTGAAAGACCTCTTCCTGGGGCCGTGGAGAGCCATTGCCAGTCTGAGCAGACAAAACTGACCTTGATGGACTGATGGTGTGGTTCACTATAAGGCAGCATCAGGTTTGTTCAAGCTGTCAGAGAATCAGCTCCCTCCCTGCTCCCACTTGTATTCTGCCAAGAGAGAGAAAGCTTTTTAGAATCCAAGGTTTTGCTCAGTTCATTTCTCAACAGATAAGACTGGAGTAGCCTGGGCCATCCAGATTAAGGTTGCTGGGCCATCCAGATTGCTGAGTGTACCACAACTGGATCTAGTTTATGGGGAGACTTCAAGCAATCCATTACTGATTGGGATTTAACTCTTGTTGCCCTTTAGTGAAGTCATTCATACCGCACAGAAGCTAAATGCACCTTTTCAGTTAATCTCCCGCTGGTATCTCACGCCTCAACAATTAGCTACACTCATCACCAAAGCTTAGTCCACTGTGCTGGAAAAAAATGTGAAAACCTGGGAAATTACTTGCATTGTTGGGTAGCATGTCCTAGGGTGCATTCAGACGGGCCGTTCAGTCCACTTTCGGCACACTTCAGTAATGGATTTTATATCCACGTTCACACACCCAACATCTGTGCAACGTCCCCAGCCGTCGCTTTCCGGCTCAAACCCCCTTTAAAATGGAGTATTTTGTTACCAGGTCCCCAAGTGGTGTTTTCCTGATTCTCCAGTTCTAGCTGCACTTTTCTGACGTCTGATCGCTCCTGCGGTGTCGGGCCACTTCTGCTCGGAAGCCCGAGGCTTCCGCTCTTCGCCCGCCATTTTATTTTAGCGTCCGCGGTATGTGCACAGGCAGAGCTCCACTCCTGCATTATTAAAAACAATGTTTATACGGTGCCTAGTTTTGTTGGTTAGACGAGTTCGGGATGTCACGGAGGCCAGTTTCGGGGTAAAAGTTTAAAGGGAAGTGTTCCTTTAAAGTTTAAACGGAAGTGTTACAGCAGTCGGGTTGAAGTGAAAATTGCTGTTCTGTGCACTCACAAAAATTTTAATTCTACAGATGGCCGCCTGTGCACATGCCCAAACTGTGAGGGGAAAAAAAAACCACCGACACACGCTCCAGTGTGTGGATGGCGGGGAGCGATGTGGCTGCACAGCGATCCAGAATAAGGAGGTAAGTGTGATCATGATTCTCCAGGTTAAAAAAAACACGCATTAAAACGCTCCCAGCATGCCATCTGACTGCACCCCTAAATTTGTTACCTTCTGGGAATCTGTCATACTACGCATCTCATCTTTTACCAATATTGTCCTAACTCTTACACCAGAGGATCTACTGTTAAATACCTGGGGGGCCACAATCCACTCATATTCCATCAAAGTCTCCTTGCTATTATATGCTGCTCGAAATACTATAGCACTAAATTGGAAATCTCTAAAATCTCCTTCTCTCACACAATGGCATCAAAAGATATGGGATCTGTATGTCATGGCAAAAATTACAGACACTCTAGCATGATTTATTCATTCATTCATTTATTTATATTTTGACGTGCTATACGGCCCTGACCCCGGAGGGTCTCTGGGCGGTTTACATAGTGGGTTCTAAGAACGCTTGATCCCTAACTAGGGCCACATGATATAGGGGCGGGGCTGCCTACTGGCATCCAAGTGGTGGGCCTGTTGTTGCTCTGGCTTGGCTTCTTCCAGGTGGTCTCTGGTGCTTCGGGACGACTTTCGTCGACGGGGCCGTTCAGGCGCACGGCCCATGTCCGCTTCGGCCTCGGCTCTGTCCATTAGGCTCCGTCGCGCCCACGTTACACGTCATCGCATGCCTCCCGGTCTCCGCCTCCGCCTCCGCCAGCCGCACGATGTTATGCTGGCCACCAGGGATCGCTCCATCAACTTTGTTGCCACTGGATCGCCATTCCACCTCCGCCGCCGCCGATGTTCCATCGCTGCTGATGCCGCCACCACACACCTCGTCGGAGGAGGGTGCCCCCTACCCAACTAAGGGTAGGTACCCATTTGTCTACTCGCTTATTTTAAGTGCTTTCGAGCCGCTGGGCCATATTCATGGCCCTCTGCGCACTCCATGTTCCTCACAATCTGGCTACTAATACTTGAGTATCTCACTTCTCAGGTTGAAATACCACAACTAGTTGTTGATCTAGGCTTAGATATACTCTAAAGTAAATGTTTTTTGCCCAATGCTGTTTTACTACACGAGCTGTTCCTTATAACTGTAACTCCCTATCTTGGTTGGAAATAACATTATATTTACACAATGGTGCTCATAGTATGTATTTTACTGTCTGAAATTCCGAAGCTATGTATGTGTTGTCTGTATTGAGAATTTGTCAAAAAACCAATAAAATGTTAATAAAATAAAATAAAATAGAAGCTCAATGTACTTGGTCAGCAACTAGTTTTATTACCAAACACCCCCTCCCCAATATGCCAAATGACTCTGTTTCCACAGATACTGACAGCTCATTCCCCAATTCCGAGCTTGTAAACGACAAGCCTAATGGAATCCCACAGAGGGCCAAATTTGACCCAGAGCCACCAGTTGGAGCTGATCCCATTAATACATTAAAAAGCAAGTGACCACTCAGAGATCTTAGACATCAGCAGCCTTTCCCCCATAATCAGCTCACAGCTTGGTGCGTCAAATTGGCAGGTGTTCGAGCATCCCTAATTCAAGCAAGTGCTGGTTAGATTAACAGTTGTCTTAAACGCTCAATGAGAGAATTGGGTGGGCAGCCATGTTGGTCTGAAGCAGGAAAACAAACTTTGAATCCAGTGGCACTTTTAAGACCAACAAAGTTGTATTGAAGGTAATAAACGAAAGAGGAAGAGCGAATGTTTCCTGGTTTTTCTGACTTCAAACACAAAAGGAACTGCAAGCACCATTTCCTGGTTCTACAAACAGTATAGCACAGAAGAGGTGGAGCAAAAGGCAACGCATGGACAGTGTTCCCTCTAAGCTGAGTTAGTGCGAACTAGCTCATAGTTTTTTAGCCTCTGGCTCACAGATGTTTGTCATAGTTCAAGAAGGATGGCTCCAGAGCAAACTAATTCAAGCAGCAGCCAAATTGCTTGCTCACAACTTTAACACCAGTAGCTCACAAAGCAGAACTTTTGCTCAGAAGGCTCCACAGCTTAGAGGAAGCATTACACAGGGGCCTTTTGACATCCTGAGAAAGGTATTAAAAAGGCCATGGGAAATGGACAAATTATTTACTGTTAGGTCCTCAAGGCTTCATTGCTTTTATAAGCCAGAAGGAAACTGTGTTTTGTTTTTTAAAAGGCCTTGCTTTGGTAGCTCACATGACCATGTTTTCCTCTCTTTTTTCTCTGTCTCCTAATCTCTGCAGGTGTTTACCATATGTTTGGCTTCTGTGCAAAGGAATACAGTGTGGTAGAGTAGTAAGTTGTTACTCTCCATGTTACAACAGGGGGGCTCATGTAAATATACCTAGTAGCCTCGCACAATCAATATAAAACAGCAGATGTTTAACTAATCATCACTGAGAATTGTGGAGGGACCCGAGTGCTGCATGACGGAGTGAGCTCCTGTCTCTGGTCCCAGCTCCTGCCAACCTAGCAGTTTGAAAGCAAGACATTGCAAGTAGATAAATAGGTACCGCTTTGGTGGGAAGGTAACAGCGTTCCGTGCGCCTTGGTGTTTAGTCATGCCGGCCACATGACCACGGAAACGTCTTTGGACAGTGCTGGCTGTTTGGCTTGGAAATGGAGATGGGCACCGCATCCCTAGAGATGGATTCAACTGGCTTTCAAGCAAGGGAATTTTTCTACATTTAGTTTTTAATATTGGCCCTCTTTTTCACATTTTACTAACCTTTGGCCCTGGTCACACGTAAAGTTTGGCCCGGGAGAGGGACAGATTGGGGGCACAGCAAACGGGCACGATCTCACCGCAACATCTGGGAAGCGGTGCGCACCCGTCCCCGATCCGTCCCAACCCCCGAAAAGGCGCAGCAAAAATACACCACCTACTGAGGTGGTTCTTCCAGCACGGCCGCATCAAGGCCGGCCGTGGGATCACCGGCACGTTCTTCTGCCGGCGCATCCCCGGCTCCTGGCTGAACTGTGCATGCTCAGACATGCGCAGTTTGGCAGTCTCCCGTTCCCCACTGTCGCTTTCCCCGGCATCTGATCGTGCCGGGGAGGGAATGCGCCGCGGCTCAGGGGATCAATGTGATCCTGTCGCCGCATGTTTCTTTTGGTGCGGCTTTCGCCTGTTCCTTTCCCCCCCGTGTGGCAGGGACCTTTGTTAGGTTCCGAATTTTAGTGTTAAGGTTCAGTTTTTTTGCCCTTTCTGTCCCTGCTTTCGAGCAAGGGAAACCTTTACCTTTACTGGGTTTCTGGCGAAAGGTGGTTTTTTATTCTTCCATTATGTATTTGTACAATGGTGTCTAGAAAATGTACTTCTTGTGTGGATTGGATCATGGTCAGGTTACGGTGGGATGGAAGCCGCAGAGGGCCTGGTGAAATCTCTCCAGTGCTTCTTTCCCATGTGGCCAAATAATAGAAATGTCATCAATAAATCTGAGATACAAGAGGGGTGTTAATGGATGGGAAGGGGTGGAAGCGCTGGTCCAGGTCAGCCTTCAAAATGTTGGCACGTTCTGGTGCCACGCAGGTGCCCACGACTGCACCACTGATTTGAAGGAATACATGATCTCCAAATTGGATGTAGTGCCAGGTTACATTAGCCGGTATCATGAAACAGGCTGGTCTCTAGGCTGATTTGCTTTATGGATTGAAGACTGTGACAGTCTGTTAAGTATTCAGAGAACTCCTGTCTCTATATAGTTGGATAATCATTTCACTTTTGTATGCAGCTTATTCACTGGAGATTTGTATTCTTCTCATAAACCGTGTAATAAATTTTTTACCTCTGATTTCAAATGCCGTGATACTTTTTTATAATAATAAATGTTATCCCAGTGGGAATGTAAATATGCTGATCACACACAAAAAAAAGAATAAAAAGAAATTGTCATGGGAACTTTCGGAATTATGAAATATAGAGACCTCTTGCTTTGACACACAGAGAAGAAAAATTCCTCCTGATTTCTTTGTGACTGTATTTTCAATGGAAGGTAACGTGTTATGAATTTATTTCATTCTCTCCTCCCCCCGCGCTACGAATTTAGTCTCAGGGACCGTTCTGCAAACAACGGAACCTTCCGAAAGCAGCAGGGATTCCTGCACGGTGTGTCGTATTTCCCTTCAAACATATATTTTAATATATTGAATAAGGAAGGTTTATGAAGTGATATCTGTTAAGAGACACTCGTTAAAAGACTTTGTAAAATTCTCCCATCAAGTTTCTAGGTACAAGAAATGACCTCCAACAATCCACTCATCTTTGATTATTCTCCATAGAAAAAAAAAATCTCCCCCCCCCCTCAGATTCAGGTCCTGAATAATATTGGTATTTACTGATATCCCCAAATCCGAATATCACTATGATATTCGGATTCGGTAAGTATTCGGGAAACCCAGATCTTCTCCAGGTGGGCTGATGGCCTCCTCTGAACCTGGGCTGGGCCAGACCAGTGACAAAAATGCTGCACCCAACCTGCCCAAGTTCTATCCAGAGCAGAGGCGGCATTGCCCGACCTTCCCAAGCCTGGAGTGGGGGAAGTGGTGCCCGGCCTGTCTGAGCCCTGTGTGGTATGGCGGAGACCATGCCTGTTGGTTCAGCAGGCAGGCTGCTTCTCTCTCCCTCCCTCCTTTGGAGGGGCAGAGCTAGGGAGTGAAGCCCATTTCCAGGGTCATTTTGCCATCCCAGTCTGCCCGTGGCCTAACCTACCTCACAGGGTGTCAATAAAGAAGTAAGTTGCCACTCAGTCATCTAAAAAAAAATGGCTCCAATTTTTCCCATAACCAGCAACTCTCAATTTTACCTGTCCATGAAAAATGATATTTTGAGATTCTCTGACTTACAGGGTCCAGAGCTCCTAGGAGAAAGGGCAAGATTTATATATATATGGGCCTTTCTTGTTTTGTCAATCTAATGTGCACTGAACATTGATCATACACATAAAGTTACTGTGAGTCAGAAATTCTCCAAGTTATTCCATTTTTTATGGAAAGGAAAGTCGGAACTCAGAATGACTTCTTACCTGACAAGTATTTATTTGTTTGTTTAATGCATTTGCCATATCATTGTATGGCTGGGATTGCTTTAATGGATGAAGGGGGTAGCAAGAGATGTGCCCTGATTCTGCATGCGCTACATATTCATTGGAACTTTGAGGCTTCTTGGATTTTTTCTTCATTAGACCTATAGAAACACTTTGACCCGTCTCAGCTGCTTTGCTATGACTTTTCTCATTTAATGTATTCTAATATATCCAATAGCGAAGGCACCCCCTTTGTGCGGATATCTAAATCCGCACATCGGGGACACCTGGGGGGCAGGGAGATTTTCCTGTGCACATGGGACAATGCTCAGGTGTGCAGAAAAATCTGAAAACTGTAAAAAAATATAGGGGGAATATTTAATACCCCCAAAAGTAACAGAGCGCCCCCTGCTCATGTGCAGGGAATGCTCTTAGAATGGCTTCGCCACTGCTGCCAGAGAAGGCGAGGGGTGGGGGGGGGAGAAGGCTTGGCTGGCTGATGGCTATAAGCCGCACATCCCTCGCCACTTCTGCCACTGCCGCTCCAGGGGGGGGAAGGGAGAAAGTTTGGCGGGACGAACTCCGGCCTCACCGCTGCTTGGGGGCAAGGGGGGGGAAAGAAAGCTTGGCGGGCTGGTGAGGCCTCGCCGTCACCAGGGGGAGGGAGAAAGTTCAGCAGACCGACGAGGCCTCACCGCTGCTTGGGGGAGAAAGTTCGGCGGGCCGTCGAGGCCTCGCTGCTGCCGAGGAAGGTCAAAGGATTGGCAGGCTGGCAGCTGTAAGCCACTCAGCTGCTGCTGCTGCCACCACTACCACATGGGAAGGGAAAGCTTGGCAGGCTGGCCAGGCCTTGCCGCCACTGGGGGAGGGGGGAGGCTTGGCAGGCCAAGCTCAGGACTCACCACCGTTGCTGTGGGGGGACAGGGAAGGTTTTGCGGGCCCAGCAGCTCAGAGTCGCAGGGGCCTCACTGTCGGGGCCAGGCAGGGGCGGGGAAGAAGGCTTACCTGCGGTGGCTTCCTCCTTCTTGACAAGGGGAGGGAGGAGAGAAGGAGAAAGGTTGGCAGGCTGGCCTCATTGCCACCACTGGGGGTGGAGGGAGGGAGGGGGGAGAAGTATGGGTTCACCTGCTCCCGCTTATGCAGGCCGAGAGCTGTGGGGAACACTCCCGCCCGCGAGTATCGCGGGTCCCGCCTCTTGTGTATTCTAATGTTGAATTAGGAGCTGCGGTGGCTCAAGTGGTTAAGATGCTGAACTGCGGGCTGGAAGGTCAGTAGTTCAGCGGTTCAAGACCTGAGTGCCGCATGATGGAGTGAGCTCCTGTCACTGGCCCCAGCTCCTGCCAACCTATCAGTTCGAAAGCAAGAGATTGCAAGTAGATAAATAGGTACCACTTCGGTGGGAAGGTAACAGTGTTCCGTGCGCCTTGGTGTTTAATCATGCCAGCCACATGACCACAGAAACGTCTTCGGACAGTGCTGGCTCTTCGGCTTGGAAACGGAGATGAGCACCGTAACCCTAGAGTCGGATTCGACTGGCTTTCGAGCAAGGAAAACCTTTACCTTTACCCAATGTTGATTTAATCAAATACATATTCTTTCTGTAATATATGTCATATCTTTCCATGGACATCTATTCTATCAGAGATATGTGAAGCTGATCTCTTCATTTCTGCAGTCATTTCTATCCTCCCAGGCCCTGGGCACAGGATATTGGGGGAAATTAGATGTGCTGCTTTCCCAGTCCAGCTTTGAATCATGGTTGCACATCATGCTATTTATTTATTTTATTTATTTTTGTTATTTATATCTTTGGCTCTCCCTGGATAGGGACCCAAAGTGGCTTACATCCTTCTCCTCTCCTCCGTTTTATCCTCACAACCACCCTGTGAGGTAGGTTAGGCTCAGAGTGTGTGACTGGACCGAGGTCACAAGGCAAACACGAGAGGGGGGATTTGAACCTGAATTTCCCAGATCCTGCTCCAACACTTACTGATCTGCAGTATCTTGCATATTTTAATCATTATTGTGGTTTGCATGCATATAAAGTGGTTAAGATGCTGAACTGCAGGCTGTGGAAGGTCGGTAGTTCAGCAGTTCGAGACCCGGGTGCCGCATGACCGAGTGAGCTCCCGTCTCTAGTTCCAGCTCCTGCCAACCTAGCAGTTCGAAAGCAAGAAATTACAAGTAGATAAATAGGTACCACTTCGGTGGGAAGGTAACAGCGTTCCGTGCGCCTTGGTGTTTAGTCATGCCGGCCACATGACCACGGAAACGTCTTCGGACAGCGCTGGTTCTTCGGCTTTGAAACGGAGATGAGCACCGGAACCCTAGAGTCGGACTTGACTGGCTTTCGAGCAAGGGAACCTTTACCTTTTTAATTCCCTGTAGTTTCTCATGAACTGTGATATTCTCTAATTTGCTGCTAGTGATATTCTCTAATTTGCTGCATTTGGGTCACTGCCATGCCATCAAATACATAGTTGTCTTCGCAGAGGCACAAAACTCACGGCTTTTCGCGGGATCCCTATTTCACAGATTTTCTTTCTGAAGGGTTGTGCTTGCCACAATATTATTGGACTGCATCAAGAATGGATTTACACCACCCCAATTTATGGCCATTCATCACCTGTTTGCTGAATAATCCAATTCTTGCTCACACATGTGAGTGGGCTGCGCCAGATAAATAACTCCACAGACAGAATTTTCATCACTTAGGACAGAATGCCTTTCAGTGGGGGACATTCACACACTCAGCTGCAAGCCATCAAGTGCAGGGAAATCATGTGATGATGTGTATTCATGTGTGAACCAGCTGTGAAAGCTACATACATATAAATGATCTCAAAGTAAGAATATATTGCTCTTTGTGTTGCAGTTCCTCTTTCAAGCAGAGATCTAGGGAGGTAGTGAAATTGAAGGCATTTATTTATGTTTAGAAACAAGAAAAACAATACAGTGTTCCGGGCTCTTTTTGTAGCAGGAACTCCTTTGCATATTAGGCGACACACCCCTAATGTAGCCAATCCTCCTAGAGCTTACAGTAGCCCCTGTAAGAAGAGCTCTGTAAGCTCTTGGAGGATTGGCTACATTAGGGGTGTGTCACCTAATATGCAAAGGAGTTCCTGCTACAAAAAGAGGCCAGGAAGGTCAAAAGTTCTAAAGCAATATATATGTCAAAATAGCAGATAAATGTGTAGGTTTGCACTCCAGCCAGGGGAAGGGGCCACGCAGGATCGTGGAACCCCCCCCCCCAGGGGCTTGGGGAAGAGTCCCGGGCCAGGGAACTTTAAAGAGGTGGCCTCTTCAAGGGCGGAATGCCCGAGAATTGAGGTGCCTCTCTGTTCCAGTGGTTCCCCCGGCGGTGAGGCTGTACAGCACTAGCAACGCTGGCCGGGGCAAGCGAAGAAGATCCAGCGACTTAAACGAGTCAGAAAATGAGGTCGGAAGACCTGCAATGAACATGAGTCTTTCCAAAGTGATCTTAAACTAAAGAAGCTCCCCAAAACCCGAATGCTATATGGAAGAGACGAATGGTGGGGGGGGACGCCTCCCACACGACGCCCATAAGTACGAACTGTGAGAAACGCGAAAGGGGGGGGAGCAGAAGAAAACGTATCGAGACCTGTCTAGAGGCACTTACCCGATGGGCATTTAACGTCCAGACGCATATTCAGAGACTTTCTTACAATCCCGAAAAGTAAACAATTGGACAAGATGGCGGGGAAGAAGGACAAGGACAGACTCCTAAAAACAAAGGGATCAGAGAGTCCTCGAACGGAAGTGGCTAGCGATACAGCTAAGGCTGTAGCTGAGTGTATGCGCCCTATGAGGGAACAGTTGAATACCTTTAAAGAACAGATGGCAAAGGTGACAGAAGGCATCACTGCAACTCAAACGCAGATAGGAGATATGATACAAGTTATGAAACAGGATGCTGAAAAAATAAAGGAGGTGACTGCAACTACGAAAAAAGTTAAAAAGAAGGTGGAAAAGCTGGAAGAAAAGACATCATCCATGGAAGACCAGATGCTGCAAGTACAAATGGATAAGGTTCTTCGCTTCCAGGGCCTACCAGAAAAACAGGGGGAGAATCTTAAAGAATTGATGTGTGATCTGCTAGCCCCAGTGACATAAATGAGACCAGAGTTATTGTTAAACGAAATGGATGTGGTCTATAGATCATATTCTGGATATATATAAAAAAATAATCTGCCTGGGGAAATTGTTGTAAGATTCTCTAAGAGACATGTGAGAGATGCAATCCTGAAAGCGGTGTCTGGAGCTCCCTTGAAAGTGGGAGAAAGTGTTATTAGAACGCTTAAGGATATTTCATTTGAAGTGTGACAACGTAGAAAGAAATACAAGGAACTGGTGCTTTTTCTTCAGACCAATCAAATTGGATATAAATGGCTGTTTCCGGAAAGAGTCACCTTCAAGATGAAAGATAAAAAAGAAAAGATTGACTCTGCTTTAAAAGCTAAAGAATTTTTGAAGATAGCTGGGGACAACAGAGGAGGAACAAAAAGAAGAGGACAGCAAGTCTAGTGGCGAGCTGGACTCTGTATCTTCCGGAGAGGACTCACTGGATAAAAAGGGGTTGGCTGGCCCAAAGAGTCCTTATAAGCTTCGGAAAAGGCATGGAAGAGAGAAGTAAAGGCTGAAGGACTCTGAATTGTGCCTGAGAAGAGAATGAGGAGAAATGGCTGGGGAGGGCTTTTGTGGCTAGACAGGGAGGGGAGGAAAATGTAGAAAAGAAAAGATATTGTTAACGAATGACTCAGTGTGTTCAATGCTAAATAGAGAAGAAGGCTAAATGTAACTTATCTAATGAAGATCTTCTTTCTTGGCGATTTAGTTAGATGTGGGTTTCTTTTCTTTATCCCGTATGTGTAGTCCCCCTCCCTGTTTTTCTGTAATAGTTTTTGTAGTTTATAAAAAAAATTAAAAAATCCCCCTTTGGGGGCTTCAAAAAAAGCAAAGAAAAAAAAAGCAAAGGCGTTCCTGCTACAAAAAGAGCCAGTATATCCTTAACCTGGGGGGATAATCTACTTAGGGGTCTTTGGTTTGTTCTATTATACCAGTTCGAAACCCGGGTGCTGCATGACGGAGTGAGCTCCCGTCTCTAGTTCCAGCTCCTGCCAACCTAGCAGTTCGAAAGCAAGAAATTGCAAGTAGATCAATAGGTACCACTTCGGTGGGAAGGTAACAGTGTTCCGTGCACCTTGGTGTTTAGTCATGCTGGCCACATGACCACGGAAACATCTTCGGACAGCACTGGCTCTTCGGCATTGAAACGGAGATGAGCACCGCAGCCCTAGAGTCGGATTCGACTGGCTTTCGAGCAAGGGAACCTTTACCTTTACCTTTACTATTGATGTTTTTAACTTTTGGCCCTTTACTCGTTTTTTAATCTTCCTTTGGAGGTTTCAACATCTTTACAAACCTGGTAGTAGCTTTGTGGCATCTCAGCACATGATGTTCAGGGGATGATAAAGCAAGGCTGGCAGAAGACGTGGGCTGAGTTTGGAGTCAGGATGGATCTGCCCAATAAACGCGGCCATGGTTAGGCTGCCTAATATTTAATAATATGATATAGACCAGCATATCCAAATAAACTAGTAAAACCCAAATCGTTCTCTCAAGCCGTCATTTTCGGGGTGCCTGGGGCACTTAAATATTTGAGAATATTTTCCTACCTTAACTACATTTCAGGTTTCTCAAGCAACGGATTCCTCAGAATCTAATTGTAGTGTGTTAGTGCAATTTGTCATAATTTCCACGGCACAGACATACAATAGCAAATGAGTATTTGGGGACCACGCTGGCTTCGGTGAGTCACACTTTTACGTGGAACATTTAGCAGAGCTGAACAACATTTACAGGATTGAACTCCCATATGCCGGGCTGCCAAAAATGGCTGTTTATTTTAAATAGTTTGTCTTCCCTCTAATAACAATCTTGGGATATTACGAGAGCAAACAAATGTCTTAATTAGATGGTTTGGGGATTTCAAATAAGTTAAGTAATCATCGGCTAATTAGTCCTCTCGCTAACTTGTTGATTAAATAACCCCGGAGGGGCTTCGAGATGTCATCTGTTTGGCTAAACATGATTCTGAGGGCATGAAATGCAACAATATTGATGCCTTCCATTCCTTTCTTCAGATCAAACGGGAAATTCAGCCCCAAAAGATGTGCATGTCCAAGTCAGAGTGTGCTTTCAGTAGGAATATTAATATTTAGCATTGAATAAATACTTTTAAAATTGCATTTTCAAAATGATATGCAGGGGAGTACCCCTTCTTCTCTGCTCTTCTTGACTATTCTGTAATGCCCTCTACATGGGGCTGCCCTTGTCGCAAATCCGGAAGTTGCAGCTGGTGCAAAATGCCACGGCCAGGCTGTTGATGAGACTCCCTAGTCGGGAGCATATCCAGCCTGTGCTACAGGCATTGCACTGGCTGCCTATAGCTTACCGGATCCACTTCAAGGTGCTGGTTCTTACCTTTAAAGCCCTTTATGGCCAGGGATCTGCATATCTGAAGGACCGCCTTTCCCCATATGTACCCCAGTGAGCACTGGGATCGGGGATCCAGAGCTGGCTGTTCCTCTCAAGTATTAAGGAGGCTGGCGACGACCAGGGCCAGGGCTTTTTCGGTGGTGGCTCCATTCAGGTGGAATGAGCTCCTGGAGGAGATCAGGGCCATGTGGGACCTTCTACAGTTCCACAGGGCCTGTAAAATGGAGCTCTTCTGCCAGGCTTTTGGAGCCGCCACCGCTGCTATTACCACCACGACCAACATTGTTATTGATAACAACAACTAACATCTTATGGTGAAGAGCCCTTACCGGCTGGACCCTCAACTACTGCCTGAGCCAATCCCTTCCTTACGATCCATGGTGATTTATGACATCTGAAGCACTTCTCATGACATCTGAGCAGACCAATGGGGTTGATGTTCAAGAGCCTCGCACTTTATTACTATATCTGATTTTAATATGGTATTTTAATATTGTATTTCTATTAATTGTTGATGTGTTTTGTATGTATAGTTGGAACTTTATCTGCTTGTAAGCCGCCCTGACCCAGCCTAGGTCGGGAGGGCGGGATAAAAATTTGAAGAAATACATAAATAAACAATGCTCTGTTAAGTACGAGGCTCGACACAGCTAGTGAACAGTGAATCAGCTTTATTTAACGAAGTCAGAAGAAATCAGAACGAGGACAAGAACAAGAACAAAAACATAGAGTAACAGGCTCTCTTTTAAGCAGTCCGGGCTTAGGTAGCCATGTCCGCATGTCAGCTAACAACCAATAACTATTTACAGATAAGGTCCAATCAGAGTGCTTCCCTCCAGAACATCGCGTGGCTCTGATTGGTCTATTTACAATCCTGGTTCAGACTCAAGCTTCACATAGATTTTAATACATAACATGCTCTATGCTAGCTGCTCCTTTTTCTAGAGTGATGGCTGGAATCTCTTCCATGCCATTTTAAGGGGATGGCTTGGGCCAGTGGTTGGATCACCACCAGCTCAGTTTCCACCCAGACATTATGAATTAAAGGAGAAGGCAATGGCCTATTTGAGTCAGCATTCCATTGACAACCTTGGCCAGACAACTGCCTCCGAGAAGCTGATAAAGAAGATGAAGGTTAAGAGCTTTCCCCTCTGGTCTGTCCCATTTTGTTCTTATAGCGAATAGTCACAGATAGATAGATTCTTCATGGTTCAGTTTAGCCATTTTAAATAGCCATTTCATGATGGAGGTTAGCTATATGTTATACCAAATGAGTGAAGCCAAATGCCAGTGGCTGGGTCTGTTAGGTAGAAGACGCTTCAGAAGGTGGGTGATTTTCCCAGAGCAGTGTCACAGGGTCAGGGAGTACTGCTTAGCTCTTCCCGGTCCCACCATTTCCTTATTCACATCTTTCTTCCATGACACTTTTCCAGTACATGGTATTTTTAAAGGCTGGTGTCTAGGAAAGAAATAATCCAAATGTGGTGGTTGAAACACCTCAATAATTAGGGTGCAGCAGAAGCCCTCAAACGTGGTTGGGACCTAAATGAGTCCTGATTGCCTTACAGGAGGAAGGATGAATAGCAGGGTGAGAGGGTAGAGAAGGCTCTGAGAGGCAAATTGTGGTTTCCTCTGCATAATGTGCAAAATGGGCAGGGAACAGCTGGTTGGTTAGCCTTCCTTCCTTCCTTCCTTCCTTCCTTCCTTCCTTCCTTCCTTCCTTCCTTCCTTCCTTCCTTCCTTCCTTCCTTCCTGCCTGCCTGCCTGCCTGCCTGCCTGCCTGCCTACCTTCCCGCCTTCCCGCCTTCCCGCCTTCCTGCCTTCCTGCCTTCCTATTTATTTTATTTGATAGATATCCCACCCTCCCTGCATAGCAGGCTCTTCATACCATCATACCAAGTCAACAATCACATAAATATACAGATAGCAGTTAAAAACAATTAAAATACATAAAAATTAAAATACAGATTATACTTTCTGATACTCCTACCCAGAGCCTCAACAGATGAGATCTAACCACAAGCTGGGGTTCTGGATGGTTACTCACAACTGGGTCACTGGAGGGGACGCCCGATAAGGTGTGGACATCCGCTGCCCCAGATAAAAGCCTGGCGGAAGAGCTCCGTCTTGCAGGCCCACATCGCACATGGGAAAAAAAAATGAAGTACCATGTTAGTAAATTAGTAAATTAGTACTATATTAGTAAATTAGTTATTATGAGATAACTTTCTGAGCATCTTCTTTATTTCAAAGAGCCATTTATCAGAGTCCTTCTGCCCTTTCTAAGTTCCGCAGGGCCTGCAAGACAGAGCTCTTCTGCCAGGCCTTTGAGTAGGAGCCGCAGCCACTATTATTCCACCTTTGCCATCTATGCACCGTCGTACTATTACCATGATTGTATGGATCCCACTGGGGGGGGCGTGGCGCCTCAGCACAAAGCGGACGATAGATTTTGGAAAAGCTACCGTTGGGTTTAAGATCTAAACATTTTTTGTTTAAATTCGTATTGTAATCTGATATTGTATTTTACTGTTTTATACTATGTGTTTTTACTGTTATAATCTTGGCACATTGTGCCCTTGTTAGCCGCCCTGAGCCTTCAGGGTAGGGCGGGATATAAATCCAAGGATAAATAAATAAAAATAAAAAATACTTCAGCTTTCGTTTAGCCCAAACCTGTGTGTAAACATTTTCCTCCAGTAGCTGTGGCAGAAACCTCAGTGACTGGAAGGAAGGGTGGGCTTGGTGGGCACTTTTGAATTGCTCTTTAGAAGACCTCTTTCTGTGGACCCATGTTTTTTTTTTTAACTCAGCTGGGGTAAAATTGTTGTGCCTGCTTGAGGGGTAAGTTCCTGTGGCAGAAACTTCATCAAAGAGCTGCCAAAGCAGAACTTCCCAAGGAATTCCAGCTGTAGTTTTATTCTGTGTTGTGCTGGTTTTTGTTTTAAATAGGGAGCACTAAACATGCCAGCAGGTACCCTCAGTTTGATGAACAGCTTGCTCCTCAGCTCAAGCTACGAGTCTATTGTGCTGAAGAGGTGGGCTTTTTAGGTCCAGGTGGAACCCTATTGGCTCTCTTTTGTCACCTGACACCCACTAACTAATAGGAGCTGCCATATCACCTTCTGGCTAATGTCTCCTAAGTGCAGGGAAGAACATGCCATCAGCCACCTCTTCTGAGTCACCATCAAAGAAGCCCCAAAGAATAAGAAATCTGGGCTTTGAATCATAGAATCATAGAATGTTAGCGTTGGAAGGGACCTTACAGGTAATCTCGTCCAACCCCCTGCGCTCTGCAGGAGCACAGCTGAAAGATAGCCCTACAACATACCTGAAGGATGATCGTCCAGCCTCCACTTGAAAATGTCCAGCAAAGGCGCATCCACCACCTCCCGAGGCAGACTGTTCCACTGCTCAACCACTCTTACAGTTAGGAAGTTTCTCCTGATATTTAGCCAGTAATGACTCCGTTGTAATTTCCACCCATTAGATCTAGTCTTGCAATCCGGAGCAAGAGAGAAAAGATCCGCTCCATCTTCTACATGACAGCCCTTCAGTTACTTGAAGACTGCAATCATGTCCCCTCTAAGCTTTCTCTTTCCCAGGCTAAACATACCCTATTTTACTCTTTCAGCCTTTCCTCATAAGCCTTGAATTCAAACCCTCTCACCATCCTGGTTGCCCTCTTCTGTAGACGCTTGAGCTTGTCAACATCCTTCCTAAAATGTGGTGCCCGGAACTGGACACAGTACTCCAGGTGAGGCCTGACTACAGCAGAACAGAGCAGAACTACCACCTCCCTTGATCAGGACACAATGCTTCTGTTAATGCATCCTAAGATTGCATTAGCTTTATTCGCAGTCACATCACACTGCAGGCTCATGTTTAGCTTGTGATCAACCAGAACACCTAGATCCCTTTCACATGAGCTGCTGTCAAGCCAAGTCCCTCCCATTCTATATCTGTGCCTTTGATTTTTTATACCTAAGTGTAGGACTTTGCACTTCTCTCTATTGAAATTCATTTTATTTGTCTCAGCCCACTGTTCCAGCCTATCTAGATCATTTTGAATCCTGACTCTGTCTTCTTCAGAATTAGCAATCCCACCCAGCTTCGTGTCATCTGCAAATTTGATAAGCATCCCCTCTATGTCTTCCTCCAGGTCATTTATAAAAACATTGAACAACACCGGGCCCAGGACCGAGCCCTGCAGCACTCCACTCAAGACTTCCCTCCACATAGACGCAGATTATTGAGAGCAGGGGTCATTTCCTGCAGGAGCGCACAGCAGTGGAGCTCCGGCAGTAAAGAGCCCAGGGGGTGGGCCCATGCAACAAGCCCCACCCCCTGCTCCCAGCTGCCCTCAGTCAGAGCAAGAAGCAGCCACGTAAGTTGCAAAGCTCCCCCCGGTCCCCCGGTCCAAAACAGTCCAGTGGCACCTTTAAGACCAAGTTTTATTCAGGTACAAGCTCTCCCTCCTCTGCGAGGACAGATCTGCACGTCCCCCCCCCCCAATAGCTAGCAATCCAAAACAGTCCAGTGGAGCCTGAGTGGTGGGTGTTGCCTTCATTCTGACACACTTCTGGTGATGTCAGGGGGTGTGGCATATGCAAATGAGTTATGCTAATGAGTTATGCTAATGAGCTCCTGTTCCTCTTTTTCTACAAAATGACCCCTGATTGAGAGATTATTAGTACCATCCTAAGCAGATAGTTTCAGAGGGTAGCCATGTTGGTCTGCAGTAGCACAGATAGATTTGAGTCCAGTAGCTCCTTAGAGACCAACAAGAGCTTCAGGGCGTAAGCTTTCGAGAGTCAAAACCTGCACGCTTTATACCCTGAAACACTTGGTGGTCTCGAAAGTGTTAGTGGGCTCAGAGCTAGCTATCGTAAGCAGAAGAATGATCATAAGCAGAGTTACCCTCTTCTAAGTCCCTTGAAGTCAGTGAGTTTGGAAAGGTGTAACGAGTTTAGGACTGTAAAACATAATAGGGAGCGGTGGCGCAGGCAGTAAAATGCCTGACTTAACATCACTTGAGCAGCCACTATGGCTGTTCGAGAACCACTGCGGTCGGGGTGAGCACCCGACCCTAGTCCCAGCTCCCGCCCACCCAGCGGTTCGAAAGCTGAACGTAACTCATAAAAACTGCGAGTAGATAAATGGGTACCTACCCTTAGAAGGTTAGGGGGCACCCTCCTCTCATGAGGCGTGTGGTGTGCGGCGGACGAACAACAGCAATGGCGGCGAAACGGCGGTGGAGTCCTGGCAGCGGAGACGGTCGGATGGCGTGACGGCGACAAGAGCCAGAAGAGTGATCCCTGGTGGCCAGTGGTGGAACGTCGAAGCGGCCGTCACCGTCGCCGGTAGCGGAAGAAGCGTGCGATGACATCATCCCCAGGCGCGGCGGAGCCTGAGGGACACAGCTGGGGCCAGGGAGAGCGGATTTGCACGTCGTGGAAGCTACCTGCCTGAAGTGCCAAAAAAAAAAGGAGACGCCCCGCCGGAGAAAGAAGACTGGAGCAGTCTGAGCCGAAGCCAGAAGATCAGCCACCACCTGGGTGCTGGTAGGATGTCCCACCCCCCCTTTTATAAAGTGGCCGTAGTTAGGGAAGCAATATGTGACTAGCACCCTCTATGTAAATCGCCCAGAGACCCCCATGAGGGTTAGGGCGGTATAAGAAATCGAAATAATAAATAAATAAATAATAAATATAAACCAAATGCCCAGAAGGATCCAGTCTGTATTACGGCTTTTTAAATAAGGAATATGTATCAGTATGCAGAATTGGCTCTGCTTTGCAGCTGAGGATGTTTGCAAGCTTCTGACAGGCAGCGGGTGACTTGTGTACAGAGAAAGGTTCAGCCATGCGCTTTGCATCAGAAAAAAGGCCAGTGTGGGGAAGCGGAATTCAAGAGATGAGCTGAAGCTGACTCAAGCGATTGGCAGCGGTGGCGGGGGGGGGGGGGGAGAACAAGGAAGCAAGAAACAGCTGGAGCTGGGCCGGCTTCCAAGGCAAAACATGAATGATTGATGACTACAAGCAAGTCCATATAGGGTCATTTTATCGGAGGGATTGGTTTAACTCTTTAACAGACACACTATTCTATTGATACCGAAAAAGACATCCTGAGGAATGTAATTCATTGCCAATGATGTGGATTTCCAGGGCCAAAAGTAGGCTGAAGAACCCCGTTCTCTTTTTTTTTCTTGCATAGAAGTTTTCAGAGTGAGACTTCATGATGGTCCTTACAAACTGTCTGGTTCTCTTTCTCCCAAGGCAAGAGGGCAGTCCTTGTGATTCTATTCATTGCAGCTTAATAAGAACATAAGAACAAAAGAGACGCCAATGTTGGATCAGGCCAAAGGCCCATCTAGTCCAACACTCTGTCACACAGTGGCCAAAAATACCAGGTGCCATCAGGAGGTCCACCAGTGGGGCCAGGACATTAGAAGCCCTCCCACTGTTGGCCCCCCCAGCACCAAGAAGACAGAGCATCACTTGCCCCAGAGCCCCTATCTATACCTTGTGGCTAATAGCCACTGATGGACCTCTGCTCCATATGCTTATCTAATTCCCTTTTGAAGCCATCCATGCTTGTAGCCGCCACCACTTCCTGTGGCAGTGAATTCCATGAGTTAATCACTCTTTGGGTGAAGAAGTACTTCCTTTTATCCATTCTAACCCGACCGCTCAGCAATTTCATGGAATGCCCATGAGTTCTTGTATTGTGAGAAAGGGAGAAAAGGGAGCTTATTATCTTACAAGTGTATCCACTCATCTCATTTGGGGACTTTTATCATCTACCCTGTTTGTTTCATTCATTTCAACAGCCTTGGGCAAGAGAATGTCCTTGTAGATTGCATTCCTGGCTGTTTTCTAAGCTGTACTGCAGATGGAACTATGCAAAATGGCTGTGCAGAAGCCATTGTTAGTTCCACATGACCCTTTGGGAGAAGATGAGTTGAGGGTTGATGCTATCAAGGGCAAATGAAGAACACTGGTATGAGAGCAATGCTTCTTGTATTAGTCAGCTCAGCAGTATTAGAATTCTCCTCCTCCTCATTCATTCCCCACATTTATATCCTTCTCTTCCCTCAAGGAGCTCAAAGTATTTTACATGGACAGGATTATCCAACAACCCCCCCCCCCCCGCAAAAATGATAATAATGTAAGTTTAGGGTGAGAGAATATGTGCCTAGCCAAGGGTCACCTCATATGGGCCCCAGTCACATTCAAACCCAGACTCCTATAAAGTCACCTCCGCCTGTTGTCCCAGATCTGGGGAGAGGGGCAAGTTTTGCCATATTTCAACTATGTCCCTGATTATAACCCATTTCTTTTCTCCTTCAGAACTTAATGGATAGTAGCAATGATCATGCCTACTCCTATCTGCCTAAAAAGGTAAAGGTAAAGGTTCCCTTGCTTGAAAGCCAGTCGAATCCGACTCTAGGGTTGCGGTGCTCATCTCCGTTTCCAAGCCGAAGAGCCAGCGCTGTCTGAAGATGTTTCCGTGGTCATGTGGCTGGCATGACTAAACGTCAAGGCGCACGGAACGTTATTTACCTTCCCACTGAAGTGGTACCTATTTATCTACTTGCAATTTCTTGCTTTCGAACTGCTAGGTTGGCAGGAGCTGGAACTAGAGACGGGAGCTCACTCCATCATGCGGCACACTCGGGTCTCGAACTGCTGAACTACCGACCTTCCACAGCCTGCAATTCAGCGTCTTAACCACTTGAGCCTACCTCACCTTAAAATCCATTTCGTGATCACACATAGGGATGGGCACGAACCAGGAAAACGTGTTCATGTCAGTTCATGGTTTGTGATTGAACCATGAACTGAACCACAAACTGAATTGAACTGAAAGGTTCATTTGCTAACTGAACCAGTTCATGGTCCCACAAACTCCATTGAAAGGGACTGCAACCCCTTTAAATGGGGTTTGCAGAAAGCCCCCCATTTGCAGGGAAGAGAAAGCAGGCGTTTAAAGGACCCTGGAGTCCCTTTAAACCCCTGCTTTCTGCTCTATCCATGAACCGCCATGAAACACCATGAATTGCTTTAAAAGTTTGTGAAGGTTCATGATTGTAGGCCTGTCATGAACTTTGGTTCAGGAACCACGAACAGGGCAAAATTTGTGACAAATTTTGCTTGGTGGTTCAGTTCATGCCCATCACTAGTCACTCACATTCTAGATCTTTATGAATTTTTGTGGAAAGGGTCCCAAGATCCACTACTAGTACTTTCAGCATCATAGTGAAGAAAAAAAAACTCTTTTATCCCTGGAGGTTTATTCCATCAGTATTACAGCAAAAGTGAAATAACAACAATGGAGGTACGTGTGTGTGTATATATATAAAGGATAAAATGAGAATTTTTTTTTTAGTGGATTCCTCTTGGTCTGGTCAAAATATAGGTTAGTGAAACCTTGCCCATAGCCAGCATCTGTCAGTGCAGATTTGTTCTGGGGGGTGGGGGGGAACCTAAAGAGAAGAATGACAGAAATGGCGTATCTACAGCCATCTCATACAAGATTCTGATGGTATATGTGGGCACAAGCTTGAGGGAAGGCCCCGATGGAGAGACCCCTCTGAAATACAAAGATACTCTGTCAGAGTCAAAGGAGTCAGGTGATGCTGCCTGACCTTTCTTTTCACCGTCCTTGAGAAGGGTCAGTTTTGACAAATAGCTACCTTCGTTTCCCTCAGTCATGAGGAACCATCACAGTTGCTGTTGGTCCATTCATTACAATTATATAGATAACAAATGAGGGCCCACAAGCAACATGCAGGAACGGCCATCCTATCCTCCTAACTTCGATTCCTCCCCTTTCCCTCTACTTCTCTCAGTGTCTCCCTCTTCCATCCCCCATGTCTATTGTCACTTCTTCTCCTTTTCTGGCTCCCTCACCTGATCACTCTCGTTTTCTGCACTAGCGGTGGCAGCTCACCTGGCAGTAACCACAGATGGGCCCACACTTCATTATTAGATATATGAAATTGGACACATTTATTTTAAAGACATAAATGCCCTAAAGGGTTGCCTTCCTTTCATTAAAAATAACCAAAATATAAACTTTGAAATGACATTGCAACTAGCTTTGAGTTTCCCTTGGGGAGAAAAGTGTGATAAAAACCAAATAAATGTCTGAGAGACTTGGCCACAAAAGGGAATGTGGAAGTTTTGCATAAGAACATAAGAACATAAGAGATGCCAATGTTGGATCAGGCCAAAGGCCCATCCAGTCCAACACTCTGTATCACACAGTGGCCAGAAATACCAGGTGCCATCAGGAGGTCCACGAGTGAGTCCAGGACATTAGAAGCCCTCCCACTGTTGACCCCCCCAAGCACCAAGAAGACAGAGCATCATTTGCCCCAGAGCCCCTACCTATACCTTGTGGCTAATAGCCACTGATGGACCTCTGCTCCATATGCTTATCTAATTCCCTCTCGAAGCCGTCCGTGGTTGTAGCTGCCACCACTTCCTGTGGCAGTGAATTCCATGTGTTAATCACTCTTTGGATGAAGAAGGACTTCCTTTTATCCGTTCTAACCCGACCGCTCAGCAATTTCATAGAGTGCCCATGAGTTCTTGTATTGTGAGAAAGGGAGAAAAGTACCTCTTTCGCTACCAGCTCTTTCCCATGCATAATCTTATAAACCTCAATCATGTCAGTCATGTTATGCATCCATAACATTCCCCAAATTTGAGTTCCGATTCTAACATTTTTGCACATTTCACCCTGCCTTCAATTTGAACACACAGGAACATGGCTGAACAGTACTGTTGTTTTTGTTTTAAATGTACAGAGGTGCATTATATATGTATTTCCTCATCCTTCACCTCTTGAAAAGGTGGATTCATTTAAAGTTATAATGTTATATAATTTTTCCTACAGATTCAAGCACTTGAATCAAGGATTGTCCTTTGTATTTGGGAAAAAAAATGCCCTTTGGTACTGTGTTTTGGTAATTTTACCTTTTATTCATCCCCCATACCCCTTTTCTTTATTCTGCATTCCTTCAAAAAGTTCAAAATAAAAGTTATTTTAAGAAGTAAAAGGTGGATTCATTTCAGGTCCTGAACAAATTCTTTAAAAGTTTGAAGGAAGGTGGAGGAAATATAGGTATCTGAGAGGATCTGACAGAGACAGAAGCTGTCGGTTGCACAAAAACTACGTATGAGCTGGGTGGCCGAATTGTGGTGGGGCTAAGAAGGTGGGAGAAGTAATCAGAATGACAACAGTAACTGTGGGTTTGTGCCTTATGCAATGATTTCTATAGGTGTGACAGAAAAGGGTATAAAGACTAATGCTCCAAAATAAGGTAATTGTTTCTGACGACTTCCCGTGAAAAGCTCTTAAAGAGGGGAGGACACGGAGCTGTTTCTATCCCCAGACGGCAAACTAAGAATGAGCCATTAGCTCTCGTCTTGAGGGATTTGCCAGAGTGATCTAACAGTAATTCTATTATATTCCCCTAATTCCCTGGGAGAGATAACTAGCACCATCCAAAGGCCTATTGTTTTGTTGTTGACTGTTTACTAGCTGTTCTGCAAAGGGCCAGAAGTCTCTTGAGACAGACAGACCTCTGCACTGTACATCCCAGGAACTGAATTAAGTTGTTGAGCGGGGGTCAAAGTTTTGAGGAACTCTTGGCTCCA